>NC_069501.1:821912369-822234869 GCF_027579735.1 Bombina bombina
AATGCTGATTCATAACTTTCATTTAATCTAATTCTGCCTAACATGTTTTTTAATTGCTGAATTGAGAGACACAGTCCCAAAATAAATTCTTCAGTCTATTCACTATTTCAGAATCATGTATTGTTTATCTGCACATATTTCCATAGCAACTCCAACTAGTGACTGTGAGACAGCTTTGTTACAGAGGTGTCCTTGATCTCCAGAATGATATGTGGGTACTCTCATTTCCTATTTTCCCTTCCTACAGAATTAAAACATGCACATATTTTATTTATTGTTGCAAATATTGTTTCTGTAGATAGCATGGAAACAAATATATTAGGCTATATAGAAATCTCAGCCATTAGAATATCATTCAACGAACAACTATTAGAAGCTAAGAAAATAAATGGGATGGATGACCTTAACGCAATAGTGTTTATGCATTGCATACAAATTTGAAATTAGTTTAGATTAGAATTGTTTCCTCGAAATTCTAAAAAATATCTGTGCAAAACATAAATATTTTAGTTTAAAATCATGCTTAGCATGTCTCTTAATTCACTTATCAGAAAGTTTACTCATTGCTATTTATTTTCATAGTTTTCTTTAAGACATAGGGGAAGCTGTTTTCTCTGCCCGAAGTTTCCGGCTCGCCGGAAACATAAGTTAAGAAGTAGCAGTCTTAAGACCGCTGCTCCTTAACTTGTCCGCCACCTTTTAGGTAGATACGATCAGGATGATTGAATCCCCCTGCTATTGACCGATTGGCCGCAAATGTGCAGAGGGTGGCATTGCACAAGCATTTCACAAGAAATGCTTGCGCAATGTTAAATGCCGACAGCATATGCTGTCGGTATTTAGTGATGTCGAGTGGACATGATTAGCTACAGCGAATCATGTAAACTCGACATTTAATAAATTGACCCCATAGTATGATTCACAAATATGGGCTAGATTATAAGTGGTGCACTAATGATAGCGTGGGGTGTGATAAGCAGTATCATTGGACCATACTAACATTAGGGTACAACTTGAAATTACAAGTCCAAGGTAAATCAGATTTACCAGAGAAGAGCTAGCGCAGACAACTTTGTTTCAGCGCAAACCTATACTTTCAATGGATATAGAGACCACGCTAAATAACTCTGATATTGCAAGTTGAAAATGATAGGTTGAGCTTGAGTGCAAGCTAAAATTGCACTAGAATTTTTAGTGTGACTTGAGAACTGAAGTAAAATGTAAGGGTTAAACAAAATTCCCAAAGCACATCCATAAAATAAATAATTACAATCATATATACACTTTTAATAAAATATAATGTCTGAATATGTGCATGTGTGTATGTATACATGTCTATATGTGTATTTATGTTTTTAGATGTGTTAACTTATATATATATATATATATATATATATATATATATATATATATATATATATACATACACACGCTTTCAAGCTCTTCCCAGTCAAATACTTAAAAACATAAAATGTAATTTTATTCAATTTTAATATGTTCATATAATATGTTTCTTATGTTCTTCACTTTTCTGTTCTTTTTATTTTTAAATATATATTTGTATATCCTATCTATCTATCTATCTATCTATCTATCTATCTATCTATCTATCTATCTATCTGTATCAAAATCAACACAAAAATTGTTTACTGACAACAAAATCAAGTTCCTGCCATGGCCATTCCAGTGCTCTGACTTGAACCCCATAGAAAACCTGTGGGGTGAACTGAAGAGGAGAGTCTGCCAGTGTGAAATTTGAAGGATCTGGAGAGATTCTGCATGGAGGAATGGTCTGAGATCCCTTTCCATGTATTCTCCAACCTCATCAGGAATTATAGTAGAAGACTCAGAGCTGTTATCTTGGCAAAGGGAGGTAGCACAAAGTATTGACTAAAAGGGTGCCAATAATTGTGCCACACACATATTTAACATGTATTTTGTGTTGTGTTTTGCAAATGTTTTTTAAATGCTCAGACCAGCCCGTCTGGCACCAACAACCATGCCACATTCAAAGTCATTTAAATCCCCTTTCTTCCCCATTCTGATGCTTGGTTTTAACTTCAGCAAGTCGTCTTCACCACGTCTAGATGCCCAAATGCATTGAGTTGCTGCCATGTGATAGGCTGATTAGCAATTTGTGTTACCAAGCAATTGAACAGGTGACCCTAATAAATTGGCTGGTGAGTGTATATATATATATATATATATATATATATATATATATATATATATATATATATACAAAACACGTAAGGGGACTGCAGTCTCTGCCTAATTTATCCCACCCCTTGACAGGTGCCATTGTAACTATAAAATCAAAGTTATTCACTTCAGCCGTAAGTGGTTTTAATGATGTGGCTGATCAGTGTGAGTGCTGGACTTTCTCTGTAAGATGTATTAATTTATTTTGTAATTTTCCCTATGGGCCCTGCCTGGGACTCTGAATACAGTACAGCTTCCTGAGACTGCCAGGGCTGAGCATGTTGCAGGGTTATAGGATGTGTAGTCTGAGAGTGCAGTCCCTTTCCATGTTTTGTGTATGTCTAGGGTGATTACATAAGTCTGTGAACCCTTGACTTGTTCCCAGTTTCTTTGATTAAGAGCTTGCATTTGTACGGCTGTATTAGAGACCCAGGTTTTTTGAGTGACTTTGATGTGGTACCTGGGCTTATCCCATTTAACCAGATGCGGTAACTTTTCCAGTTTTGCTTTTAATCTTAGGCGAGAGCTTGCAAGTGAGTGCTGGACTTTTTCTGTGTGTGTATATATATATATATATATATATATATATATATATATATACACACTGATCAGGCACAGCATTAAAACCACTGATGGCTGAAGTGAATAACTTTTATTTTATAGTTGCAATGGCACCTGTCAAGAGGTGGGATAAATTAAGCAGCAAGTGAACAGTCAGTTCTTGAATTTCATGTGTTGGAAGCAGGAAAAATGGGCAAGCAACACAATCTCAGTGACTTTGACAATGACCAAATAGTGATGGCTAGATGATTGGGTCAGAGCATCTCCAAAATGACAAGTTGTGTGGGGTGTTCCCGTTTTGCAGTGGTTAGTATCTACCAAATGTGGTGCAAGGAAGGACAACTGGTGAACCGGTGTCAGGGTCATGGGAGCCCCAAAGCTCATTGATGCACATGTGGAGTGAAAGCTAGCCCGTCTGGTCTGATCACAAAGAAGAGCTACTGTAGCTGAAATTGCTGAAAAATTATGCTGGCCATGATAGAAAGGTGCCAGAAAACACAATGCATTGCAGTCTGTCCACCACCAAAAAAGCCTTCAGTGGGAATGTGAGAGTCATAACTGGATCGTGGAGCAATGGAAGAAGGTTGCCTGGTCTGATGAATCACACTTTCTTTTAGATCAGGTGGATGGCCAAGTGGGTGTACGTCATTTACCTGCTGAAGAGATGGCAGCAGGATGCACCATGGGAAGAAGGCAGGCCAGCGGAGGAAGTGTTATGCTATGGGCAATGTTCTGCTTGGAAACCTTGGGTCCTGGCATTCATGTGGATGTTTAATTTACATGTTCCACCTACCTAGAGATTGATTCACACCACGTACACCCCTTCATTGCAATGGTGTTACCAGATGGTAGTGGCCTCTTTCAGCAGGACAATGCCCCCTGCCACACTGCAAAAATTGTTTAGGAATGGTTTGAGGAACATGACAATGTTCATGCTATTGCCTTGACCTCGAAATTATCAAGATCTCAATCTGATTGAGCATTTGTGGGATGCGCTGGAACAACAAATCCAATCCATGCAGGCTCCACCTTGCAACTTGCAGGACTTAAATGATCTGCTGCTAATGTCTTGGTGCCAGGCACTACAGGAAACATTCAGAGGTCTTGTGGAGCCCATGCCTCGACACATCAGAGCTGTTTTTACAGAAGAAGTGGAACCTACACAATATTAGGCTGGTGGCTGATCAGTATATAGAGCTAACATGGCCTCGCTAATTTTTTAACTTAAGCACCAGTTAGCGCTCAAACACAAAAAAAAATAGCACACCACTTGTAATCTGGGCCTATATTGTGCTAGATTCATAGATGTTCATGAGTTTGCCAAGGAGCCTTGCTGTAAAGATGAGATTATTTTCAAATCTAGAACATGAAATGAGAACCTATTGCTAGGTGGTTAAAACAATTACAATCACAACAATTTGAAACACGGTAAATGTAAATGTAGAGAATATTCATATCTCTATTTTATTATAGTCTTGTTGGATATTGGATAGAATAAGAGGTACCTCAGAAACCTTGCAGAAAGAACAAATGGCTAACTGAATGTTCTGGGGCATTCAAAGGGCATGATTAAGATTTTTTTACCTTAACCTTGTCCAAGCAGGCATCATTTAGAGTCTCTATTTCCCTTTTGAAATATCTCATCTTGTGATTGGGTCTTGCTATTTTTAGATGTTTTATATTTTACTTATATTTCTCTAGCTGTTTTCAAATTTCATTTTGTGTATATGTTGGGTTGAACTATTTTATAAAATATATTTTTCAAATTGTAATTTGTTTGTTTTCAAGGTGTTTTTGTGATGACGGTGACCTTGACAGAGGAGCTCATTGTATATGGTGAGAATTGAAAGATTATAATAGATACTTCTCCATTGATTACAATAAAAATGACCTCGCAACTCACATGAGGGGCAAGTACAAACCTCTTTTAATTGCAAGTTTTGAGTTGCAAAGTTTATTTTACATGAGATGTAGTTGCACAATGGGTTTTATTGGATCTAGGACATTGTGTTGAAGTATAATCAACATTGTTACAAATCAAAGAAAACCTATTATTCTTTTTCTTGTTTCTTTTTTATTTTTATTTTTAAGTTACATTTTATCATTGATTCTAATAGCAGTTGTGAATGGAGAAAGCAATTCATTTCACATGTGTGCAACAACTCATTCCATCACAAAAATGCCATCTTAATTATTATTTTTTTTAATTTAAATTTGTTTTGTAATCCATTTCCAATGCAGAAGAAGAGCTATTGGTTAAATTAGAACCCTAAAATTAGTAAATAATAAAAATGCAAATGTAGTTTAGCATATGGAAAACTATAAGAAACACGTGTATTATAGGCTTTTCATGGAATGTTCTTGCAGATTTTCACAAACCTTCATGAAAACTTAACACTTGGTAAAAGTGAAAGCAAAACATGGCAGCTGATTAGTTAAATATTGACAATTCCCTTAAAGGGACATAAAACACTAAGGGCTAGATTACAAGTGGAGCACAATTTAACGCTCCCGCTCAAATGTGTTAATTGCACTAGAAGTAAGCTTTTGTGTGCATCAGGTTGTGCTCGTATTTCAAATTGAAAGTAAACTGTTTTTGTTCATGCACACAAAAGCCATACTTAGAAGTCAATGAAGCAAAATAAGTTGAAAACAAACACCCTACTCGCGCGCAAACACAATCCCATATTCTCAAGTGCACTAACCAGACATGAAATTATGTTACACAAGTGAGAGAGGCTTCATATGTAAGAACCCACAAAATAGGGGTAACTACACACAATACTAGCCTCTAGGGGGCGCTCTCTAGGAAAAAGAAAAAAACTAATTACAAAAGTCCAAACAAAGTTGATAATAATGTAATCCACTCCTAGACAGCTCTTTGATGAGAAGGTGGTCAGCAATCAAGGATTAAATCTGTGAAAAATACAAAACACAAAGGTGCCAGATGGTGTAGTACAGTCTCAACTTGTAGAAGTTTAAAAAGATAAGTAAGTTCAACTCACAAAGGGACAGTACATGTGGGGTGCAAATCAGATGTGCTGGAACTTCGCAGTTGCCAAGCTAACTAGCTCCAGTCAGTCATGAGAACTTCAAGGTGAAAGAAATGGAAAATCCTCTGAAATAAACCATGGCATCTTGTTCCATCTGGTGCCTGTTTTTTTCACAGACATGAAACTATGAATATTTCACATAGAAGAATATGTTCTATTGATTCATAAATAGATCTCTCTCTCTCTCTCTCTCTCTCTCTCTCTCTCTCTCTCTCTCTCTCTCTCTCTCTCTCTCTCTATCTATACAGTGTATATATATATATATATATATATATATATATATATATATATATATATATATATAAATATATACATAAAATGTTTTTTTTGCACAAATATATATTTATATATACATATATATGTAGGAATATCTATTTACAAATACATAAAACATATTTCTTTATATGCAGAACATTGGAATGTAAAATATTTACAGTAAATACAAAGTACTTTATTAAATATGAATATTGCATAAATATGCTTTTGCATTTTTTCATCTAACTAAGTACAAAGGGCTCCAATGCACTTTTATATGTCTATATATGTGTTCATATGTGTTTTTGTGTTTATATATGTCTGTAAATACATAAATACATTTGTACACACATAAACATATGTAAATATAGGCATGCATATGTATTTCTATGTTAAAGCCCTTTGTCTGCCTTTTTTATTTTTTCTAACACCATTGAGCCCTTGCAACCTTTGTGTGCAATACTTTTTCTTTTAATCATTTTTATTAGATGGTATTTTTTATGTGTTTGTGATACTTTTTTGTTTTGGAAAACAGTTAACCAGACCTCTGAGGACGCAGTAATCATTCTAGCGTAAATCATGATTGCACTCAAGTGATTGCATTTACTTTCAACTTGTAATACGAGTGTAAAACCCCTTAACGCTCGCACATAACTGTTGACTTCCACTTGTAATCTGGCCCTAAATGAATGCTAGATAGAATGATGCATTTAAAGAATAACATCTAGATGTATTTTTTTAAAGATTCATTAGCTGTATAAATATTGGCAAAATAAGTGTAACGTTTTAGTGCCTGTAAAACAATGGGAGCTGCCATGTTGTAACTTAGGTTACGTTCTGTTATATATTTTCCACTGCCCCTTTAACTTTCACTATTCATCTGGCCCTTTAACCTGGATTCACCTTACTTTTTGCACACCGCCTCTCCAATCAATAAATAGCAGCAGCACCATTCTATGTTGCTTGATCATTGACTAGCTCTCTGACATACCTTCCGGTTCTCTCAGTGTCTCTGTAACTGTGAATCTCCTTCTCAAGCCTCGGATGCTTTTCGTATGCTGGAAGTACCACTGTGCGAGCATTACTCGTTCACTTAAAGGGACAGTATACACTCATTTTCATATAACTGCATGTAATAGACACTACTATAAAGAATAAGATGCACAGATACTGATATAAAAATCCAGTATAAAATGGTTTAAAAATGTACTTAGAAGCTTTCAGTTTAGCTCTGTTGAAAAGGTAGTTGGAAAGCCCACTGCAAGTGGGAAATAAGACACTCCCCCTTCCCCCCTCTTTTGCATATGAAAAGACCCTTTACACAAACTGGAGCAAGCTGGAGAAGGTAGCTGACGGTATTCACATAAAACTTTTGGGCTTGGTTAGGAGTCTGAAAATCAGAGCAATGTTATTTAAAAATAAGCAAAATTATACATTTTTTAAAAAACAAACTTTATGGGCTTTATAAATAGATCATCTACAAAACATTTATGCAAAGAATAAATGAGTGTATAATGGCCCTTTAAAGGGACATGAAACCCAAAAATGTTCTTTCCTGATTCAGATAAAATTTAAAACAACTTTCCAATTTACTTCTATTGTTTAATTTGCTTCCTTCTCTTGTTATCCTTTGCTGAAAGGTTTGTCTATTCAAGCTCACCCATGTGTTCAGTTAGAAACCATTAGTGCATTGCTGCTCCTTTAAAGGGACACAAGTCAAAATTAAACTTCATGATTCAGATAGAGCATGCAATTTTAAACAACTTTCCAATTTACTTCCATTAACAAAATGTGCACAGTCTTTTTATATTTACATTTTTTGAGTCACCAGCTCCTACTGAGCATGTTCAAGAATTCACTGCATATACGTATATGCATTTGTGATTGGCTGATGGCTGTCACATGATACAGGGGGAGTGGAAAAAGACATAACTTTTCCATGTATTTAACAAAAATCTATTACTCATTTAAAGTTCAGACTAAGTGCTATTGCATTGTCATCTTATCATGCATTTGTTGATTATGCAAATCTACACTGTTGACTGGTCCTTTAACAAATGATTCCAAGAGAAAGAAACAGATTAGATAATAGAAGTAAATTAGAAAGTTTTTTGAAATTGTATTCTCTATCTGAATCATGAAAGAACATTTTGGGTTTCATGTCCCTTTAAGTGTTTGTGCAACTCTCCAGGTAATACTGTTACTTTTTTTATTCTGGATTGTCTCTCTCTCTTATGTCTATGCTCACAGCTTATCAGCTGTTCATCTCTTGTATGCGCTCGATGTGCACTCCTACTTTAGCCACTGGTACTATTTACAGAAGCTTTAGTAAAGACATTAACTGTTGACTGTACATTGTCTTTTCCTTAAATTGCTTTATTGTTATATAACCTTTGCAACCAATGTGTTGTGCAGCTGCTAACACAATCAGTTATCACCTGTCTCCTAGTAAGCTCTTTGATACTCGATCCTGCAATACTACTGTTCACCACTTGGAGCATTAATCCTCTTCAGTCTACTTACACTTTCCGTTTGGTGTAGATCAGGGATGTCCAAACTTTGCTCTCCAGAGGTTTTGGAACTACATTTCCGATGATGCTCAGCCAGCATTTTATCTAGCTGAGCATCATGGGAAATGTAGTTCCAAAACCTCTGGAGAGCAAAGTTTGGACACCCCTGGTGTAGATAATTCTATTTCGTTTTATCCATTACATGTTAAGTTGTATTTGCTTTATTTCACCTTTGATGTACAGTATATTAATTTAGCTTAGATTTACATAGAAGGTTTTTACTACTATAAAATCCTTTCTCAAAATCTCTGCTTATACAAGCCATATATATACATACAATACACAAGGTTATATGAAAACAATCTCAGCAGTTGTGCTCCACAAACCTAATTTAAAGCAAGAGAGTGACAGAATAACCAAGCCCAAAAAATGGAGCCAGCTGAGATGACTTCTAATATAAATAATTTGTCTCAAATAAATATCTCTCTAAGGGTGTCCAGGACCTACAAAATGAAAACCAAAATTTAAAGGACCTTATAGCAAAGCAAACTACTAGTATCCAGGTATCACATAACACTCCTGAGCCAATGGTCAGTCCTCCTGATAAATATTTTAGTGATAGATCCTTTACAGGGAATTTAAAAATGCATGCTATTTAATGTTTATCTTAAAACCAAAGACTTATAATTCATAAAGTATGTACTGTTATTTCCTATCTCAATTGAGAACCTAGAATTTGGGTTAACACTTTTCTAAAGACTGAAGATCCCATACTGAATTCTCTTGACCAATTATTTTCCACAATTTAATCTCTTTATGCTGACACTAACACCCAGCTAATGGCAGAGACTGCATTTTAGGGACACTAAACCCATTTTTTTTCTTTCAAGATTCAGATAGAGCATTCAATTTTAAGCAACTTTTTATTTTACCCCTACTATCAATTTTTCTTCATTCTCTTGATATCTTTATTTTAAAAAGCAGGAATGTAAGCTTAAGATCCAGCCCATTTTTATTTCAGCACCTTAGGATAGTGCTTGCTGACATTTAGCCACCAATCAGTAAGTGCTACCCAGGTGCTTTTCCAAAAATGGGCCGGCTCTTAAGCTTATATTTCTGCTTTTTCAAATAAAAATAGCAAGAGAATGAAGAAAAATTGATAAAAGGAGTACCTTAGAAAGTTGCTTAAAATTGCATGCTCTGTATGAATCATGAAAAAAAATTTGGGTTTAGTATCCCTTTAGGGAGTATCAGACAATGGAAAAACATAATTTATGTAAGAACTTACCTGATAAATTAATTTCTTTCATAGTGGCAAGAGTCCATGAGCTAGTGACGTATGGGATATACATTCCTACCAGGAGGAGGCAAAGTTTCCAAAACCTCAAAATGCCTATAAATACACTTCCCACCTCATTTAAACCTTAGTTTAACGAATAGCCAAGAAGTGAGGTGTATATAAAAAAAAAGAGTAAAAAGCATATAAAAAGCGGAACTGGAAAAACAAAAAGTACTTTATACAAAAAAAACAACCACAAAAAATAGGGTGGGTCTCATGGACTCTTGCCACTATGAAAGAAATTAATTTATCAGGTAAGTTCTTACATAAATTATGTTTTCTTTCATGTAAGTGGCAAGTGTCCATGAGCTAGGGACTTATGGAATATAAATACCCAAGATGTGGAAATCCACAGAGTCACTAGAAAGGGAGGGATAAATAAAAACAGCTATTTCCACTGAGAAATTAAATCGCCCCCCCAAAAAAAATTCTTAAAATTAAAAAAAAAAAAAAACTTAAATCAAAGACATTAGAATCAAGCTGCCCAAGGAACCTTTCTACCAAAGGCTGCTTCCGAAGAAGCAAAAACACAAAAATGGTAAAATTAGAAAAAGTATGCAAAGAAGACCAAGTTGCTGCTTTGCAAATTTGATCAACTGAAGCTTCATTCTTGAGAGCTCAAGAAGTGGCAAGTGATTTAGTAGAATGAGCTGTAATTCTTTGAAATGAAGACTGCCCCTCCTCCAGATAAGCTTTGCGAATCTAAAGTCTTAACCAAAAAAAACAGAGGAATAACAGAGGCTTTCTGACTTTTCCTGGAGCCAGAAAAAATAACAAATAGACTAGAAATCTTTAAGAAATCTTAAGTAGCCTCAACATAATATTTCAAAGATCTTACCACATCCAAAGAATGAAAAGACTCTTCAAGAGTATAGTATTCTATGCACATTATACACAACTATGCACTTTTATTCATGTTAGTGTGTACGTGTGATTTTTACTACAAGATCACATTTAATAAGTATTTATTACGCATATGAACAAACATTACGAAGATGCACTGTATATGTTAGATTTTACACTTTCACATTACGATTCATTGGGGGGATACTAAATTTCAGCAAACACCTAAAAAAAAAACTGCCCACTTTGAAAGCATTCGCGCTGCTCAGATACAATCAAGTGTATATAATCAGCAATCATTACAAACACGCTACTATTGGACATATTGCACTATAAATCCCCCAAACAACATGGCCAAAGCACACCTTGTGATCAACGTATCAAATCACTTTTGAGTTTTTGCATACCTTGTTACTCCTTGTGTGTTTGCTCTGCTGTTTGGCTTTGTGCTGCTGAGCTTGGCAAATATGGATGATCCGCAGTTAGTTGCTGCTGGTGCTGTTGCAGTAGTGTTCAATAGAATCAGACAGGCTCGGCGTCTTCAAGAGATACGTAGGGCTCATCTGGTTAGAGGTCCTCCTGTTCACAGGGTGAGGCCCACCTTAGATAACTTGAGCGACTTTGAAGTTTATGACAAGTATAGGCTCAATCGCAAACAGCTCATTAGCCTTTACGATGTTCTTAAACCTCATATGGAGCCACGTAGATGTATGCAGACTGCAATCCCTGGCATGACCAAGATGCTAAGTTGCATACACGTCCTGGCCTACGGAAGTTTTAAATCCGGAGAGGGGTACATACATGGGCTGGCTCAGGGTACCTTCTCTGTGGTTTTTGACAACTTTCTGGATGCCATGGTATGAGTCAGTAAGCATTATATAGGATTCCCTCAAAATGATGGTGATTAGAGGTGACTGAAGAGGGAATTCTTTGCAATAGCTCGAATGCCCAATGTCTTGGGAGCAATAGATTGCACCCACATTGCGCTGCATGCTCCAGAAGATAACTTGCCCTTCCAAAATTGCAAACACTTTCATAGTATGAACGTGCAGTTTTTTTGTGATGCACGGATGTGGATTATGCAGGTGTGTGTGAATTTCGGCAGGGTTTGTCATGATGCCCGCATCCTCAGACAGTCGTCTCTGTGGCAGCAGTTTGAGGGCAGACAGTTTCCCCATGGATGGCTCATTGGTGATTACTTGTGAACAACATGGTTAATGAGTTAGACAATTGCCACAGTAGTCTTCAAAAACAGTTGTGTTTGTGTAATGTGCAAAATGTGCAGCTATAGGATGCAATTTAACCATTTAAATGTCTCTTTCCACAAATGTCTAGTTTTAGCTCCAAAAAGATATGTAGCATGGCTTAGCTTAAATGGGCAGCTGTAGGATGCAATTTAACCATTTCTTTCTCTTTTAGCAAATGTCTTGTTTATGCGAAATACGCATATGTAGCATGTCCTAGCATAAATGGGCAGATATAGAATGTGCTTTAACCATTAAATTGTATCTTTCCGCAAATGTCTAGTTTTAACTCCAAACAGATATGTAGCATGTCTTAGCTTAAATGGGCAGCTCTAGGATGCAATTTAACCATTCCTTTCTCTTTTAGCAAATGTCTCGTTTATGCGAAATACGCATATGTAGCATGTCCTAGCTTAAATGGGCAGCTCTAGGATGCGCTTCAACCATCTAACTGTCTTTCAGCAAATGTCTATTTTAGGGGATTTTCTTGTACACAAATTAATTGTATTTTACTCTAATAATTTGAACTATATTTTTAATATTTAACATTTTGTTAATTATTTATAGGTGATTCGGGTTACATGAGTAGGCCTTGGCTCATAATGCCTATACGTAACCCCACGGACAAGGCCCAGGAGCACTACAATTGGGCGCACAAGCAGACTAGGGCTGTAGTGGAGAGGATGTTTGGGCTCCTCAAAATGTGGTTACGATGCCTAGACAGGTCTGGAGGAGCCCTCCAATACAGCCCTAGTAAGGTGGCGAAGATCGTTATAGCCTGCAGCGTCCTGCATAACATTGCTCAGCGGGCTAGAATGCTGAAGGCCGTCCAGGTGCCCTGAGACCTCCTCCAAGATGAGGAGGATGACCCTGTTCTAGAGGGGCCATTCTGGGATGAGGGGCTCAATGTCAGAGCAAACATCCTCAACCGCCACTTCAGGCGGTAAATACTAGAAGTTATATACGAGCATTGTAAATATGTGTGAATTTTACGGAAATGAGAAGTAGAGAATTGTGCAAACATGTTAGGATTGTTCATCAAATGATTATAAAAAAAATATAATTTAATATTATTATCATAGGTAATTTATACATCAGATAATTCTGGCATTGGGTCTTGTAATGACTTCGCCACCTGGTTTTCAAAGACAACATCAGATGGTAAGTATAAACAATGTATGGACTGTGGGTGGGGGGAATTTTGCACAATCAGCCATCATATGGCATACATCCTCTAGCAATACTATATGCTTCCAAGTCATATTCCAAGTCATAAATCAGAGGTTAGGTCTGCACAATGTATGACTCAGCTTCACACTTGATTCATAGAACATAACACAAGATGCTACACATGCTTAGTAAGCTAGTGATCTAAATAGTTTCAGAAATGGTGGGGGGATGCAGAGCTAAGTCACACACTTTTATTAATTATTTGATTTAGACTTTTTCTTCCATTAGGGAGATGACTTCATCTAAAGACTGAAAGTGAAGAATTCAAGACTGAAAGTGAAGAATGCAAGACTGAAAGTGAAGAATTCAAGACTGAAAGTGAAGAATGCAAGACTGAAAGTGAAGGATTGCAGACTGAAAGTGAAGAATACCAGAGTGAAAGTGAAGAATACCAATGTGATCATGTCTGTGGCATTGTCTTTCAAATGTGCTGACCTTGAAAACCATACAAAGACACATTCACATGGTAAGTGGCAACAATTCTATGGAACACGACTGTGGATGCATCCTATTGGAGACACTTAGATTTAATTTTATATTTGTTTTTTAGATGGTATTTCACAATCCTGTATTTTGAAAATGATGAATAGGACACCTAATGCAGATAAACTGATATTTTGAAGAGAATTGCCTTTCAAAGACCATACATCCAGGTTAGTTTGCACAATGCATGCTATTAAAAATCAGAGGAGGAAGAATGTTTAAAGAATTCTGAATATATACATGTCCTATATTAGAATAGGTTTATTTTAGATACATTACCCCTACTTTGTGCTAGAGAGGACTCAGATTCTCAGACAAAAATATTTCATGAATATGTTAAGACATGTGTTCATTAAATAACCTAAATGACTAATGTTTTTAATATTTATTTTCTTTCTTTTCAGAGTTTCATCTGTGATGAATTCCCTAGTTCTTTTTTTGTTATAAATACATTTATTTTCTTACTATATATTTGTCTATGTAATTTTTTTAAATACATATTCTTTGAGACATATCTCTATCACAGTTAGCTAAGAAGAAATATATCAATCTAATATTCTGACATGTAAACAAAATATTATGCCTGATATCAAATATACTAATTTTGTTTAATGTATTGAATGAAAAATATCAACACAGCTTATTAAGTTAATGTTAAAGTCAAGTAACAAAGTCAAAAATTTAAGTTGGAGTTAAATACATCCATCTATGCTTTTATTGTGTGATTTATAGCCTTTAAAATCATAAAATGTTTATGACGTGAATATGTAGTATAAATTATACATACCAACTTTGTTAATTTCAGTTTTAAGAAATGAAAGTGTTTAACTTACATTAAAGTGACAGTGTAGTTTAATGTTAGATTTACATTCTAATCTCTATAATCTTTCATAGGTATCCAAAACATCCTTACACAAAATATAGGTTATTTGGCTTTAATTATTTTTAAGGTAATATGTTAGAAATTATCTTTAAATAAAACGGAAGTTAATTTCACATTTATACCAAGCTAGTTATAGTATGCCATGTTGATTACTTTTCAGCTCTAGTGGAATTATTTGAAGGGTCAGTTAACCCTTTAAGGACACAGCTTTCAGTTTACTCAATAGTTTTATGATGGAATAATTCCGTCATATGTCCTTAAGAGGTTAACTATAGATATATCAAAAGATAATTTCTAGCAATTATACTCTTTACCTGTTGGATAGATATCACATATCTATAGGTATTTCCATTCCCCTTTAGTTTAGTTTATTTCTACAATGTTAAATCCACATGTTCCTAATGGTTATGTCCTTAAAGGGAGATTAAACCAAAAATGTAATTAATTATTCAGAGATAATACAAATCTTTTAAAACAACATTTAAATTTACTTCTATTATCTAATTAGATTCAGTCTTTAGATATCCTTTGTTAAAGAACTAGCAATGCACATGGGTTAGACAATGACACAAGGCATCTATGTGCAATCACCAATCAGCAGCAACAGAGCCTATCTAGATATGATTTTCAGGAAAGAATATCAAGAGATAAAAGCTAATGAGATAATATAACTAAATTAGACTTTTTTAGCATTGTATTATCCATCTAAATCAGGAAAGAACATATAGCTTAATGTCCCTTTAAGGTAAAGATGTAGCCTGATGAAACGGCATGTTAGCCGAGAAACGCGTTGCTAAGTAATTTTTATATTTTTAATAAATACTTTTATTTTGTCTACCTTGCTGGTGAATTGTTCTATTTGCCTTATTGATCCCTTGCTTGGATTAACCTCTACCGGCATATCCACCTTTATTTTCCACCACTCCTCCAACGATCCAGGAGCAGCTGTACAGGCCTCAGGGAGTCAGCCGAACGGCTCTTTAAGATTCGGCACGCCTGATATTGCACTGCTTGTGCAACTCCGTTTGTGAGTATAACTTCTCGACATCTGTTGTATGTGTATTCTGTGCCTGGGATAATCTGCACCAAGGGCGGTATCTATATTTTATGTCATAGGTATCTTTTTTCCCCACATCGTTGGTGAAGTGATTACCCAGTGAACAGCTGATTTCACCCTCTAGCGAGTCAGCCGAGCGGCTCTGAAGCTTCGGCTCACCTGTTATTGCACTGCATGTGCAAACATCTTTGTGAGTATTACTCTGAACTGTTAGTTTAGAATCATTTGTAGCCAAGGATCATCTGCACTAGAGCGCCTCTTCTTTTTTTGTTTCTATACAGAACGCAGTCATCCCTTTAAGGTAAAGCTGTATAAATACAGCCATTGGAAGATATTTTATTCACATTGGGGCAAACAATACAGAAGGTAATACAAATATGCTTGATTCTCATGTTATCCTAAGTTTGAGAAATGGAGATGCATAGGTTTATGATCAGCAAAGCATTACTGGGAAATATCTACTTATTTGTGGGTGGGCAACAATGCATATTTACAATGTTTAGACAGATGTATTTTGATAAATTTAAAGATTGCATATTAGCTTGTTAAAGGATGGAAATTAAAAAGCGTTTCTTTCCGGATGTAAACACTAAAATGTACTTATATTATCTAATTCCCTTCATTATTTTGAGATATTCACAGGATTTTCACTGTTAGATAAAGATAAAGTAGTTTCTACAATGGGTGCCTCTAATTCCCTTCATTATTTTGAGATATTTTCCTTTACAACCATATCTAGATATGCTCAGTAGCTGAAAATTGGTAAATGCACAGTGATGCCTTGTGTGATTAGCTCAACCATGTGCATTGCTATTTCTTCTGTAAAGGATATCTAAAGAATAATCTAAATAGATCGAGTTGATTTTAAATTTTTAAAACTGTATTCTCTCTCCGGATCAAGAAAGAAAATATTTGGGTGTAATGTCCCTTTAAAAATAAAGACACTGTTGCCCAATAACATATGTGAGCAGTTCAGACAAATACAAGCTCGAGGATTATTTACTAATAATGAACAAACGTGTAGTTTAACATTTAAAAACAGATTATCCAAGTTCCGTCCATTAGAAATACAAATTACGCATTTCGGAAATATAACATGGGAAACGTATCTGGCAAACACGAGATTTGCATCTTTAAAAATATTAGTATAATGCCACGCACTAGCACACAATCGATGTGTATTACAAATACATTTAATAGAGCAATGTCAATACTTCTCAATAAGTCACAATATTTCTTTAATAAACAATAAATACACACGTTTGCTATTTTCCAATAAAATGTATTTATATTAAATAACCAGATCCATATTAAACATCAAAATGTGTAAAACATTTACTAATGTGACTGGATTATATTTACTAAAAATTTAATAGAGATCAAATGTAAAATATTAAATCTGCGTCACACATATCAGCATAACAGTCCCATGAGTTACAAATAAGTCTACATGAAAAATGTAGTAACAGCACCCCCGGAGGTATGTGTATGGAAGTTACTAAGATATGAAACATTAAGGAACGGCCAATCAGAGTTCATAACACAAACATAACTTGAGTCAGTATGGTCTCACAGACATGATAACAAAATTACAAACTTTTATTCAATTAGATGTACAGATACCATGTCCCATGGTGCATATCATGTTTACTTCACCATATAAAAGTCCATTACACGTTGCAATTTTTGTCAGTTCTCTTATGCCTGCTGGCGGATATATATATATATATATATATATTTATATATTATATTAGTATTAGGACTAGCCGGCATGACGTCTCCCAGGTTCTCAGGGTTGGAGAGTGCAGCACTGGTCAACGTCGTCGAGGACTTCTATCCGCAGCTGTTTGGGAACAAGAAGAAGTCGATGAAGCAGAGTATTAGGAAGGCCCTCTGGTTGTCTGTCACCAATGATGTTAAGTTGGTGTGTGGCAAAATCCAGAGGACCATGGATCAAATCATGCGGAGGTTTGGAGATATGAGGTTGTGGATAAGCCATAAAGTCAACCAAATATGGGAGTGGGTAAAAGCCGGTCAGAGGAATGGAAAGCAGGATCCACCACCACAGAAACTGTACCTGCAACCTTATGAGGTAACTTTATTGGCCCTCCTCAATCTTCGGGTCCCCAAAAGATTTAGATCTGCTCGCTCCTCAACTTCTTCTTAACTCCAAGCTCAGCTGCTGGATTGGAAAGTCCAGACTCGGAGGCCAGTGCAGCTGCTTCTCCAACCGGTGACCTGGGAGAAGGAAGTCGATAGGCTGAACCAGGTAAATATCAGACTTCATATAATATATTAATATTTGAGTATATATTTAAGCAATGTGTATATAGTCAGATAATCAACTTATATAGATCTCACAACACACGCTACATATGTTTAGATATCTGAATTTAGAATTGTCACACATAAAATAGGAATGATGTTTCTTGCGCTCTCCTGAATATGTGTCACAAAGCGAAAATGAAATTGCGTAATCGTGAAATCCCTATCGTCCGCCATTTCATAAATGGACTATCAAATCAATACCACAGTTCTAAATATTAATTGTTATCATTCAATAACAATTAATATTAACAAATGATTGCAAAAGATAGATGTAACAGTGGCATAACTTTAGACATGTTGGTCAAATCACGGATGTGCAGTTCCGCTTTGAATCATTGTGCAATGATCACGAAATATAGAATTGCGCACACACGTGAACATGTGCTTGCTGTAACGGTGGCATAACTTTAGACATGTTGGTCAAATCATGGATGCGCAATTCCGCTTTGAATCTTTGCACAATGATCACGAAAGATAGAATTGCGCACACACACACGTGAACATGTGTTTGCTGTAACAGTGGCATAACTTTAGACATGTTGGTCAAATGTATATGTTAATTAGTTTATATGTGAAGAATTCTGCACCCTTATTTACAATATTCTACATTATAAAGGCTATACTAGCAAGATAAAAATAAAAATTGAACAATCTCTATCCATTGATGACAATGCAAGAAGACATATAATGACTTAAAGCGACAGTCAACAACATAAATGATAGAAAATAAGAATACATGATCTCTTTATTTATACATTAATTTAGGAAAAAAATTAACTCATGTGAATACAAATATAATTTTACTTTGTCAATTAGAATATAAAAATCTGATTGTTTGTGTCCATTGCCTGATTTGTATTAATGATATCCAATTCTGATTGAATATTTTACAGATAGGGATGTTGTTGCTGGAACCTCAAGCCCGTGTTCGTCACAGCATGGTATGTCTCATTTTAATTTACCTTTGTCTTACAAACTTGAACATAACATTACATAGTCCATTCACATTGATCTATATTTTTATGGATACTCTAATTCTCTATTCTTGTTATTTTAAAATAAGAATCACAAATCAGAGTTGGGATTCTTGATATCTTCATTTTAATGTAATCTTAGGGTCATGCCCATTTAATATTCTGCCCCTGGGTAGTGCTTGATAATTTTTGGCTACATTTAGACAACATCAACACATTTTTACATATGTGCAGATTAGAGAAATATACATCTCATATGCTTTGATATTTTCTTCTTATCATTAAAGGAACATGAAAACCAACATTTAACTTTTATGATTTAGACACAACATGTGATTTTCAAAAACTTTAAAATTTGCTTCTATTATCTACCTTGCTTCAGTCTATTGTTATCCTTAGTTGAAAATCATATATAGGTAGGGTCAGGATCAGCAATGCATTACTGGGAGTAACCTGCTGATTGTTTGATGCACAAAATTGCCTATTTTCATTTGTTCAACACATGTCTTCAGATAACAGTAGTGCATAGTTGATCCTTTATAAAACTTTCACAGATAATGAAGCAAAATAGAAAACAAAAAGTATATTTGAAAGGTTTTTTAAATCACAGGCTGGATTTGAATCATGCAAATTAATACAATTACACATTTGGAGTTTCATGTCCCTTTAATAGCAAAGGATAATTAAAGAATCTTGATGATATCCTTAAATTAAATATTTGATTGTAATTGCATGCTCCATCCCATTCATTACATCAACATATGGACTAGACAATTCATTAACAGCGACATTGTCAAATAAATATATTTTAATATTTAATATTAAAGGGACACTGAACACTAAATTTCTCTTTTGGGATTCAGATAGAGCATGCAATATTAATACACTTTCTCATTTACTCCTATAATCAAATTTTCTTCATTCTCTTTGTATCTTTATTTGAAATGCAAGAATGTAAGTTTAGATGCCGGTCCATTTTTGGGGAACAACCTGGGTTGTTCTTGCTGATTAGTGTATACTATCATTGACCAATAAACAAGTGGTTTTCATGGTTCTGAAACCAAATATTGCTTAGCTGCCTTATTTTTCAAAGAAAGAAAGCAAGAGAACGAGGACAAATTGATAATAGGAGTAAATTAGAAATATGCTTAAAATTGCATGCTATATCTGAATCACAAAATTAAAGATTTGGGTTCAGTGTCCCTTTAATAATAAATATCTTCATTAATCCTTACACTGTTTTGATTAAACAATATTGATATCTATATCACATATTCACTCTTGGACTTCCTTTAAATATATAAGCATACTCTAACAGCACCATGAAGACACATTTTTACAAATATCTTCTGTTTTGCATTGTGATAAATATGTGTTGTGTCCTAAAACAGATTACTGTAGATTGCACAAATGGATCGATGTGCCACATGGCTTAGGTTCAATTTGTCACCAGTTGTTATTCCAAGTGTTGTGTGTGTGTATTATTTTTAAAACATGGATCAATAGTTATATTTAGATATGCCATAGAATCATATGAGAAGAATTGGCTGTCTAATATAGTAAGAAATCAAACATATGTGAAAGACATAATTTTCTTTACAATCACCTTGATTAACTCATAAATTTAAGGTTCATATTAGTGCTCTATTCTTCACATTTCTAAGTATATTATTTGTTATATTCTCGACTAATGTGATTTAGTGATGTCCAAACTGTGTTCACTAGTGGGATGTAGTTGTTGTTGCGAGCATAGAGGGATCCAGCAACAATGGTGACCTGCCTTTGCAGGATTCTGGTAAGTCCATTGACTCATTCATATATCATTGAAGGTGTATTTTTAATAAATATTATGATCATGATTCTGATGAAGCATTCCATTTGAATAAAACATATAATTTACTCCTCTGATTATATATCATTTTTTTTATTTTTTAAGATTAAGATCTCAAAGCTTCTTAGTCTACACCTTTGTGCTTCTGAACATGGCTATCATATGTTTATTTTTAGTATAAATTTAGACAACAATCATCAAGTGATACACACATGAGAACTCTTAAATGTTCCATGTACTCAGCTTTTAAGAATATTTTAAAAATACAGACACTAAAATGTAATTATTACTCATCGATAATTACAAATCTTATTTAATTTGTATGCTCCATTAAAATGATGTAATTCCTAACTTTGGTTCAGTATCTCTTTAATGCAACATTGATGTGTGTCCTTGAGCAACAGTAGCATATGTTAGAATATAGGTGTTTAACGTGTACACAACATATTATGTTTTACAGAGATTGATGTAACATGTGAGATGGAGGAGGAAGTGGCTCCCTTGGAGTCTGATGGTATGTCAAAAAATTAAAAGAAAGTCTACAGCTTTGGCATTTTAAAATGTATTATTCCATTATTTTTACAATACACTACTGCCCCCTTTCTATATCATACAGCATGAACATATGTTTGTATTTTCGTAAATTTATGTATGATTTGTCATTAATGACATCATGATGTCACATGCATATTCCATGCAAAACCACAATAATCATCTTCTGATTGTCTAGACAGTCATTGCTATTCATCTGAGTGCCTAGATGCAGACCATATCCTTATGTCATCATTGTTTATAAATTGTAAACCACTTCTAAGTATACATAAAACATAATCATGTTTAAATTCCTTGATTTCATTTCATGATGTATGAGATGTAAATATATTTAAAATATATTTATGTGTAGACTGTCCATTTCAATTCAACAAACATTAATATTCCATAAAATTAAAGCATGCATTGATGAATGTGTCTATTAATATTGGGATGATATACATTTAATCCTAATGTAAAAGAGAGATTCACAAAATTAATTGGAAAATTGAATTAGATAGATAAGATTATAGTATTAATCGATAATATGAATGGTAGTATCTACTGTGTATATATACTAAAGAGTAATTGATTGAAGCATCAAGCTTAAAATTAGACCATTAAAGATTACAAAGGCAATCACCAAAATATATATGTAAATGAGTGTTTACCTGGTTTAAAACGCTAGGTGGAGTGGCCATTTCAATTTCATAATATTACACACTCCCATATTATTCAATTGTTAAACATTCTAAAATCAATCCACGGGCATGTGTCTAAAAGAACTCTATTGCATTTCAATCTCAAAATGTATACATGCATACCGAAATATTATACAAAATGTAAATATATTATCAATTAATAAATATTAGCACATAATGTTGCCTTTGATAAATATGATTTGTAATCTATTTATGAAATGTTACCTGAAAAATAACAGTGAACATTCAGAGTTTAAAGGATCTATTAAATCTTCTAAGTAATTATATTTGATTCCAATCAATCAATAACTTAAAACATAGTCATTATTGTGACTTTGTATCAATATTTTATGAGAACAAGAATCAAGACTTTAACTAATGTATAATCTTTATTTCTTTCAAGATAAGAAAATGTATTGATATCATATATGTCTAATTTTTTTATATATTTCAGATGGACCTTCCACTTCTGGGCATCAGCCTCCTGCCCCTCCCCAGTCAGAAGCCCCTTCCCAGCCACAAGCCCCTCCCAAGTTAGAAGCCCCTCCCTAGCACCAAACCACTCCCGGCCCTTCCCATTCCTCCTGTCCTGTCCCTCCCAAAAAACGCCACTTTGCCCCCCCTCGCCGCTCTCCCCGTATTTCCACCCGTACAGCTACCCCACCTGCCCAGCCCCCAACTCACCAGGCCCCTGACTCCCCAGCTGTACTGGCTACCCCAGAGCGGCAGCCCAATCCCATCCCTACCCTCCGCCTCCAGACTTTTACCCCAGTCCCCACCTTCATTGTCCTGGGTGTCGGATTGTACTTCCCAGCCACAGATGTAAGTATCATTACAAATCCACATTATAACATACTTTCTTAAAGGGACATTATAGTGATATAATTAGACATAAATTGATTTTTTAATTAAAAAAAGTTTTGATAAACCTTTTCTTTATTTGATTAATCTAAATGTTTCTGATCTTCAGTTTGGTGAAATCAACATCCACATTTTCGATTATCTACATGATATTGCTTAGATGTTGTATATCTATTCTGTATATATGACAATATTTTGTATTTGTTATCACTGCCCTTTTCACAGTGTGTCATAATGTGAAAAAATATTTTATTCACAGTGAGGCAAACAATACAGAAGGTAATACAAATATGCTTTATTCTCATGTTATCCTAAGTTTGAGAAATGGAGATGCATAGGTTTATGATCAGCAAAGCATTACTGGGAAATATCTACTTATTTGTGGGTGGGCAACAATGCATATTTACAATGTTTAGACAGAGGTATTTTGAAAAATTTAAAGATTGCATATTAGCTTGTTAAAGGGACGGAAATTGAAAAGCGTTTCTTTCAGGATGTAAACACTAAAATGCACTTATATTATCTAATTCCCTTCATTATTTTGAGATATTTTCCTTTACAACCATATCTAGATATGCTCAGTAGCTGAAGATTGGTGGATGCACAGAGATGCCTTGTGTGATTAGCTTAACCATGTGCATTGCTATTTCTTCTGTAAAGGATATCTAAAGAATAATCTAAATAGATCGAGTTGATTTTAAATTTTTAAACCTGTTTTCTCTCTCCGGATCAAGAAAGAAAATATTTGTATAGATATAGACGAAGGAAAGCAGGCACTGCATCAAGGTATCCTTAAAACCAAAAGTCCTTTATTGAAAAATGTTAAAAAATTCACAGCTACATCCACTGTATGTCACGCACATAGTACAAGGCAGGAGTATGTAAGACACAAAGGCTGTCTGACTAGTTTCGCATCCCTGCAGGACGCTTATTCATAGACATGTTTAGGATATGGAGTGGCCAGTACTTAAAGGGGAAACTTGTACTTGATAGGCTGCTGACTCTTATTCAATTAGTTAACTTAACAGCCAAATCTCAATTAACCCCTGAAGGCACAGGTCACTCATTTATTTATCCAAAAAGAAGAAATAAAAACAAAATAAAGAACCTCTTAGTAACATTGTATCTATACATATACAAATGATGATAATCTCAGTTAAAAAACATATTTGAGATGAAGTCACACTTAGACAAGATATGGAAAAAATGACACAATTTGAAAAATTATTATACTTTAAAGTTATATCAAACATGATAAGATAATGTTTCAATAAAGTTTACTATTCACTTTTCCTTATATAGATGAACCAAATTAGTTGTAAATATAGGTACAAAATCTAATGTTGAAACTTATTAAGTTAGTAATTTGATGTTAAATTTAAATTTTTAATTTTTAAAATTTTTAAAACTTTTAGATTTTTAGAAACACCCTATGATTCATACTTTCACTTGTTTCAAATCATTATATATATGAATATATGTGTCAGTGGTTGGAATATGGTGAAATAAATATATTTTATGATTTTTTATGGTTAATAATTGGTTAGATGTTATTTTAGGTGTCAATAAAGAAATGTATGTCCAATTCACGGTTCATCCCCAAGGGTGAACGTGTCTGTAACTTTAACATCCAAAATAATTCCTTTTTTTCTAAACATTTAAATGTATTTCCTCCTCTTATAGATGTAATAACAGTGTCAATAATTTTTATGTTTATGTTGGCCACATTGGTGAAATGGTAGCCATTGAAGTGGTAGCAACCGCAGAATCCTTATTATAATTTCTTGTGTCTCTAGTATGTTCATTGAAACGCTTTCTGGCCGCCCTAGAGGTTTGACCTGTATACTGTGATTGGCATAAATTGCAGGTGAGTAGGTAAACCACAAAAGTGGTACTACAATTTGCATAGAAGTCTATAGTGAATTCCTTTCATGTGCTTGTACTAATAAACTGATTACCTTCCTGGATGTGAGCACACATATTACAATTACGTCTGACACATTTATAATTTCCCTTATGTTTAAGCCAATCCTGTTTTTTTTTTCATTGGTTCTCATAACTAGGCTAGGGGATATAGCTTGGCCTAGTGTTTTTTATTTCTTGGGAACATATTTGATGTTATTAATAAAAGGTTTTAATGTATCATCTCCTGAGAGAATGTGAGGATGTTTTTTAAACATTTTTTACAATCTCATGGTATTGTTTAGAATATGCTGTAGTGAAAACTATGGCATCTTTGAAACTTGAATCTTTTTTCTTATCTATATTTTGTGTATTGGAAACTCTGTTATAATTTTTAATTTCTTTACGGAATTTTTCTAGACTATTAGCATTGTAACCCCTGCAAATCAATCTATTTTTGAGATCCAATGATTGTGACTCATATATTTGATCAGACTTGGTATTTCTCCGAATTCTGATAAATTGGCTGCGTGGTATAGCTTTAACCACATGCGTGGGATGTTGAGAAGTGGCATATAAAATAGTGTTACCAGTTGTCTCTTTACGAAAAGTGCTAGTTACAATATGATTGTCACTAATTTGTAACGTGAGATCTAAATAATTAACACTATTAGTGTTAAACATCCCTGTAAATTTGAGGTTAAATGAATTCACATTAATATATTCCAAAAATTTGTCAAACTCTGTTAAATTTAATGTTTTTTTTTACAATGACCAGCAGGTCATCAATGTAACGAATGTATAGTAGAATGTCTTCAAGCCAGGGGTTGTGTATACTATAGATATGTGACAACTCCCACCAAGAGACGTATAAGTTGGCAAATACGGGGGCAAATTTTGCCCCCATGGCAGTGCCACATATGTGATTGTAAAAAAAATCCATCAAACCGAAAGTAATTATGTGAGAGTAAGAATCTTAATACATCTCCCACATATTGTTTGGTATAGATGTTTAAATCCATCTCTCTTTGTAGAAAAAATTCTACTGCTTGTACCCCTAATTCCTGAGGGATACAAGTATAAAGTGAACACACATCGATCACCGCCCAAGAATAACCATCCTTCCAATAATGTCCATAATTTTAATAAGTTGGGCACTATCTTTTAGATAGGAGAGCTGTTTTTTGGCTATGGGTTGTAAGATTTCATCTAGCCATGCCCCCAGAGGCTCAAACAAGGACCCCACCCCTGAGACGATAGGTCTCCCAGGGTGGGAGACGGGGTACTTGTGAACCTTGGGGACATGGTAGAAGATAGGAGTGAGAGGATGGTCAGGAACTAAATTAGAGATATCTTTTTCTCCTAAAAACCCCAAAGTTACACCTTCCATTACAATAGATTGCAATTTCTTTTTATTTGCAAAAATGGGATTACCAGGGAGTTTTTAGTATACCTCAGTATGATTCAGCTGTTTTAGGGCTTCAACAAAGTATGCCTCTTTATCTTGAATAACAATGCTGCCACCCTTGTCTGCATCTTTGATGACAATACTGCTGTTGTCTTGAAGGGACTTTAATGCCTGTTTTTCTTTATAAGACAGATTATGGGTGGCAGCATTGGTAATATCTCTTTTCTCCAGTTTAAAAATGTCCTCTTGGACCAATTTTTGGTATGAATTGATAATAGCACCTCTGTATTGTGTAGGGTAAAAATCCGACTTTGTTCTCTTTGGATGAACTAGCTTGTTAGGCAAAGGAGACTCATGATCACCACTAAAAAGGTCAGTTAATGTGACCAAAGCCTGTGCATCCTCAAATGGCAAAATAGGATTTTCACTGTTAGATAAAGATAAAGTAGTTTCTACAATGGGTGCCTCTAATTCCCTTCATTATTTTGAGATATTTTCCTTTACAACCATATCTAGATATGCTCAGTAGCTGAAGATTGGTGGATGCACAGAGATGCCTTGTGTGATTAGCTCAACCATGTGCATTGCTATTTCTTCTGTAAAGGATATCTAGAGAATAATCTAAATAGATTGAGTTGATTTTAAATTTTTAAAACTGTTTTCTCTCTACGGATCAAGAAAGAAAATATTTGGGTGTAATGTTCCTTTAAAAATAAAGACACTGTTGCCCAATAACATATGTGAGCAGTTCAGACAAATACAAGCTTGAGGATTATTTACTAATAATGAACAAACGTGTAGTTTAACATTTAAAACAGATTATCCAAGTTCCGTCCATTAGAAATACAAATTACGCATTTCAGAAATATAACGTGGGAAACATATCTGGTAACACGAGATTCACATCTTTAAAAATATTAGTATAATGCCACACACTAGCACACAATTGATGTGCATTACAAATACATTTAATAGAGCAATGTCAATAAGTCACAATATTTCTTTAATAAACAATAAATACACACAATGTTTGCTATTTTCCAATAAAATTTATTTATATTAAATAACCAGATCGATATTAAACATCGAAATGTGTAAAACATTTACTAATGTCACTGGATTATATTTACTAAAAATCAAATAGAGATCAAATGTAAAATTAATATTTAACGGATCACGTATATTAAATCTGCGTCACACATATCAGCATAATAGTCCCATGAGTTACAAATAAGTCTACATGAAAAATGTAGTAACAGCACCCCCTGGAGGTATGTGTATGGAAGTTACTAAGATATGAAACATTAAGGAACGGCCAATCAGAGTTCATAACACAAACATAACTTGAGTCAGTATGGTCTCACAGACATGATAACAAAATTACAAACTGTTATCCAATCAGATGTACAGATACCATGTCCCATGGTGCATATCATGTTTATTTCACCATATAAAAGTCCATTACACGATGCAATTTTTGTCAGTTCTCTAATGTCTGCTGGCGGATATATATATATATATTTATATATTATTTGGTTTAGCTGGCATGACGTCTCCCAGGTTCTCACGGTTGGAGAGTGCAGCACTGGTCAACGTCGTTGAGGACTTCTATCTCAAGCTGTTTGGGAATAAGAAGAAGTCGATGAAGCAGAGTATTAGGAAGGCCCTCTGGTTGTCTGTCACTAATGATGTTAAGTTGGTGTGTGGCAAAATCCAGAGGACCACAAATCAAATCAAGCGGAGGTTCAGGGATATGAGGTTGTGGATAAGCCATAAAGTCGACTAAATATGGGAGTGGGTAAAAGCCGGTCAGAGGGATGGAAAGCAGGATCCACCACCACGTAAACTGTACCTGCAACCTTATGAGGTAACTTTATTTGCCCTCCTCAATCTCCGGGTCCCCAAAAGATTTAGATCCACTCGCTCCTCAACTTCTTCTTCTTAACTACCAGCTGCTGGATCGGAAAGTCCAGACTCGGAGGCAAGTGCAGCTGCTTCTCCAACCGGTGAACTGGGAGAAGGAAGTCGATAGGCTGAACCAGGTAAATATCAAACTTCATATAATATATTAATATTTGAGTATATATTTAAGCAATGTGTATATAGTCAGATAATCAACTTATATAGATCTCACAACACACGCTACATATGTTTAGATATCTGAATTTAGAATCGTCACACATAAAATAGGAATGATGTTTCTTGCGCTCTACAGAATATGCGTCACAGAGCGAAAATGAAATTGCTCATCCGTGAAATCCCTATCATCCGCCATTTCATACATTAACTATTGAATCGATACCACAGTTCTAAATATTAATTGTTATCATTCAATAACAATTAATATTAACAAATGATCACGAAAGATAGAATTGCGCACACACGTGAACATGTGTTTGCTGTAACAGTGGCATAACTTTAGACATGTTGGTCAAATGTATATGTTAATTAGTATATATGTGAAGAATACTGCATCCTTATTTACAATATTCTACATTATAAAGGCTATACTAGCAAGATAAAAATAAAAGTTGAACAATCTCTATCAATTGATGACAATGCAAGAAGACACAAAATGACTTTAAGCAACAGTCAACAACAGAAAAGATAGAAAATAAGAATACATGATCTCTTTATTTATACATTAATTTAGGAAAAGATTAACTCACGTGAATACAAATATAATTTTACTTTGTCAATTAGAATATAAAAATCTGATTGTTCGTGTCCATGGCCTGATTTGTAATAATGATATCCAATTCTGATTGAATATTTTACAGATAGGGATGTTGTTGCTGGAACCTCGAGCCCGTGTTCGTCACAGCATGGTATGTCTCATTTTAATTTACCTTTGTCTTACAAACTTGGACATAACATTACATAGTCCATTCACATTGATCTATATTTATATGGATACTCGAATTCTCTATTCTTGTTATTTTAAAATAAGAATCACAAATCAGAGTTGGGATTCTTGATATCTTCATTTTAATGTAATCTTAGGGTCATGCCCATTTAATATTCTGCCCCTGGGTAGTGCTTGATATTTTTTGGCTACATTTAGACAACATCAACACATTTTTACATATGTGCAGATTAGAGAAATATACATCTCATATTTTCTTCTTATCATTAAAGGAACATGAAAACCAACATTTAACTTTTATGATTTAGACACAACATGTGATTTTCAAAAACTTTAAAATTTGCTTCTATTATCTACCTTGCTTCAGTCTATTGTAATCTTTATTTGAAAATCATATATAGGTAGGGTCAGGATCAGCAATGCATTGCTGGGAGTAACCTGCTGATTGTTTGATGCACAAAATTGCCTGTTTTCATTTGTTCAACACATGTCTTCAGATAACAGTAGTGCATAGTTGATCCTTAATAAAACTTTCACAAATAAAGAAGCAAAATAGAAAACAAAAAGTATATTTGAAAGGTTTTTTAAATCACAGGCTGGATTTGAATCATGCAAATTAATACAATTACACATTTGGAGTTTCATGTCCCTTTAATAGCAAAGGATAATTAAAGAATCTTGATGATATCCTTAAATTAAATATTTGATTGTAATTGCATGCTCCATCCCATTCATTACATCAACATATGGACTAGACAGTTCATTAACAGCGAAATTGTCAAATAAATATATTTTAATATTTAATATTAAAGGGACACTGAACACTAAATTTCTCTTTTGTGATTCAGATAGAGCATGCAATATTAATACACTTTATCATTTACTCCTATAATCAAATTTTCTTCATTCTCTTTTTATCTTTATTTGAAATGCAAGAAAGTTTAGATGCCGGTCCATTTTTGGGGAACAACCTGGGTTGTTCTTGCTGATTGGTGTATACATTCACCGACTAATAAACAAGTGGTTTTCCTGGTTCTGAAACGAAATATTGCTTAGCTGCATATTTTTTAAAGAAAGAAAGCAAGAAAATGAGGACAAATTGATAATAGGAGTAAATTAGAAATATGCTTAATTAAAAGATTTTAATTAATTAAATATTTGGGTTCAGTGTCCCTTTAATAATAAATATCTTCATTAATCCTTACAATGTTTTGATTAAACAATATTGATATCTATATCACATATTCACTCTTGGACTTCCTTTAAATATATAAGCATACTCTAACAGCACCATGAAGACACATTTTTACAAATATCTTCTGTTTTGCATTGTGATAAATATGTGTTGTGTCCTAAAATAGATTACTGTACATTGCACAAATGGATCGATGTGCCACATGGCTTAGGTTCGATTTGTCACCAGTTGTTATTCCAAGTGTTGTGTGTGTGTGTATTATTTTCAAAACATGGATCAATAGTTATATTTAGATATGCCATAGAATCATATGAGAAGAATTGGCTGTCTAATATAGTAAGAAATCAAACATATGTGAAAGACATTATTTTCTTTACAATCACCTTGATTAACTCATAAATGTATGGTTCATAGTAGTGCTCTATTCTTCATATTTCTAAGTATATTATTTGCTATATTCTCGACTAATGTGATTTAGTGATGTCCAAACTGTGTTCACTAATATTTTTTAATATCATTAATAGATGTAGTTGTTGTTGCGAGCATAGAGGGATACAGCAACAATGGTGACCAGCCTTTGCAGGATTCTGGTAAGTCCATTGACTCATTCATATGTCATTGAAGGTGTTTTTTTAATAAATATTATGATAATGATTCTGATGAAGCATTCCATTTGAATAAAACATATAATTTACTCCTCTGATTATATATCATTTTTTTTATTTTTTATGATTAAGATCTCAAAGCTTCTTAGTCTACACCTTTGTGCTTCAGAACATGGCTAGCATATGTTTATTTTTAGTATACATTTAGACAACAATCATTAAGTGATACACACATGAGAACTCTTAAATGTTCCATGTACTCAGCTTTTAAGAATATTTTAAAAATACAGACACTAAAATGTAATTATTACTCATCGATAATTACAAATCTTATTTCATTTGTTTGCTCCATCAAAATGATGTAATTCCTAACTTTGGTTCAGTTTCTCTTTTTAATGCAACATTGATGTGTGTCTTTGAGCAACAGTAGCATATGTTAGAATATAGGAGTTTAACGTGTACACAACATATTATGTTTTACAGAGATTGATGTAACATGTGAGATGGAGGAGGAAGTGGCTCCCTTGGAGTCTGATGGTATGTCAAATATATATATAACATGTATTGAACAGGTATTATTGTTTAAAAAACATTCTCTTGAAGAAAAAGAAAGTCTACAGCTTTGGCACTTTAAAATGTATTATTCCATTATTTTTACAATACACTACTGCCCCCCTTTCTATATCATACAGCATGAACATATGTTTGTATTTTTCGTAAATTTATGTATGATTTGTCATTAATGACATCATGATGTACATGCATATTCCATGCAAAACCACAATAATTATCTACTGATTGTCCAGACAGTCATTGCTAGTCATCTGAGTGCCTAGATGCAGACCATATCCTTATGTCATCATTGTTTATAAATTGTAAACCACTTCTAAGTATACATAAAACATAATCATGTTTAAATTCCTTGAATTCATTTCATGATGTATGAGATGTTAATATATTTAAAATATATTTATGTGTAGACTGTCCATTTCAATCTAACAAACATTAATATTCCACAAAATTAAAGCATGAATATTCTGAAATCACTCCATGGGCATGTGTCTAAAAGAACTCTATTGCATTTCAATCTCAAATGCATACATGCATACCGAAATATTATACAAAATATAAATATATTATCAATTCATAAATATTTGTACATAATGTTGCCTTTGATAAATATGATTTGTAATCTATTTATGAAATGTTACCTGAAAAATAACAGTGAACATTCAGAGTTTAAAGGATCTATTAAATCTTCTAAGTAATTATATTTGATTCCAATCAATAACTTAAAACATAGTCATTATTGTGACTTTGTGTCAATATTTTATGAGAACAAGAATCAAGACTTTAACTAATGTATAATCTTTATTTCTTTCAAGATAAGAAAAAGTATTGATATCATATATGTCTATTTTTTTTTATATATTTCAGATGGACCTTCCACTTCTGGGCATCAGCCTCCTGCCCCTCCCCAGTCAGAAGCCCCTTCCCATTCCTCCTGTCCTGTCCCTCCCAAAAAACACCACTTTGCCCCCCTCGCCACCCTCCCCGTATTGCCGCCTGTACAGCTCCCCAACCTGCCCAGCCCCCAACTCACCAGGCCCCTGACTCCGCAGCTGTACGGGCTATCCCAGAGCGGCAGCACAATCCCATCCCTACCCTCTCCCCTCTGCCTCCAGACTTTTACCCCAATCCCCACCTTCATTGTCCTGGGTGTCGGATTGTCCTTCCCAGCCACAGATGTAAGTATCATTACAAATCCACATTATAACATACTTTCTTAAAGGGACATTATAGTGATATAATTAGACATAAATTGATTTTTTTATCCAAAAAAGTTTTGATAAACCTTTTCTTTATTTGATTAATCTAAATGTTTCCGATTTTCAGTTTGGTGAAATCAACATCCACATTTTCTAATATCTACATGATATTGCTTAGATGTTGTATATCTATTCAGTATATATGACAATATTTTGTATTTGTTATCACTGCCCTTTTCACAGTATGTCATAAACCAAAGAAATATATTTTTCAAGATTGAGAGGGTTTTGATTTGTGTTAAGATCTTAAAGGGACAGTATACTATAAAATAGTTTTTACTTTAATGTGTTTACAATTAGTTTTTGGACTAGCTGCAGAGTATAAAATTTATGCAATTTGCTTGTTAAGGCTTCTTTGTGTATATGAATTAGCGGATTTTGTGTTTTCAAGCCACAACCTAATAAAATGGTTTGAACTTGTAGGTATTATCAGATCTTATTATTTTATCCCATTTTGAAAATATACATGCTTCTTTATCTCATATCACTCCATATACCAATTGCCAACACTTGGATAGAACAATTGAAAATTAACTTTTTATTACCTTGTCTCTTCTATAACCCACTGGGATTGTAATTTCTCCTGCTTGCTGTGTTAACACAGCTTGGCCTTGAGGCTAAACGTTTTAAGGATAGGTGTGGATACCACATGCTAAATAAACTATTTCAGATGCCAATGGAAATACTTATAAATATTTTAATACACTCCAGCAGGTAAAGTGGATCATTGTGAACCAATTAAAGGGGAGAACATTTTTGAGTAAACTGTCCCTTTAATGGTTTAGCTATGAATAACATATTTAATGTGTAAATCTTCTATATAGAATATTTAATTATAATAATGATTTGTCTTTTTATTATTACAATGTCTCTTTGCTCTCTATGTGCTGGAATTAACAATAATTTTCATTCTTTATTTTTGTTTAGCATGGTTAACGCTAGAGGCTCTAGCATGTATAGAGCAGACCATGCTGAGGAAAAGTGTGTTGCTTTGAAGGATGCACCACACCATGCATACCCAGCTGCGGATGCAACACTTGACTCTAGAGCGCGTTCTGCTTCAATGGGGCTGTGTTGGCCCTTGTCAACTCCCTCCAAGGACTGTGATGCACTATTTCAACTTGTCAGATGGCTCCAATGGGGCTGTGTTGGCCTTTGTTGTCCCTTGTCAACTCCCTCTAAGGACTGTGATGCACTATTTCAACTTGTCAGATGGCTCCAATGGGGCTGTGTTGGCCCTTGTCAACTCCCTCCAAGGACTGTGATGCACTATTTCAACTTGTCAGATGGCTCCAATGGGGCTGTGTTGGCCCTTGTCAACTCCCTCCAAGGACTGTGATGCACTCTTTCACCTTGTCAGATGGCTCCAATGGGCTGTGTTGGCCCTTGTCAACTCCCTCCAAGGACTGTGATGCACTATTTCAACTTGTCAGATGGCTCCAATGGGGCTGTGTTGGCCCTTGTCAACTCCCTCCAAGGACTGTGATGCACTATTTCAACTTGTCAGATGGCTCCAATGGGGCTGTGTTGGCACTTGTCAACTCCCTCCAAGGACTGTGATGCACTCTTTCACCTTGTCAGATGGCTCCAATGGGCTGTGTTGGCCCTTGTCAACTCCCTCCAAGGACTGTGATGCACTATTTCAACTTTTCAGATGGCTCCAATGGGGCTGTGTTGGCCCTTGTCAACTCCCTCCAAGGACTGTGATGCACTATTTCAACTTGTCAGATGGCTCCAATGGGGCTGTGTTGGCCTTTGTTGGCCCTTGTCAACTCCCTCCAAGGACTGTGATGCACTATTTCAACTTGTCAGATGGCTCCAATGGGGCTGTGTTGGCCCTTGTCAACTCCCTCCAAAGACTGTGATGCACTCTTTCACCTTGTCAGATGGCTCCATTGGGGCTGTGTTGGCCCTTGTCAACTCCCTCCAAGGACTGTGATGCACTCTTTAACCTTGTCAGATGCCTCCAATGGGGCTGTGTTGACCCTTTTCAACTCCCTCCAAGGACTGGGATACACTATTTCAACTTGTCAGATGGCTCCAATGGGGCTGTGTTGGCCCTTGTCAACTCCCTCCAAGGACTGTAATGCACTATTACACATTGTCAGATAGCTCCAATGGGGCTGTGTTGGCCCTTGTCAACTCCCTCCAAGGACTGTGATGCACTATTTCAACTTGTCAGATGGCTCCAATGGGGCTGTGTTGGCCCTTGTCAAATCCCTCCAAGGACTGTGATGCACTATTTCCCATTGTCAGATGGCTCCAATGGGGCTGTGTTGGCCTTTGTTGGCCCTTGTCAACTCCATCCAAGGACTGTGATGCACTCTTTCACCTTGTCAGATGGCTCCAATAGGGCTGTGTTGGCCCTTGTCAACTCCATCCAAGGACTGTGATGCACTCTTTCACCTTGTCAGATGGCTCCAATGGGGCTGTGTTGACCCTTTTCAACTCCCTCCAAGGACTGGGATACACTATTTCAACTTGTCAGATGGCTCCAATGGGGCTGTGTTGGCCCTTGTCAACTCCCTCCAAGGACTGTAATGCACTATTACACATTGTCAGATAGCTCCAATGGGGCTGTGTTGGCCCTTGTCAACTCCCTCCAAGGACTGTGATGCACTATTTCAACTTGTCAGATGGCTCCAATGGGGCTGTGTTGGCCCTTGTCAAATCCCTCCAAGGACTGTGATGCACTATTTCCCATTGTCAGATGGCTCCAATGGGGCTGTGTTGGCCTTTGTTGGCCCTTGTCAACTCCATCCAAGGACTGTGATGCACTCTTTCACCTTGTCAGATGGCTCCAATAGGGCTGTGTTGGCCCTTGTCAACTCCATCCAAGGACTGTGATGCACTCTTTCACCTTGTCAGATGGCTCCAATGGGGCTAATTTATCAATCTGACTTTTTGTAACGTTATCTTATTTCTTTATGTTTTATGACATAATAAAAAAATTCATTAATATATTATTTGTCCTCCTTATGCATGTCATTTATTAAAATCTATATTTTATGTGGTTAATCCTTAAAGGGACATGACACCAAAATATGGTCTTTTATGATTCCGATATATAATACAATTGTCAATAAATTTAATATTTACATCTCTTATTTAATTTGCTTCATTTTCTTGATATACTTTGCAGAAAGGTTAATCTTTGCAAGATCATGAGTAGCAGAGAACTGAGCTTCTAGATGTTGATTGATGTTTGTGTATATATAGATATATTGGTTGTTGTTGGCTCATCCATGTGTTCATTTCTGAACTATTTGTGAATTGATGCATCTTTAACAAATGATCCCAAGATTATTTAACTGAGCTAATCGATGTAAATTATGAATTTTATGGAAATAGTATCCTCTCTCTGAATCCTGAACTTAATGGTTTATATTTCATGTCCCTTTAAGTGACGCTGACCACAATTCTTAAGGAATGGATATTCATTTCTAATGTATTTTTGTGCTTTTTACATCAACATAGACATAATATTTTTTAAAACAGACTATTATTTGAATGTTGACAGCACATGTATTCCAATTTCACTTATATCATTGCAGTAGTCTAACAAAAGCAATCACTGTGTGTAATGTGCATATTTTAGCTGATTAATATCTTTCTCTTATTATTGTTTCTCTTTAATGATCCAACGATATATTGCTATAGGTAGGCTGACCATATTTCAACTTGAATAAGTGACACATCTGATAAATATATGTGTCATTATTCTTATTCCAAATAAATCTTTCAACATATCTGAAAACATCCCTGACATATGTATTTATCATGTGTCCCTTTTTAAAGCGTAAAGATGGACACCATAGCTATAGGTAACATATAATGTTTAACCAATCCCAATTGTCATAATGTATCTCGTAGCATTATTTCTCATTTAAAAGAACATGAAACACAATAATCTATTTTCTCATTTATGTATAACATACAATTTTTAAATATTTTTTTTTTCCATGAAATCTCAAATTTGCTTCAGTCTCTTTGTATCATTTGTTTAAGGAGCAGCAGGGCACTACTGGTAACTAAATGAACACATAGGTGAACCAGTGACAATAAGTATATATATGTAGCCACCAATCAGCAGTTAGAACATTGTATTTTTCTGCTCTTGAGATGACCTCTAAACACATTTCATCAAAAGATTAAAATTAAATTTGAAAATAAAGTTCAAATTGCAATGTCCTACATAATTGTGTAACATAAAATGCTTGCTAAATAGTTAATTATCCTCTGATTCTAATGAAATATATCCTTATTACCAACAATGGATTATATTTCATATATCACAGTATTACGTTATCTAGCGTGACATTCATAGATAACAATATAGCACATACTAGTTATTAAAATATAAATATGTTTCTTATTGACATGCCAAGCTGTAAAATTGGTTCTTGGATTGGATGCCATTTTTACACAATCTCGGATGCGCCTTTGATTGGATGACATTTTCATGCAATCTCAGATGCGCCATGTTGCTTAAGACGTCACATGCCAAGCTGTAAAATGAGTTCTTGGATTGGATGGCGTTTTTACGCGATCTCGGATGAGCCTTTGATTGGATGGTGTTTTTACGCGATCTCGGTAGCGCCATGTTGTTTAAAACATCACATGGCAAGTTGTAAAATGAGTTCTTTGATTGGATGACATTTTTACGCGATCTTGGATGCGCCATGTTGCTTAAGACGTCACATGCCAAGGTGTTAAATCCGTCTGATTGGATTACGTTGTCCCGCAATATTTGATTTTGCACGTAACCCACGTTTGTGAATGAGAAGACAAGTTTAAAACCATGACGAGTATGGATTGTGTCAATCATGTACATTGTTGAACCATAAATGATAAAGAACACAAAAATCTCTTTTGATGGCTGTCTCGTTGAAGAAACGAATGAAGGCAATATGTTTTCATGCATAATATATTTTGAGGCAAGTGCAAATCAATGAATATACTCCATCTTGTTTAATATGTTTGTCAACAATATTTTCCTTTTTAAACATAATTACTGTGTTGTGTTGAATTTTCTACATATCTAATTCCTAAAGATGCGCTTTTGTATTTGAATCAAGTAATCAATATGCATTTACCTTTATCATATGATAAATATATGAGATGCCTACTTATTCTAGATGTTATGTCCTGGTCTTTTTTCTTAAAGGGACATTATACACTCATTTTTTCTTAGCATATATGTTTTGTAGATGATCTATTTATATAGCCCATATTTTTCTTATTTTATTTTTAATGTATAGTTTTGCTTATTTTTAAATACCATTGCTGTGATTTTCTGACTCCTAACCAAGCCACAAAGTTTGTTGTGAATACCATCAGCTACCTTCTCCAGCTTGCTCCTGTTTGTGTAAAGGGTCTTTTCAAATGCAAAAGAAGGGGGAGTGGGGACTGTCTTATTTCCCACTTGCAATGGGCTTTCCAGCTAACTTTTCAACATAGCTAAACTGAGAGTTTCTAAGTAATACCTAGATTTAGAGTTCTGTGTTAGCCTTCAAAAGCAGCGTTAAGGGGTCCTAATGCTGCTTTTTACTGCCCGCTGGTATTTAGAGTCAGTCAGGAAAGGGTCTAACACTCACTTTCCATACCGCAGATCCCCTTATGCCAATTGCGTATCCTATCTTTTCAATGGGATCTTCCTAACGCCGGTGTTTAGAGTCTTGGCTGAAGTGAGCAGTAGACCCTCTACCGACAAGACTCCAGCCGCAGAAAAAAGTCAGGAGTTAAGAGTTTTCTGGGCTAATGCCGGTTCATAAAGCTCTTAACTACTGTGCTCTAAAGTACACTAACACCCATACACTACCTATGTACCCCTAAACCGAGGCCCCCCCACATCGCCGCCACTCTAATTATCCCTATGTACCCCTAATCTGCTGCCCCTAACATCGCCGACACCTACATAATATTTACTAACCCCTAATATGCCCCCCCAACATCGCAGCTGCCTTACCTACACTTATTAACCCCTAATCTGCCGACCGGACCTCACCGCCACCTACATTATCCCTATGTACCCCTAATCTGCTGCCCCTAACATCGCCGACACCTACATAATATTTACTAACCCCTAATATGCCCCCCCAACATAGCCGCTGCCTTACCTACACTTATTAACCCCTAATCTGCCGACCGGACCTCACCGCCACTATAATAAATGTATTAACCCCTAAACCGCCGCACTCCCACCTCGCAAACCCTATAATAAATAGTATTAACCCCTAATCTGCCCTTCCTAACATCGGCGACACCTAACTTCAAGTATTAACCCCTAATCTGCCGACCGGACCTCGCTGCTACTCTAATAAATATATTAACCCCTAAAGCTAAGTCTAACCCTAACCCTAACACCCCCCTAAGTTAAATCTATTTTTATCTAACGAAATAAATTAAATATTATTAACTAAAGTCTTCCTATTTAAAACTAAATACTTACCTGTAAAATAAACCCTAATATAGCTACAATATAATGAATAATTATATTGTAGCTATTTTAGGATTTATATTTATTTTACAGTTAACTTTCTATTTATTTTAACTAGGTACAATAGCTATTAAATAGTTATTTAATATTTAATAGCTACCTAGTTAAAATAATTACAAAATTACCTGTAAAATAAATCCTAACTTAAGTTACAATTAAACCTAACACTACACTATCAATAAATAAATTAAATCAATTAACTACAAGTACCTACAATTAAATAAACTAAACTAAATTACAAAAAAAAAACCACTAAATTACAAAAAATAAAAAAAGATTACAAGAATTTTAAGCTAATTACACCTACTCTAAGCCCCCTAATAAAATAACAAAGCCCCCCAAAATAAAAAAAATCCCTACCCTAATCTAAATTAAAATAGTTAACAGCTCTATTACCTTTCCAGCCCTTAAAAGGGCTTTTTGCGGGGCATGCCCCAAATAAATCAGCTCTTTTGCCTGTAAAATATCACAATACCACCCTCCAACATTACAACCCACCACCCACATACCCCTACTCTAACCCAAACCCCCCTTAAATAAACCTAACACTACCCCCCTGAAGATCTCTCTACCTATCGGGAAAACTACATGTGGACTCTTTGTTCAATGTGCTTATAGGGATATGGCTGCACCTCACTGACTAGCTCAAAGAAGGCTGAAATGTTTGTATGGGGTTGTTATGTTCCTTGTTCAGAGGAGAATTGATTGGTATTTTGGGGCTGGGCTGACCCTGTTAGGTGGGATCAGACTGATATACTTCAGGAAAGTTTTCCCCTGTGAAAAAGACCAAATGGACTAAAAGAAGCTACTACCAGTTGGAAACTGGGCCATATAACAAGCCAGTGAGTTGTTGTTCATTCCTGGTAGACTGTTTCTCTTTCTGTATATATTTGTATTATGACTATGGTAAAACTCTCCCTAAGGGTGATGGGAAAACCAGATGTGGACTCCTTGCCCAGTGTGTTTAGAGGGTTAGGCTGCACCTCACTAACAAGGCCCAAAGGAGTCCGAAACAATTGTCTGGAGTTGCTGTTTTCCTTGTTCAGGGGGGAACTGCCTGATATTTTGGGGCTGGACTGACCTTTTTGGGCGGGATCAGACTGATATACTTCAGAAGATTTTTCCCCTGTGAAAAGCACTATTGGGAAAATAGAAGCTATTCCCAGGTGGTAACTGAACCATAGAACAAGTCACTGTGCTGTTGTTCATTTCTGGCAGACTGCTTCTCTTTCTGTATGTATTTGTATTATGACCCTGGAGAAAGTCTCTCTTAAGTTGATGGCGAAAACTACATTTGTTAGCATGCAGTGATAATGAGCTTTGTTGCCATTTTTGCTATGTAGATAGGGTGAATATGTCCCTGTTATAGTTGCAAGTTAATCCAGTACATAGTTCACAGTATACTGTATAGGTTTGTTATCTTCTCACTTCATACATCTCTTGTGGACACTGCTCATTCAGCTGCCTTTGAACCAGCTCTCCTAGGGTTGTTGTGTAGAGACAGTTTCTTCATCAGGAGCGTCACTCCTCCAATGACAACGCCAGTGTGTGAATACTATGCCATGTAGTTGCTGGATAAAAGAGTTTTGATGTTTTCTGTAAGAGGATCCTTACCGCAGTATCAATATTTCAAAAGAAGAAACAGCAAAACAAAGATTGTGCAAATGTTCTTGGAATTTTTTCCATGTGAATCAGCAACACAAGGTAAAGTTGATGCCTCCCAACATGCAGGTGATCCTCTTACGTGTTTAGTGTGAGAATACACACTTCATAAGAATAAATTCCAAGAACTTTTGCATTAACTTGTTTTGCTGTTTCTTCTTTGGAAAACTACATGTGGACTCCTTGCCCAATGTCCTTAGAGGGTTTAAGCTGCACCTCACGGATAAGGCCCAAAAGAGACCAAAATGATTGTCTGGGGTGACCGTTTTCCTTGTTCACAGGAGAATTGCCTGGTATTTCAGTATTAGACTGACCTTGTTAGGCAGGATCAGACTTATATAACCCTTGGGAAAAGTCTTGGGAAAAGCCTGGTATTTCAGTATTTATTAAATATACTTTTATTAAAATGAATATTGGATAATATAACTTTTTTTTTGTTTTCAGCTGCTTGACTGCAAAGGGCTCCTGTGCACGCGCGCACACACACACACACACACACACACATAGATATACATACACACACATATACAAATATTTGTTTGTAAAAAAATAATAATATACATGTATATATATATATATATATATACAGTAAGTCCCCTACTTATGAATGAGTTCTGTTCTGGGAGCATGTTTGTAAGACCAATTTGTTTGTAAGTCCAACTGTACTGTAATTTGTGAAAAGTAGTATAAACCTTTAGAGCGCTTCTCTCTTCGTATGCAATTTAATATGACCCTGTGGAAATCTCCCTATGGGTGATGGGGGAAACCAGACGTGGACTCCTTGCCCAGTGTGCTTAGAGGAATGTGGCTGCGCCTCATTGACGAGGCCCATAGGAGGCCGAAACGATCAACTGGGGTTGTCATGTTCCTTGTTCAGAGGAGAATTGCCTGGTATTTCGGGGCTGGACTGACCTTATTTGGTGGGATCAGACTGATATACTACAGGAAAGATTTCCTCTGTAAAAAGCACATTGGTCTAAAAGAGGCTGTTTCCGGGTGGTAAATCGCCATAGAACTAGCTGATGAGCTGTTGTTTGTTCTTGGTAGAGTGCTTCTTTCTTTGTATGCAAATTAATATGACCCTAGGGAAGTCTCCCTATGGGTGATCGGGGAAACCAGACGTGGACTCTTTGCCCAGTGTGCTTAGAGGAATGTCACTGCACCTCACTGGCAAGGCCCATTGGAGGCCAAAACGATCATCTGGGGTTGTCATGTTCCTTGTTCAGAGGAGAATTGCCTGGTATTTCGGGCTGGACTGACCTTACTTTATATGTGTTGATCATCTTTGTTCAATTTTTACTTACTTCTTGGTGTTTTGTCTATGTACTCTGGCGTTCCCTATTAATTTTGGTGTACGATATTAATTTTGATTTATATGATGTGATGTATTGTATATATATTTTTGTTGAGTCTTTTTATGTCTGTGTTCTGCTTGATGGATCTAATTGGGTGGTGGTGCCACACCTCCTTTCACTATATGTGTAGTATCATGGACGCTACTTAATGATTTGTTAATGTGGTGGGGGTGTTGCCCTATATGTTGTTGCCAGCTGAGAGTGGCTCAGTTTTTAGTTTGATAGGATGTTTTTTGCTATATATGATTTGTCTTGTTTTATATAGTGTGACATTAATCACAGTTGAGTTCTGGCTTTTTTTGCTTTCGTTTAGGTCTGCATATCGATCAACTGTTTACTCTATTCCTGTTGCTATGAGGTGTGCCGTGTTTTTACTATACCATTTGTCTGTGTATTTGTTTTTTTCCGTTGCTTTGGTTACGGATTATATGGGTATGACAGTTTTTTCTGGAATGACTGAGCGCCCGCATGTTAGGCTGTTCATTTATGGATCTATTATGTTCTTCTTATCTATGGCGATCTGCTTGTTATTTTTGTTAGATAATATCAGTTGTTTAGGTGTCTTTTAAGCTTGATACTCTCTTAGCCTATTAGAGTATAGTATTCCTGGAGGGTGTGTTTTCGACTACCAATAGTAGTGAGAGTTTTTGTTATGTTTATTTCTTGCGGTCAGCTGATAGATTAAATCGGTTGATTTGTTTATTTCTGTCAACATCAGTGGATATTGATACACAGGTCTATTGTCCCTTGTAGTTTTTATACTTTTTGGTATTCTTTGATGTTAGCCTTGTTAATATTCCAATTGTTTGAATTTTTTTCCTTTTCAGTTTTGGAGGGTGTGTGTCTGACTACTAATGAGAGCAGTATGGTGACGGCCATGTTTTTTATAGATTTTTTTTTTGCCAGATTGTTTGGCATATTGTTACATTTGATTTTTATTTTTTATGTTTTATTTGTATCCTTTTATGTGTTTTTATTATGGGGACTCTTGAGACATAGTGCATTCACCAACATTATTTACTGATGACACTTTATACATGTATTATGTTTAAACTTTGCAGTTGATCTATGCATGTTGTTTTTGCACACACTGTTTTTTGATTGGTAGACTGGAGTAGGAGGGATCATCAGGCCTTTATAGTTTGGTTTGCACATTATTTGTTTGTCAGAGGAAAGTTGTTTTTTTTTGCCCGAAACGTCACAATAAAGTTCACTTTGGATTTACTGTTGACTGAAGACCAGAGAGTGCTTTATTTTTTGACATATATATATATATATATATATATATATATATATATATATATATATATATATATATATATATATATATATATATATATATATATATCTACAGGTAGCCCTCAGTTTACGCCGGGGTTCGGTTCCAGAAGGAATGGTTGTAAATCGAAACCGTTGTAAATTGAAACCCAGTTTATAATGTAAATCAATGGAAAGTGAGGGAGATTAGTTCCAGGCCCTCTCAAAATTGTCATAACACCTAATACATTTATTTTTAAAGCTTTGAAATGAAGACTTTAAATTATAAACCTAATAAAATAATCACACAACACATAATATATAATTAAACTAAGTTAAATGAACAAAAACATTTGCTAAACAGCATTATTCTTGAATTTTTCTGCAAACAGTTCTTTCTATGCATTCTAATCTGGACTGATTTATAGGCAGGAAGATCTTGTTCCTTTGAAATCTGCTCGATAGCTCAGGTCTGGTTAAACTGATTAATTTCAGCTTTCTTGGCTTTGCTGCAACACATCGGACAGCTCCACCTACTGGCTATTTTAATAAATGCACTGCTTCTCAATGCTTTTCAATAGCAGTCACGTGACTGGAAAAAAAGGTTGTTATACTGAAACGGTACAAATTGAACCGTTGTAAAATGAGGGCCACCTGTATATATATATATATATATATATATATATATATATATATATATATATATATATATATATATATATATATATATATATATATATATATATATATATATACATACACACACAAATACACATATTTTAACACACTTTTTTAATAAAAATTATTATTTTTTTAATATAAAGTGTATATATATATATATATATATATATATATATATATATATGTGTGTGTGTGTGTGTGTGTGTGTGTGTGTGTGTGTGTGTGTGTGTGTGTGTGTGTAATACATATTCTAATGGGTGTTTTATGTATTCTGTGCAGCTTTTTTAACCCTTACCCGTTACTTCAGCTCTTAAGTCACACTAAATATTCTAGCGTAGTTTCAGCTTTCTCTTGAACACAAACTATAACTTTCAACTTGAAAGCAATATGAACGCAAGTTTGCGTTTTCATGATCTCCATTGAAAGTTGCACTAGAGAGATGTCATCTGTGCTAACCCTTCTCTGGTAAATGAGATTTACCATGTACTTGTAATATCAAGTCTTGACTAGCTAGCGGCTCTCCTCCCAATAAGCCTCTTGTGTGTATGTTTGAATTTGTCAGTGAAACAGCTTCTTTGCATTGTTTTTTAAGCAAATATTTACAATGTTAAGATATTATTATTTTGCCATCTTTATGAGATGATCATGCATTTAATCCATTGAAAAGATAGATAAGAGTTTCTAGGTTTAAGTTAAAGGGAGGGGAAACATAACTTTAAGTGTACTTCAATTCTTTATTTTCTCTACTTTTCCTCTAACTTAAAGGGCTATGAAACCTACATTTTTCTTTCACGATTCAGATAAAGCATGCAATTTTAAGCAACTTTCTAATTTACTCCTATTATCAAATTTTCTTCGTTCTCTTGGAATGTAAGCTTAGAAACTGGACCCTTTTTTAGTTCAGCACCTTGATTGCTGATTGTTAGATAAATGTAGCCACCAATCAGCAAGCGCTACCCTGTGTGCTTAACCAAAAATGGGCCAGCTCCTAAGTTTACATTCCTGCCTTTTCAAATAAAGATACCAAGATAACAAAGAAAAATTGATAATAGAAGTAAATTAGTTGCTTAAAATTGCATGCTCTATCTGAACCATGAAAGAAAGAAAAAACGGGTTTCATGTCCCTTTAAATCTGAAAATTATAGTTTTTCCAAAGCCCCAGAGATGCTGGGGAACATTCTGACCATCCTACATGTTGCACAGTGACTGTTTAATTAGCAGAGAAACTTATTCATATCTGTTCCAAACTGTCTTTATGGACCAAGAGTTTTTTTGTTTTGTTTTTTGGTCAAGGGTGTGTTGCAGGTCTGTAAAATGTTCTAGCAAAATGACTATTTAAAACATCTATTTTGCATTTAGAGCTTTTGCAATGCAGGAATTAATTTCTGATGCATATACAAGTACAAAACCCTTTATCCTAACTGCTTGGGACAAGAAAAAGTTTGGATTTCAGAATATTTGTTTATTTTGATTTGCAAAATGAGACAGATTGGAAGGGGAATGTCAGCATTTAACGCTGTCGGCATTTAACATTGCACAAGCATTTCACAAAAAATGTTTGTTCAATACCGCCCCTGCACAATTGCGGTCAATCGGCCACTAGCAGGGGGTGTAATTCATCCTGATCCTATTTGATTGGGATAATTGCAGTCGTGGACAAATTAAGGAGCAGCGGTCTTACTCCCGCTGCTCCTTATCTTCAGTTTCCGGATCGCCGGAAACTTTGTGCGGATTAAGCAGTATTATCTGCTTATTAAATTCGCACCCAAGTGTAAACAGTAATATCATGTAATTTAGGCAATATTTGCATGTAATACTACAGCTCATACACGCAACCTAAAGGTAGACATGCTAAAGTTAGTGTGATCCAGTGATACTGCGTGTCACAACCCGAGCTATCATTAGCACGCCACTTGTAATCTGACCTTATAAGCACTTTTAAAAATACGTTATATTAAGGATGGATGCCTACAGCTAACCTACTGTTAGAAGGCTAATGGATCTGAAATAAGAAACCATATTGCTACGCTTTTTATGTTTTTTGTTGTGATACAATACACACATTGACACAACATAACATTTATTTATAGTGACAGCTCAATTTGCAAAAGAAATATAAGTATGATAGAATAGCTTTTCTAATTTTTTCTAATTAGTAAATCTGTAATTAGTGGATATCTGTTCTTTAAAAGGCATATCTCATTATCACATTGCCTTACAACTTTGTTCCCATACTGAATATTTTTGCTACCATTATTTTATTGTAAAACATTTTACCATTCTATAGCATAGGAGTTATCTGGGTTCATAGCTTTCTCAATTTGCCATTTTTTTTTATTTTTTTTTTGCATTTACATTAATGTTTTGCATTTGTTTGAGGCATGCATCTGTGTTTCAACAATGAGCTCTAATTTTAAACCTGTTTAGTGCTCATTTAACCCAGAAACATCTTTTGTAGACCATGCATCTGGGATTCAGCATGAGGACAAGATGAAAACAAAATAGTACAAACCCACAGCTGCAACAAATAAATAAATAAGCAAACTAGGAAAAACAAAATTAAACATTCAGATAGTAAGAGGTGAATAATGAGGACATGAAAGGGTCAAAGAAGTATAACTCACCTTATACTAAACCCCTTATACATTAATGCTTTATATTAATGTAAGTAGTATATATTATTTATGTGAAATGTGAAAGATTGTAATATAATATTGCTTTTAGTGAACATTTTGTATTCAAATGGACATTGAACTCAAATATTGCTATCATGCATATGAATAAAATTTAATTTAAAAGTTTTTTTTAACAGAAACAAAAACTCCAAAATAAAAGTTGTTTAACCCTTTGAGTGCTAAGTTTTTTATTTTATATTTTTTAAAATATTTTTTTTTTACTTTTTTTTTCTTTTTTTCGGATACCCAAGACTTACACTGCTGGAAAAGTTAGGCTATTACCTTTCCAATGGTGGGTCTTGGGGGTCTCTAGCTGCTTAGATGCCTGAGATACAGGTTTCTAAGCAGCATGCCCCCTGCTCCTATATTTAACATTGTTCATGTTAAATAAAGTTGCGCAGCGACTTCATCACGTCATTGCGCGTGACGTCACCGTGCATAACGTGAAGCCCCGGCGATGCCTCTCACTATCCAGATCGCACTCGCAGGGGTATTAGCCAGTGGGAGCCCCCAGATCTCCCTCAAAGTGGGAGAGTGCTAGTGACGGCTCTGAGTCATCATTAGCACCTGACTGAGACAATTTGTGATGGCTCAGAGCCATCATTAGCACTCAAGAGGTTAAAGTGATTTCAAATAAACAGATTGTACACATGGGTGTCCAGAGGGGGGAGCAAGGGGGGGGGGGAGAGGCGCTTGCCTCTCCCTGGATTTTTTCTCCAGGTAAAAAGTCAAACACCCTTTTGCAATTACACAGCTAGATTAAACCTTACTCTTCTGTTTTGCTTTTAAAATAAACCTTACTCTTTTAGCTGTGTGCTTGCAAGAGAGTGCCAGACTTCTATGAATTGTGTTAATATTTGTGTTTTGTAATTTTCTCTATGGGATTTGCACTCTCGCTGGTCTGTGGTAAACTGCCTGAGTTGGTGAGAGCTGTGCAGCTCTCTATGAGTGCTGATGAGTACCCTGGGCTGTGAGTTTTGCAGTTGCATGAGATTTGGATCCAGCCTGGTTTAAAAAGTCCAGTTCATTTCAGTATTTTGTATGTGTCTAGGTGAATTACACAAGGCTTGTGTCACCCTTGTTTGTGTCTCAGTCTTTTTGTAGGCATGCGTTGTGTGGTTGTATGTTAGAAACCCATGGAGGAGGTGGTCCTGTGCTATAACCCTTTGGTAGTAACTCTACTATTTGTTTTTTAACCTAGCTGTGTGCTTGCAAGAGAGTGACCGATCATCACATGTGATGAGATGTGTGTGTGTGTTGTAAATAAAATATTTTCTCAGCATATTGCAGCCCAAATATTTTTTTGAGCTTGAGATTTCCAAATCATATTTGTCAAGCCTTGCCTTATATCTAAGCATAAACACTCACTTTAGTCAGTCGTTTGACACCAATACGCTACCATGTTTTAAATTATGAGCAGCTCATGCATACAGCAAGCTTCACATGTTGCCATTGATATTATAATGCTTTGGGTATTTTTTTGCCCCCCCCCCCCGAAAGATTTCTGCGGACGCCCATGAATGTAAATAACTCATCCTATAAAGGGACAGTTTACTCAAAAATGTCTCCCCTTTAATTTGTCCCCCAATGATTCACTTGCTGCTGGAGTGTATTAAATTGTTTACAAGTATTTCCATTACCCTTACATAGGCATTTAAAATAGTTGATTTAGCCTGTGGTATCCCCACCTATTCTGAAAATCTTTGGCCTTAAGGCCAAGCTGTTTAAACACAGCCAACAGAGGAAATTACACTCCCAGTGGGATATAGAAGAGATAAGGTAATAAAATGTTAATTTTCAATTGTTCTCTCCAAGTATTGGTGATTGGTTACAGACAGACATAAGATAAAGAAGCATGTATATGTACACAATGTGATAAAGTAATAAGATCTGATTATACCTAAAAGCTCAACCCATTTTACTAGGTTGTGGCTTCAAAACACAAAATCAGCTACTTCATGAACACAAATAAATGTTTAAAAGCAAATCTCATACATTTTATACTCTGCAACAGGTAAAAAAAAGTAATTGGAACCACATTAAGGGAAAAACTATTTTATAGTATACTGTCCCTTTAACACAGAATTCTCATTGGCTAATACAGATAACTCCCATAGAACTTTTGGTGAATATTGTTGTACCACACAATTATAAAAATAAAAGGTGTCTTTAGGAAATTAATATCTGTATTTAGGGAAAAACTGTTATACATTTTAAAATACCACCTTTTATACATAACAAAGAAAATGTGATTTTATTGTCAGTTTAAGCATTTGTCTCTCAAAAAAACTACAAAAATAGACTGCACTTTATTGTATTTGATCAATGATGTTTTTCAAACTTTTCATATGTTAGAAGAATTTTTAAAAAAAATTCTGTTCCATTTTGGTGAAATATTCATCTACAATCAAAAATAGTATGCGATTTTAATTTCCATAAGAAGAAAATTGCTGAAACTTATCTCATCTTTTAAACTGGGATTGTAACAGATTTCTCACAGTTAATCGTGAAACTGCTAAGTAACATGGTTTTAAATATAGTCTAAAATTGCAAAACTCACTGTACAGACCCGAGTTTCAAAACCTCACTTTCACTGTACAAACTATAATTTTCAAACATCACTCTACCTGTTAGACTGAAATTTCCAAACCTCACTCACACTGTTTAGACCACGATTTCCGAACCTCACTCTCACTTTTTCAGACAACAGTTTCCAAACCTCGGTCTCACTGTACAGACCACAATTTCCAAACTTCGCTCTCACTGTAAAGACTGCAGTTTCCCAACCCCACTCTCACTGTACAGAATGGGGTTTCTCTTTGTTGCATTTTAATAACTGTAAGGACAAGACTCAATTGTTATATACTTGACTCTGGATCACAACAGCATGATTGTCAAAAGAAACCCAATTCATAAAGATAAGAATACTGTACTTTAAAACCCCAAAAATGCATGTATAAATAAAAAGATATAAGGAGCTCAATTTCTAAACTACATTTCTCAATGTCATGGTCATGATTTCCATTTTGTTGCATTTCCATTAGATCTTGTTAGCTGTACATATCTGTCTTTAAAGTACATATACATATGTAAATGTCTGAGGGACTATACAATAGACTACTAATTGCAGAGGGTCCCCAGGATCTGGATTGTAAGGGGGATCTCCCCAGGATGGTTGTCATCTGCACTGGGGAGTATATCCAATGGATTAAATTTTAGTTTCAGAAAGAGGTTTGATTTTTTTCAGGCTGCATAGGGCAGGAGTAAGGAGTTTATACCATGTATATGCAACAGAAGGGAAAAAGGGGCATAGCAATCAGGCACTTTCACTAGCAAGAGGATCAATATGCCACAACTATTATGATATAGGGTCCCTCATATAAAGTAATAGCTTACACTAATTCTCTGGAAGGGAACTGTTGCTAAATTTTGATTATACACAAACTGCAACTAGTAGAAACAGGGTTTTCACTATGGGCCCAGTTATTATACTGTGGGATAAAGTTCCCAGTTTGCAAAGAGCAAGGCAGCATCTGCTGCCTGAATTAATATTGATCAAGTAATTATTTGGGCAATCCTGCCCCTTCCTCTAGAAGGAGCTTGCCAATCATTGTTTAGGTCCTCCGTCTTTAAGACAATGTTAGGAAACTGCAGTCTTATGGCTGCTGTTTCTTACCTTGCACCACAAGCGCACCAAAGCTACATCAGCAGACTCATAAATAGAACAGATCTGTGTAGCAACTATGACACTTCAATATCAGGATTTTTTTTTATTTATTTATCATATATTTTGAGAGTTTAGACCTTTGTGAGACCCAGCACCTCTTATAGGTATTCATCCGAGGAAACTTTGTTGACAGTTGGATGAAACAAGGGTATAGGAGTACTTTTGTTATGTGTGCAGTATTACCATAAGGGGGTTTCAGCCATAACTGCCCTCAGGAATCACACAGACTTCTTCTCACAAATCCTCTGCAGTACCTGTTCTAGCACTGGATTGGCTTTCTACTGGAATAGCAATTTATCATCATGTAAGATCAGTGGAGGAGTGCGTCATTCAATGTAAGTGACCAAATGATATTTGTAGATACTTGTTCTGTGTAGGTATAGCATAGCTCAGGACTTAACCCTCATCCATGTAGACATATTTTCTGGGTGATACTTCTAATTTGCCCATCTGCATGTAGACCCTATTTTTATCTATCTTTCCTACCTATCAGTTTCCTTTTCTCTGCTCATCTATATATAAGAAACTGAGGTGAGAAACCTGAGATGGGAGGTGGGAGGGCTTAAAAGCTTTGTATGGGTTTAATCTAGTGGTGGAAATTATATCCTATGTTATGAAAACCCTATGGACTCATCATCCCTAAAGAAACACTTTTATCAGGTTAGCATCATTTTTTTTAATTTTTTTTATAGAGTTTGAATCCAGATAAGGTTATTGCTGGTATGAATTTTTGTGAGGTGATTCAATATTGTTTGTAGTTTATATTGTATTTCTGCAAATACACCTGGCAGCTTAGCCATACAGAGGAGTTATATGTAACCCCTTTATTGCTAGAGACATCAACAATGTTTAATATAGTCTAGTAACATACGCCTAGATTACGAGTTTTGCGTTAGAGGCTGTGTGGTGCTAACGAGCAGTTTATGCTCACCGCTCACTTACAGACAGCGCTGGTATTACAGGTTTTTACAAACCCGGCGTTAGCCGCAAAAAAGTGAGCGTAGAGCAAAATTTTGCTCTACATCTCACCTCAATACCAGCGCTGCTTACATTAGTGGTGAGCTGGTAAAACATTCTTGTGCACGATTTCCCCATAGGTATCAATGGGGGAGAGCCGGCTGAAAAAAAACTAACACCTGCAAAAAAAAAAGCGTAAAACTCCTAACGCAGCCCCATTTATTCCTATGGGGAAAATACATTTATGTCTACACCTAACACCCTAACATGAACCCCGAGTCTAAACACCCCTAATCTTACACTTATTAAACCCTAATCTGCTGCCCCTGACATTGCCGACACCTGCATTATATTAATAACCCTTAATCTGCCGCTCCGGACACCGCCGCCACCTACATTATACTTATGAACCCCTAACCTGCTGCCCCCAACATCGCCGACACCTACATTTTATTTATTAAACCCTACTCTGCTGCCCCCAATGTCGCCGCAACCTACCTACATTTATTAACCCCTAATCTGCCGGCCCCAACGTTGCCGCCACTATAATAAAGTTATTAACCCCTAAACCTAAGTCTAACCCTAACCCTAACACCCACTAACTTAAATATAATTAAAATAAATCTAAATAAAATTACTACAATTAACTAAATAATTCCTATTTAAAACTAAATACTTACCTATAAAATAAACCCTAAGATAGCTACAATATAACTAATAGTTACATTGTAGCTAGCTTAGGGTTTATTTTTATTTTACAGGCAACTTTGTATTTATTTTAACTAGGTAGAATAGTTATTAAATAGTTATTAACTATTTAATAACTACCTAGTTAAAATAAAGACACATTTACCTGTAAAATAAAACCTAACCTAAGTTACAATTACACCTAACATTACACTACAATTAAATTAATTACCTAAATTAAATACAATTAATTACAATTAAATACAATTATCTAAAGTACAAAAAACCCCCACTAAATTACAGAAAATAATAAACAAATTACAAGATTTTTAAACTAATTACACCTAATCTAATCCCCTTAACAAAATAAAAAAGCCCCCCCCTAAATAAAAAAAAAGCCCTACCCTACACTAAATTACAAATAGCCCTTAAAAGGGCCTTTTGCGGGGCATTGCCCCAAAGTAATCAGCTCTTTTACCTGAAAAAAAATGACAAATCCCCCCAACATTAAAACCCACCACCCACACAACCAACCCTACTCTAAAACCCACCCAATACCCCCTTAAAGAAACCTAACACTAACCCCTTGAAGATCACCTTACCTGGAGACGTCTTCATCCAACCGGGCATAAGTGGTCCTCCAGATGGGCAGAAGTCTTCATCCAACCGGGCAGAAGTGGTCCTCCAGACAGGCAGAAGTCTTCATCCAGACGGCATCTTCTATCTTAATTAATCCGGCGTGGAGTGGGTCCAATCTTCAAGACATCCGACGCGGAGCATCCTCTTCTTTCCACGGCCGACGACTGAAGGTTCCTTTAAATGACGTCATCCAAGATAGTGTCCCTTCAATTCCGATTGGCTGATAGAATTCTATCAGCCAATCGAAATTAAGGTAGAAAAAATCCTGTTGGCTGATGCAATCAGCCAATAGGATTGAACTGGCATTCTATTGGCTGATTGGAACAGCCAATAGAATGCCTATTCAATCCTATTGGCTGATTGGATCAGCCAATAAGATATTTTCTACCTTAATTCCGATTGGCTGATAGAATTCTATCAGCCAATCGGAATTGAAGGGAGACCATCTTGGATGATGTCATTTAAAGGAACCTTCATTCAGTCATCGGCCGTGGAAAGAAGAAGATGCTCAGCGTCGGATGTCTTGAAGATGGACCCGCTCCACGCCAGATGGATGAAGATAGAAGATGCCGTCTGGATGAAGACTTCTGCCCGTCTGGAGAACCACTTCGCCTGGCTTGGATGAAGACTTCTCCCGGCTTCGTTGAGGACTTTGGCTCGGTTGGGTGAAGACGTCTCCCGGTAAGGTCATCTTCAGGGGGTTAGTGTTAGGTTTTTTTTAAGTGGGGATTGGGTGGGTTTTAGAGTAGGATTGGTTGTGTGGGTGGTGGGTTTTAATGTTGGGGGGGATTGTATTTTTTTTTCAGGTAAAAGAGCTGATTACTTTGGGGCAATGCCGAGCAAAAGGCCCTTTTAAGGGCTATTTGTAATTTAGTGTAGGGTAGGGCTTTTTTTATTTGGGGGGCTTTTTTATTTTGTTAGGGGGATTAGATTAGGTGTAATTAGTTTAAAAATCTTGTAATTTCTTTATTATTTTCTGTAATTTAGTGGGGGGGTTTTGTACTTTAGTTTTAAATAGGAATAATTGATTTAATTGTAGTATTTTATTTAGATTTATTTAAATTATATTTAAGCTAGGTGGGGTTAGGGTTAGACTTAGGTTTAGGGGTTAATAACTTTATTATAGTGGCGGCGGCGTTGGGGGTGGCAGATTAGGGGTTAATAAATGTAGGTAGGTGGTGGCGATGTTAGGGCCAGCATATTAGGGGTTAATAATATTTAACTAGTGTTTGCGATGCGGGAGTGCGGCGGTTTAGGGGTTAATATATTTATTATAGTGGCGGCGATGTCCGGTTCGGCAGATTAGGGATTAAAATATTTATTTTCGTGTTTGCGATGTGGGGGGGGCCTTGGTTTAGGGGTTAATAGGTAATTTATGGGTGTTAGTGTACTTTTTAGCACTTTAGTTAAGAGTTTTATGCTACAGCGTTGTAGTGTAAAACTTTTAAGTACTGACGTTTAAATGCGGTACCAGTTTTGACAGGAGAGGGTTTACCGCTCATTTTTGGTCAGACTTGTAATACCGGCGCTATGCAAGTCCCATTGAAAATATAGGATACGCAATTGATGTAAGTGGATTTGCGGTATTTCTGAGTCTGTCCAAAAAACTTAGCGGTACACCTGTATCTTCAAGACTCGTAATACCAGTGGGCGTTAAAAAGCAGCGTTAGGACCTCTTAATGCTGCTTTTTAAGGCTAACGCACAACTCATAATCTAGGTCATAGTATGGTAGAAAAGTTAAAACTATTTTTTTTAATTAGTGAATTTATTTAAAGGGACACTGAACCCATTTTTTTTTCTTTCATGATTCAGATAGAGCATGCAATTTTAATCAACTTTCTAATTTACACCTAATATCAATTTTCCTTCGTTCTCTTGCTATCTTTATTTTAAAAGCAGGAATGTAAATCTTAGCAGCCAGCCCATTTTAGGTTCAGCATCATGGATAGCACTTGCTTTTTGGAGACTTTTTACCCACCAATAAGCAAACCTAACCCAGGTTCTCAACTAAAAATGGGCCGGCTCCTATGCATCACATTACTGCTTTTTAAATAAAGATAGCAAGAGAATGAAGAAAAATTGATAATAGGAGTAAATTAGAAAGTTGCTTAAAATTGCATGCTCTATCTGAATCATGAAAGATAAAATTTGGGATTAGTGTCCCTTTAAGGAGGGACATTGTACACTAGAGTTTTTATTTTCATAGATATATTGCAGAGGATCCATTTGTATAGCCCTTTTGGAGTGTTTTTTAAATAATGTATAGTTTTGCTTATTTTTTAATAACATTGTGCTGATTTTCAGACTTGTAACCAAGCCCCAAAGTATCAGATGTACACACGTGTTTACAAACACCTGCTGGTTCCTGTTTGTATAATCTGTCTTTTCATATGCAGGAAAGGGGGTAGTCCCAGCCTAACCTCATCAACAATGCTAAACTGGGAGCTTCTAAGTAAGTTTTTTAAAAGGTTTTGCACTGGATTTTAGATCAGTATCTGTGTATATTCTTTATAGTAGTGTCTATTACATGCAGTTATATGAAAATGGGTGCATACTGTCCCTTTAAGACCATACTATGCAACAGTACATAATTCATTGTAAAATGTTTGTTTTTGCATGTCTACACAGATAGTTTGGTAAATAACAGAAAGCATTTCTGGGAATGCATACTTAATTGTAATCTTATTACTTAATTAAATTAATATAAAAATAAAATTACATATAAATAGTCAATTTTTTAATCATTTTGGTATCTACACACAAATTTAGTTGTGCAAGGCAAATAATTTACAGCACAATTAAGAAAAAACTATGTTGTAGTACATTATTGTAATTTGTTTATTTTAGAGTGTCTGCACAGGTAAATAACAGAATGCATTTCTGGAAATATAAATTTAATTTTAATCTTATAACAGTGTTAAAACAATATACAATAACAAAATGAAAATACTATAAAGAAATATAATTCATGCAAAGAACATGGTATGGAATGAAACAAAAGACCTCTAAATAATCAGTATCTACAAATATTCCTACAAGGCAAATGGTTTATAATATGCAGTTCTTCTATTAGCAAAAATAAATAAAACAACCAATATTTTTTGTTATAAATTTTGTACTAGTTTTCTGGCAGTTTATGTTCATGAATTTCTCTCACTATTGTTTTATTACCTTTAAAAAAAGCAAAGAACAGTTCTCATCCAAATAAGTAATTTAACTAAATAGGATTGTGTAATCATGATGAAAAAAAAAAATGTTTATTCATTTTCACGAAGCTTTCGACAACCACACTTGCTTCCTTTCAAGTTCAAATTAAAGGTATGGGAATGAGCCAGACCTTTTATCTTACGCTAATAAATATCTAGCGATGTTGAAACACTGAAATACATACAGAAATCTCAGCGCAATAGCTGGTAGCCCTTCATATGTTCAAACACCTGGCAAAATTATTCATCAATTCAGCAACCACATTTAAAAGCAATAGTTCAAAGGGTTTGTGAATTGTAGAACAAGGCGTTCAAAACTGAAGTGCACTTATTCTGTTACAGTTTTAGAGTTTAGAAATAAACCATTTCCTTTTATAGAATAGGCCAAAGATGTAATATACTGTTCTGTATTTGCCCACACTTGTTTTCCTTTGTGTTCGTCACCCTACAGGGTTTTTTAAATGGATAAGTGCTGTATACATAAAAATATGATATGAGAAAAATATCAGTAGTTTCTAAGTGACCTTGTACTCATAAAGTTTATCTGGAACTTTATATTGTTGCTGTTAACAAGGCTGTATCTTAAATCTCTTTCATGAGATCAGAGATGCCCATTTATTATATCAACATAAACAGTAGAAACACAGCTAAAACCTTTTGGATGTGGGGGAAAGTAAGGACGTTGTGGATAAAAATGCCACTTCAACCAAATATAAAGAAAAAAAAAATAATATATATATATATATATATATATATATATATATATATACACACACAATATATATATATGTGTGTGTGTGTGTCTTTTCATTAACACACTTTGCATTGCACAAATATTCTGGGTACCAACAAACTATTGGGTATGCAAATGTGCTGAGTAGGGCATTTCTGTGAACAATGTTTGAAAACATCTAAAGACAGGTGGCTATCTAATATAATACAACAGATAATATGGAGAGGTGGTGGGGTGCAGAGCCTACAACCTGTATAGTGACACCCAAACAATATTCACTCATATCTGGTGGCACAGTAGATTGCACGCGCAGTGCCCCAAATTTGAAGTAGGAGGACCGACCAAGCATCTTTTTCCATCTCCTGGTTCCTAAAATCCATGTCATATACACGCCCCCTGATAGGGGACGTAACAGGGATTAAACTGATCAGAATAGTACTACTTAACACACCACTCCTATCTGGTGGCACAGTAGATTGCACGCGCAGTGCCCCAAATTTGAAGTAGGAGGACCGACCAAGCATCTTTTTCCATCTCCCGGTTCCTAAAATCCATGCCATATACACGTCCCCTGATAGGGGACGTAACAGGGATTAAACTGATAGGAATAGTACTACTTAACACACCTTATAATAATGCAGAGAGAGGCAATGCAGAGAGAGGAGTCTGAAGAAGAGGAGTCAGAGGAGGAAGGTGGCTTTGAGGAGGTGGAAGACCAAACACAGCAGGCGTCCCAGGGTTCTTGTTGTCACCTTTCGAGGACCCTTGGTGTTGTACGTGGCTGGGTGGAGGAAGAGACCTTCAATGACATCAGCGAGGACAAGGAACGGGACATGTCTAGCTTGGTATCCAACCTTGTGCAAATGGGGAGTTTGCGGTTGTGCAAATGGACTGTTTGCTGTTGTTTGCGGTGCGTTAAAGGGACAGTCTAGGCCAAAATAAACTTTCATGATTCAGATAGAGCATGTAATTTTAAACAATTTTCCATTTTACTTTTATCACCAATTTTGCTTTGCTCTCTTGGTATTCTTAGTTAAAAGCTTAACCTAGGAGGTTCATATGCTAATTTCTTAGACCTTGAAGCCCACCTCTTTCAGATTGCATTTTAACAGTTTTTCACCACTAGAGCTTGTTAGTTCACGTATTTCATATAGATAACACTGTGCTCGTGCATGAGAAGTTATCTGGGAGCAGGCACTGATTGGCTAGACTGCAAGTCTGTCAAAAGAACTGAAAAAAGGGGCAGTTTGCAGAGGCTTAGATACAAGATAATCACAGAGGTTAAAAGTATATTATTATAAATGTGTTAGTTATGCAAAACTGGGAAATGGGTAATAAAGGGATTATCTATCTTTTAAAACAATACAAATTCTGGTGTAGACTGTCCCTTTAAACGGGGAGTTTTGTCTGTCACTGTGAAGCGGGCGTAACCCTTACACTACCTGATCGATACAACATCATACCTGATGTTTTAAAGCACGTTATTCCAAACAATTTAGGAATGTTAAGTGATTTATGCCCTTTATGGCTTAAAAACAGTAAAGAATAAAGAATAAATTATTATTCATTGTATTGAAATTTTGTATCACAAAATGAAGAAAAAATGTATTTTACTTGTAGCTATGGATATAATTTCACAACTAAATGCTTACCAATGTGAGTTATACACATCTATAATTTGATAGAATGTAAACTCTAATAGATAAAACAGCTATCTAACAGTTTGTTTCATACTGGACGGTATATTTTCTTATGCTGCAATGTAAAATATGATTAGTGTGGTAGCACTTATCTTAATACTGATACACAGATTACACCTAATTATACTGAAAAGAAAACTAATATCAGTTGAAACTAAGTAAGATGTTGCAGAATACCTTATATCCTGCTCTTTTAATTATGTTATCAGTTACGGAATACCAATTAAATACAGAGAGAATACACTCAATTTAATATGTTTAACAACAACATTGCTTCTCCTTGGTAAACACAATGCCTACTATTGTATATTGAGAAAATTAGTGTTTTCATGCAGCATCTTATGGTAGACTGCCTAAACTCAATGAGAAATTCCCATTCAACACTCCTTTGCTAGCAGTGGATCATAATATTACTACCAACTATGGGTGTCACAGCAGTAATTTGACAAGCAATAAAAAAAGAGAACAAGCTATTCGGTGCAATTTTCATAGTCTATTCCACACAATTGTATTCATTGAACTGGAAAAAATGAAGACATACAGTTTAACTAGCATGTTTATATGCATTTCTTTATTTTTTTTCAGTAAAATAACATAGTATTGAGGATATTTAAATATTTTTTTTTCTTTCCTTATTTGTTGTGTTTTACAATACAATTAAAGCTAATTGGTTTATTATGGCCAACCAAGTTGCCATACTTTCCCAGAAATTGGTGCTCACATATAGTAAAACATCTGTTAAATGCTCAATATTATTATTATTAATAATAATAATAATAATAATAATTATATATATATATATATATATATATATATATATATATATATATATATATATATATATATATATTCTTTTCAACCAATGTTAAAATTGACACTCAAACATGGAATGCCACTAAATGAAAGTTTGCTCTAAGTATGTGTAAAATTTAAAACGTAAATGACCCTTGTGCAATTTGTTCATTGCATCACATATGACATCATCAGTAACATTACTGGTCACCTAACATACAGTATATATTGTAAACTTGACTTTACATTTTTTACAAACGTTTTCAAAAATATTATATTACCAAGCATTTATTGCTCAGGCAGGACAAAAATGCTCCGCATTTACTGGTGTTGCACCATTAGAACTACTATCAAATGTAAGAATCATTAATATGTGCAAGTATTGCAACAGAAAACAAAATCTGTAATGTAATTTAACTTGTTGCATATTAGCACACATTACCTTTATACATAGAAACATGTCATAAGGTTTTGTCATGTTTTGACTCCACAATCAGTATATTAAGCTCCACTCTTCAGATGATTTTGGACCACAATAAAACCTTTTTATACCTAACTCTGCACCACAAAAATAAAACAAGAGTAAAACATTAATCTAGTAAAGATTGTGAAAAACACTATTTTCTTCATAGTTGGAGAGATACAAATATCATATAAAATATCTGAGGTTATAAAAAAAAACTATAAAGTACCTTAAAATAAAGGATTATATTTTGTTTTATGATTTTTTTTTAATTGTGATTAATTACCATGTTGACAATGACTGAGTTCCACATCAGATTCATTGTTAATATAAATATGCTCAAAATAGCTGAAAATGAGGCTGTGAAATTGGTATTTTAAAAAGGATTAACAATGTATCAATTTGTGAGGATGTGTTACATTGCCATTGGAGGATAGTTCCAGGGTACCTTGCAAAATATGATGGATTCTATACTGCTCTTTAAAAAAATACTAACAAATATTGTATAACAGATTTGAGGATGTAATTATTGCTGAATTGTAAAAAAAAATAATGTATGTGTTTTAATTGTAGGATTAGAATCAAGGCAATTTCATGCACAATTACGGCTAGATTACGAGTCTTGCGTTAGCCTAAAAAAGCAGCGTTAAGGGGTCCTAACGCTGCTTTTTAACCCCCGCTGGTTTTACGAGTCAGGCAGGTACAGGTCTACCGCTCACTTTTTTTCCGCGATTTTAGCTTACCGCAAATCCCCTTGCGTCAATTTCGTATCCTATCTTTTTAATGGGATTTTCCTAACGCCGGTAGACCCTCTCCTGGCAAGACTCCTACCGCATATAAAAGTCAGTAGTTAAGAGTTTTATGGGCTAACGCCGGAACATAAAGCTCTTAACTAAAGTGCTAAAAGTACACTAACATCCATAAACTACCTATTAACCCCTAAACCGACCCCCCCCCCCCACATCGCAAACACTTAAATAAAATGTTTAACCCTAATCTGCCGACCGGACATGGCCACCACTTTAATAAATTTATTAACCCCTAAACCGCCGCACTCCCGCCTCACAAACACTAGTTAAATTTTATTAACCACTAATCTGCCGTCCCTAACATCGCTGACACCTACCTACATTTATTAACCCCTAATCTTCCGTCCACAATGTCGCCGCTACTATATTAAATTTATTAACCCCTAAACCTAAGTCTAAACCTAAGTCTAACCCCCCTAACTTAAATATAATTTAAATTAAACAAAATAAATTTACCATAATTAAATAAATTAATCCTATTTAAAACTAAATACTTACCGATAAAATAAATCCTAAGCTAGCTACAATATAACTAATAGTTACATTGTAGCTAGCTTAGGATTTATATTTATTTTACAGGCAACTTTGTATTTATTTTAACTAGGTAAATTAGTTATTAAATAGTTATTAACTATTTAATAACTACCTAGCTAAAATAAGTACAAAAGTACCTGTAAAATAAACCCTAACCTAAGTTACAATTACACCTATTACTACACTATAACTAAACTAATTACCTAAACTATCTACAATTAATTACAATTAAATTAAATAAACTAAATTACGGAAAAACCCCCCCACTAAATTACAGGGAAAAAAAAAGAATTACAAGAATTTTAAACTAATTACACCTAATCTAATCCCCCTAATAAAATAAAAAATTTCCCCAAAATAATACAATTCCCTACCCTATACTAAATTACAAATAGCCCTTAAAAGGGCCTTTTGCGGGGCATTGCCCCAAAGTAATCAGCTCTTTTACCTGTAAAAAAAATACATTACCCCCCAACATTAAAACCCACCACCCACACACCCAACCCTACTCTAAAACCCACCCAATCCCCCCTTAAAAAACCTAACACTACCCCCTTGAAGATCACCCTACCTTGAGTCGTCTTCACCCAGCCGGGCACAAGTGGTCCTCCAGAGGGTCTGAAGTCTTCATCCTATCCGGCCAGAAGAGGACATCCAGACCAGCAGAAGGCTTCATCCAGGCGGCATCTTCTATCTTCATCCTTCCAGAGCGGAGCGGGTCCATCTTCAAGACATCCGATGTGGAGCATCCTCTTCATCCGACAGACGACGACTAAATGACTGGTCCTTTAAGTGACGTCATCCAAGATGGCGTCCCTTGAATTCCGATTGGCTGATAGAATCCTATGAGCCAATCGGAATTAAGGTAGGAAAAATCCTATTGGCTGATGCAATCAGCCAATAGGATTGACCTCGCATTCTATTGGCTGATTGGAACAGCCAATAGAATGTGAGCTCAATCCTATTGGCTGATTGGATCAGCCAATCGGATTGAACTTCAGCCAATCAGAATTCAAGGGACGCCATCTTGGATGACGTCACTTAAAGGATCAGTCATTCAGTCGTCGGCCGTTTAAGTACATAGGTTTATCATTCTACATATTCACTCTTGTATTTAAGTTTAAAGATGAATGGGAAACGCAGAAATTCTGATTAGTACATTTCAACAGCTTATTATGCGCCCCTTTGTTAAGGATCAATCTATTTTAAATTGCCTCATATTTTAGATTAATGTTCTGCATGCTCTTTTCAACAAATATCAGCTGACAATTTGTATATATAAATTTCAAAGTTTGACAATGTGAGTTATTGCTATATGTGTGGTTATGTTTCATACGGTTGTAACTATGGCAACAAGGGTTGTGTGTGAGCTCCACCACAGGACAAGGTTTTTTCTTTTAACCAATCAGTATGCACTAACAAGCATAAATGGCTGATGGTAACCTGAGACTGTAGCTACAATTACGGCCTTTTGAGCCGAAACGCGTCAGCTCACATTGCCACTTGCACTTAACCTTTTGTTAACTTCCTTTAGAAGGAAGCTTTTACTATACAATAAAGATTTTCTACATTGATTACCGGGATTACGAGTGTACCTCATTTTGTGCTTTGAGAGAACTGATACACTGGAGCGTAAACATGGGGATTTAGAGACTGACCACTATAACTTACTGTCATATACTCAGAACCTGGTGGAGCAAATGTCTGAATTAGAGACGAAATTGGCTGATCTTGAGGACCGCTCAAGAAGAAACAACATTCGCATAAGAGGGATTCCGGAGAACATTATGCCACCTGACCTCCCAGACTTCCTCTTGGAGCTCTTTAAAGCCTATTATTCAGGATGCAATCATAGATAGAGCACACAGAGCGCTCAGGCCCTGCAATGCTAATGTGGACCAACCAAGGGATGTCATTATCTATTTGCATTATTTTACGTTCAAGGAGAAGATTTTCAGAGCTGCCTTTGTTAACAAATCATTACCTGAACCATATATGATGATTCAACTTTTTCCGGATCTCTCCTCACATACTCTGGCGAAACGGAGATCGTTCCATCCTATCACACAGTGTTTGAGATCCCAAGCTATCAAGTATCGTTGGGGCTTCCCAGTAAAGCTTTTTTTCCATTATAATGGGAAATCATATGTGATCTCTTCTCTACAACAAGGGATGGACCTTTTGGAAAACCTTAATCTACAACAGCTCTCTACTTCAACCCCAGGAGATTGCGCTGGTTTAAAACAACTAAGCACGGGGGCTCCCGAATGGACCCCTCTTGTTGGTCGCTCAGAGACTGGTCCCAAGAGAAAAGACCCTAATATGCAAATGCCCAGATAACAGTATCCTTTTCTTGCTTTTATTGTGTATAGTTGCTCTCTCTTTTTTTTTGCAGGCACAAGACTGAACTCTTCAGGGTTGACCTCTTCATAGAGACTTTGCTGCAGACGGAGAGCTCTGGCTCCTGATTAGAAATGTTGTATAATTGAATTTCTTGGGTTTGTAATATATATACAGTATATGTAATTTGTATCTTCACTGTCCATAACGGTGTCAAGTCTATGCCTCTCGTTGGTGGTGTTGCGGCGCGCTGGGGGAGCACTGGTTCATGACAACTGTGGGTCCTCGCCCCTGCTCTCTGGGTGTGTTGCGCGGCACTGACGACAGACCTTTACTTGCGTGGCATTGGTGCACATGTCATGCATCTTAGAATTTTGTAGTCCTATGGGAGAGTTTTTTTTTTTTTTCCTTATGGGATGATAAACACCGCATTCATTGGTGACGGTTCTTGAAAACAGTTTACTATGTTTTGTTTGCCTTTCTGATGTATATTCATACCTGTTAGTCTGTGGAGTTGTCTTCCTATCTGTTGAAGTTCAGATCCTATACCAAGCTCTTTAACATACTTCCATTTTTTCCCAGTAGTCAGGGATTAACCCACCCACTCCCCCCTGCCCCTAAACTTACCTTAACATCCTTATTTGGCCCTAGAGAGGTCTTACCCAAATACCTTTAATTCTCCTTCACTTTAGTACAAGAATTTATACCCTGACCCTAATTTCTAGTAGCTTGTCACTAAGATGATGACATCTAATTCACTTTGATTATCCTCATCTCTCAGCCTTCCCACCTATTTTAGTACGAGTAACCTTAGACTGAGATCAGTATTGGTACTAGGTAGAAATAGGGAAGAGCTTCACTGACCTATCTCTGTATATAACTTGGCTCCGCCCCCTCCCCTTCCCCCCTCTCCCCCCTCCCCTTCCCTCCCCTCTCCCCTTCCCTCCCCTCTCCCCCTTCTCCTTTTGTCCCTTTCCAATTCCCTATATCTCCCATCCTTCCTCCCATCCTTTGTCCTTGCCCCTTCCATTGCTTACCCCATCAAAGATGTGGTCTTTTGCGTAACTGTGCATTATAACATAGGGGTATATTGTAGCCTCTTGCTACATAAATTCTGTAAAGCGGTGCATACCCGCTGGCTGTGCTTTAGGTGGTCCAAAGTAAAGCTATTGATATATTGCCATCTCTAGATATTTGACATTCCTCCTGGTTTTACAGTTGATAGGTTTCATTTAGAGAGTGTTTGTTTGTTTTTTCTCTCTCTCTCCCTCTTTTTTTGACTTCTCTTCCTCTCTTCTCCTTCCCTCATATACTACATACATATAATCATGGCCCTTTCCTTTCTTACCCATAATATCCAGGGTTTAAATACTCCGGCCAAAAGAAGCCTCTTACTCGCCAACCTGAGGCGTACCAGAACCAACGTAGCATTTATCCAAGAGACACACTGGAAACTAGATGCAAGTTATACTCTTAAACACTTCTCTACACTCCATAGATCCTCATACACTAGTAAAGCGAGAGGTGTAGCTATCTTAATTAAGGATGATATTGCTGTTGAAACGTTATATGTGGAACAAGAATTAGAAGCTAGATACATCATAGTCATATGTAAGCTTAACAATCATATATACACACTGGCTACAACAGAGACCCAATATAGAGAAGTTTAATTTTAGACCTGTACCCATCAATGTTATTCAGAAACACCTTAAATGGACACTGAACCCAAATGTGCCTTCATGTTCCTCCTCAGACTCTTATTACATTGCAATGTAAATATCCTTTTCAGTGGTCCCACAACTTAATTAAAAATGTGGGTGTCTTCCTGAGCCCGGACTTGAGCACAGTCATGTCAGCAAATTTCACTGAATGGCTAGCAGAATTTGCAGCAATCCTGCAGGGTTGGAAATGTAGAGAACTCTCTTGGACGGGTAGGATAGCTGCAGTCAAAATGGCATTTCTGCCCAAACTTACCTACCTGTTCTGGTGCATAGCTTATACAGTTCCCAGACCTATTTTAAATAAACTTCAAAGTTTGATCTTGGCATATGTATGGATGGGCAAGAGACCGCATATTAATGCAATAGTTATGCAAAAACCTATAGATAGAGTAGGACTATCCTATCCAAGCATTGTATCATACTATTATGCAGCTAGACTTTCTCAGTTGATGGGCTGGTCTATGCTGGCAACCAGCTTCCATTGGCAGAAAGTAGAACAAGATTGGCTACCTAAAGGGATGGTGTTGTCCGATCTCCCATGGATTCCTCCTTACCTAAGAGCTAGACTAGATATCACTCATCCCATACTTTTAGATGCCCTGAAACATTGGGACTCAAAAAGAGCACTACCGGGCTTGGCGTCACACCCTACACCTTTGTTTAGGGTGAGGACTATCTTAATCTCTCTTGCTGAAACACACATCCCAAAATGGGCTGCAGCAGCAGACCTCCCAGTTGCAGAACTATATAGAGACAATAAGTTATTAGATTTTGCAACTGCAAAGAAGTTGTTTGAGTTACCAGATTCTTTATACTTTGAATACCTTCGAGTTATTAGCCTTCTGTCATCATGGGGTATGAAGGCAAATAGCCCTAAATCTCAAACATCTTGGGAAAACAGATGGATGTTGGGTAGACCTCTTAGAGGCTCCATCTCCTTCCATTACCGTATCTGGACTACCTCGCTGGTACCTACCAAACTCAACCAGTATTCAGCCTGGGAAAGAGAACTACATTCTGCCTCAGATGCAACCATGTGGTTCAGGGAGCTGGTGGTTGCTAAAAGACCCTTCACTGTGCAACCCTATGGGAATTATATTATAATATTACTGTTCGCTGGCACCTTGTCCCTACTGTATTATATCGACATTATAAGTCCTCTCCTATGTGCTGGAGGGATTGTGGGAAATTGGGCTTGCCAATACATATCTGGTGAGAATGCCCCAAGATTAAAAGCCTCTGGAGATCAGTTTTCAATATACTTCACCACCTAAATATAAGTGTGCCTATGGGGCCAACACTAGGACTTCTCCACCATGGGAACTCAAGACTTACAATCACGGATAGAACCTTACTGATCTACATATTAATGGCCACAAAGTTGGCAATAGCAAGAGATTGGAAGCAGCCGACAGCTCCTTCTTTATCTAAAATTATAGATATTGTGGAGTTTATCAGAGACATGGAAATGTACACGTCCAAACTTACAGGCAACTTGGAGCTCTATTATAACATCTGGCGAGTGTGGGACTCTTACAGGAAGTTGACTTAGTAGACTTGGTGGTCCAAATTCCTTTCTACTTACACAGGTGTAGCTTTAACCGGGTAATCACCATATAGCCAGTACCGGTTATTCAGGCCAGCTAAGACCTAAAACTCCCTTCCCCACCCTTTCTTCCTCCTCTATACCCTTTTTTTTCACTTTCTCTGAGTGAAGATGACCTACATAAGGAGGCTGTAAATGATGGTGGCTTAGGCAATATACCCTATTATCAATGTTTGAACATATTAAATACTATTATATTATATTATTAAGTATTGATTGTTTTATTGTTATGGCTATCACACTCATAGGAGTAATACTGCCTGTATCAGTTGATTCATAAAGGACCAGTGTATTAGTTATTAGTTAATAAGCTTTTTCTGACTAGTATAGTAAAACATGAGTTCCTAAACGTATTTGACCATATTATACTTTACACGTTTATTGTGCAATATATGACTGATTGAATAACTTTGTATAAATGACATCAGTGCCATAATGTCAGTTGCACCTGTATATTTTTGGTCGTATTTCTTTATGCTAACATTGTATGTATTTTAAGGTTCTCAATAAAAGATTATTTAAAAAAAAAAAAAAGATAACTGTTTGGTTAACTGCATGTACAAACATGTGCTATAATTGCAGGTTATCAAAGGAATTATTATTATTTTTATTATTATTATCGGTTATTTGTAGAGCGCCAACAGATTCCGCAGCGCTATAAGCAAAGGTGGAGTACAACAAAACAGTTATAGGGATCAAATGGGTAGAGGGCCCTGCCAAGAGTTGCACTGTTGTAGTCAGCTCTTAAGAAGGTGATCTACAAACAGCTGGACTTTTAGGCTTACATGCTAAGGGGGTTCATGGGATAGCAATGGAGGAGAGGAACTGGTATTAGGAAAGGTTAGCGTAGGTTGTATGCATCCCTGAACAGTAGAGTCTTTAGGGAGCACTTGAAGCTTTTAAAACTAGAAGAGAGTCTTGTGGAGCAAGGCAGAGAGTTCCACAAGATTGGAGCCAGTCTGGAGAAGTCCTGTAAATGGGAGTGTGATGAGGTGACAAGAGAGGAGGAGAGTAGGAGGTCATGAGCAGGGCGAAGGGGATGAGAGGGAGAGTATCTGGAGACAAGGTCTGAGATGTAGGGGGGAGCAGTGCAGTTGAGGGCTTTGTATGTAAGAGTGAGAGTTTTGTGTTTTATCCTAGAGGCAGAGGAAGCCAGTGAAGAGATTGTCAGAGAGGTGCAGCAGATGAAGAGTGACGTGTAAGGAAGATGAGTCTGGCAGAGGCATTCATTATAGATTGTAAAGGAGCTAGGCGGCAGGTGGGGAGACCAGAGAGGACAGAGTTGCAGTAATCAAGGCGGGAAAGAATGAGAGAGTGGATTAAAATCTTAGTTGTGTCTTGTGTAAGGAAGTGTCTAATTTTAGAGATGTTTTTAAGGTGGAAGCGACAGGCTTTAGCCAAGGACTGAATGTGAGGAGTGAAGGAAAGATCTGAGTCAAATGTGACCCCGAGACATCGGGCATGCGGGGTAAGGGTAATGATGGAGTTGTTGACAGTTATAGAGATATTGGGGGTGGAGATTTTGGAAGAAGGGGGGAAAATAAGGAGCTCAGTTTTGGAGAGATTTAGCTTGAGGTAGTGAGAGGACATCCAGGAAGAGATGTGAGAAAGACAGTTAGTGACACGAGTTAGCAAGGAAGAAGATAGGTCTGGTGCAGAGAAGTAGATTTGGGTGTCATCGGCATACAAATGATATTGGAAACCATGGGACTTAATTAGGGAACCTAGTGATAATGTGTAGATTGAGAAGAGAAGGGGACCGAGGACAGAGCCTTTCGGTACTCCGACAGAAAGTGGTGACGGGGCAGAGGAGGCCCCAGAGACGGCTACACTAAAGGTACGGTTTGATAGGTAGGAAGAGAGCCATGAAAGGGCTGTGTCACAGATGCCGAAGGATTGGAGGGTTTGGAGCAAAAGAGGGTGGTCGACAGTGTCAAAGTCTGCAGACAGATCAAGGAGGATATGCAGAGAGAAGTGGCCTTTTGATTTAGCTGTAAGTAGGTCGTTGGTGACCTTAACAATAGCTGTCTCTGTGGAGTGATAGGAACGAAATCCAGATTGCAGCAAGTCAAGAAGGGAGTTTAACGTAAGGAAATGGGATAGGCGTGCATATACTAGTTTTTCGAGAAGCTTTGAAGCAAGAGGGAGGAGGGAAATAGGGCGGTAGTTGGATGGGGAGGTAGGATCAAGGGAAGTTTTTTTGAGGATAGGTGTGACCAATGCATGTTTCATCGATGAGGGAAATGTACCAGTGCTGAGGGAGAGGTTGAAAATGTGTGTTAGTATAGGGGTAAGGGTAGCAGAGAGGGAGGGGAGTAGCTGTGAGGGGATAGGGTCAAGGGGACAGGTAGTGAGGTGAGAGCGCACTATAAGTGCCAAAACTTCTTCCTCAGTAACAGGGGAGAATGAACTAAGTTTCAGGTTATGAGGGTTGTGGTTGAGTTAGAGCATTTGAGGGGGGAGAGAATGGAATTATGTTGAGAGCTGATTTCATGTCTGATGGAGTCAATTTTGTTAATGAAGTGACTGGCAAAGTCTTGAGCTGACAGAGAAGTTGTATTAGGAAGTGGGGGAGGGCAGAGGAGAGTATTGAAATTGGAGAACAGATGTTTTGGGTTTGAAGAAAGATTAGAGATAAGAGTAGAGAAGTAGTGTTGCTTGTGGAGATTAAGGGCAGAGTAGTAGGCGTTCAAGATGAATTTGTAATGAAGAAAATCAGCTGAACTCCGTGATTTTCTCCAATGACGTTCAGCAGTACGTGAACAGCTGCGTAGGTACCGTGTCAGAGGAGTATGCCAGGGCTGGGGATGAGTGTGTGATTTCCGAGCAGTGGTAAGAGGGGCGAGATTGTCAAGGACGGATATAAAGTGGAATTATAGTGGCAGATAGATTGTTCAGGGCAGGAAAAGGAGGAGAAGGATGAGAGGAGCGGTTTAAGGGAATTAGCACGTTGTTGCTGATCTAAAGACATAATGCTTCTGTGAAGTTTGGTGTGAGGATTAGAAGGTGGGAGAGTTGTAGGAAGGGATGATATGTTGCAGGTAAGGAGATGGTGGTCGGAAAGAGGAAAAGGGGAGTTTGAGAAGTTTGAGAGAGTGCATCGATAGCTCAAGAGAGTGACCGTCTTTGTGAGTGGGAGAATCAGTCCATTGTGACAGACTGAAAGAGGAAGTGAGTTGCAGAAGTTATTTAGCAGATGAGGCAGTGGGATTGTTAAGGGGGATGTGGAAGTCGCCAAGAATGAGGGCAAGGGTGTCTGAGGAAAGGAAATAGGGTAGCCAGGCAGCCAAGTGATCTAGAAATTGAGTTGAGGAGCCAGGGGGTCGGTATATGACTGCAACACGTACAGAGAGAGGGGAGAATAAGCGAATCATGTGGGTTTCGAATGAGGGAAAAGTGAGGGAAGAGATAGGATGTATTTGTTGAAAGGTGCAATGAGAGGAAAGTAAAATACCTACACCACATCCTTGTCTATTACCAGACCTAGGAGTGTGGCTGAAGTGGAGACCCCCATGTGACAGAGCAGCAGTGGATGCTGTGTCTAGGGGAGAGAGCCAGGTTTCTGTTAGGGCCAGAAGGTTGAGGGAGCGGGAGATGAAGAGGTCATGTATAGAAGTGAGCTTGTTGCAAACAGAGCGAAAGTTCCAGAGTTCACAAGTGAAAGGGGTAGTGGCTTTAGATGCAAGAGGAATATGAGTAAGGTGTGCAGAGTTTTGTTTTCTGAGCCTATGGGATGGTACACATGAATGTGCACGGTTTGTCAGTGGTTGGGGACCAGGATTAGGGGAGATGTCACCAGCAGTAAGTAGAAGCAAGAGGGAGAGTGACAAGAGATGAGATACAGATTTGCAGTAGTGAGACTGCTTTTGAGATGAGCTGCAGGGGGGAGAGAGAGTGTTTAGGAATAGGTAAAGTTCATGAGTACAAAAGTAAGGTGAGTTTAAGAGAGATGGGCTAATGAACAGTGCAGGTGGAGAGGGAGAAGGAGTAATTGAATAGTGTAGTTTGTTATAGAGACAAAGGGTAGCAAAAAGGAATATGAATATATTGAGCATTTTTACAGAATTGGGAACCAGTTAAAAACATAAGACACAGAATTACTGTAACAATTGCATAAGGGAACAAAAGGTATATGAAACATAATATTACAAAAGTACTGTGTATTCTATCTGGTTAAGGGAATGTAAGGATGTGCTGATCAGTGTTTGCACTTGCCATTTCAGGAGAGTGAAAGTTGTGTGGGAGACTATCTATAAATGAGGAAATGAGCTTGGGGTGGGTGGGGTGAGGGGTGGGGTGGGTGGGGTGAGGGGTAGGGTGGGAGGGAAGCTGTTTTCCAGAAGGCTACCTGTAGTAAGTTAGAGGGCAATTGAAGCAGTTGAGTGTTAAAGTCTGTGTATTTTCTCTGAGTTCTGAGAAAGGATGTGTTTGAAATCAAGCTGAAGGAGAGAGATATATTGGTTAATGATGGCCCAGCAAAAGTGTGTTAAATGAGTGGGAGGGTACATTTATGGACATTTTAAAGCTAAGGGTCAATCATGCAGAAACCAGAATATAATTTGTTTGCAAACAGTAAACTGAATGTAAATTTGATTATTGTTTTCACCAATAGTTTTGCAACTAGCAGACTGAATCAGCATATCACCATAGTAGATAATAACTTTGCCCTAAAGAAAGATTGCCGCCACTCTGGCTGGCTTGGTCCGTTTTTTTTTCCAGTGAATGCGGACAGAACGGCCTGAGAGTAAGTGTGTGGGGGTTGGTTCTTTTATGGGGAGTGGACTATTTGTGAGCTATTACAGAGCACTCTGAGTGCACAGTGGGCATGTATCAGCTGCAGCGGCTGCCAAAATCAAAATGGCAGATTGTACAGTCAGAGGGCAGTCTTTGATATAGAATAACATAGGTATGAATATTATTGCTAAAATGCACAGGATGAACACCCTTTAAAAGAAACAACTGACCTTGGTTGATTGTGCCCATTGTAGGCTTGGTCAGCAAAGTTTCTAAATGAAGTCCCAGTCTAGACAACCTGCACTTTTCTTGTATGAATTATATTTTAAAGAAATACTGTTTTGACTGGAATCTCATCATACTGGGCAAATAATGTCTGGAGTGTTTTGTTATAGATAATGGACTGCGTTTTATTAAAATATTAGCAGCTGCTGTAAAAAAAATCCTACAGGCACCTTGGCTGTAAATCCGGCCTTGGACTGAATATAATGTGCATACGAAGAAAGAAGCGCTCTACCAGGAACGAACAACAGCTCAGTGGCTTGTTCTATGGCGATTTACCACCCGGAAGCAGCCTCTTTTAGACCAGTGTGCTTTTCACAGAAGAAAACTTTCCTGAAGTATATCAGTCTGATCCTGCCAAGTAAGGTCAGTCCAGCCCCGAAATACCAGGCAATTCTCCTCTGAACAAGGAACATGACAACCCCAGACGATCGTTTCGTAATTCTTTTATTAGAAAAATAATCATATATGCATATATACAAAATAAAATCATAATAACAAATGCAAACAAAATATCTCTTGTTACAAAACTGAAATATTGACCCAAATTTTTGTCATCAGAAAAAAAACAAAATGCAAACATTAAACTTAAATAATCACAGAAAATAAAATTAAACATATTTCAAATACAGACAAAAACAAACTGGAGGGAAAAAAAAAAATTAAGTAATCCAATCCAATTCCACTTCTTTGTCTTCCAGATGCCTTCCGAATCTAATTCCCCATATCGCCTCCTATCAAAAGAAAAATACAAAAACAACTTCCCACGGATCATACCCACACAATTACCTACAGTAACTACCTCTTTCTTAAAAATCAAAATATTACGCACATCCCACAAAACCTCCTTCACACAACATGCCAACAACCATATCAATCTTGCTTTCTCCTTTTCCACACCACTTCCACACAAACCATACATCATCATATTAAAAGTAAAAAACTGCACTCCAGTCAAACCCTTAATCATCCTTTTCAAACTTCTCCAAACATCCCTAGCATACTCACAATTCCAAAACAAATGAATAACACTCTCGCTTTGAAAACAACCATCTCTAGGACACACTTCTGAAGCCACTAAATGACGCATTCTCTGAAAATCCCTTGTTGGCAAACACTTATGCACACTCATCCAACTAATATCTTTCTGCCTATTCATCAAATACTTATTACACACATTTTTCCATACCAACACACATTCATTTTCATTCAAACCCCCAATCAACTCAAGACCTTCCTTCTTCTCCAACATTTTCAACACCATTCTGTTTGCACACCACATCTCCCTACTAACATTCTCCAAACCATATTTTTTAATCCAACATTCCACCCTTACATAAAACCACGGAACAGCAAAACATACCGGTTTCTTTCTATCAATCTCAAATAAACCATATCGTCTTAAAACATTTCCACAAGCATACTTTACCATACAACCAGCCATGCTATCCTTACCACTCAGAACCACACACCTACTAACATATTTCACAGCCAAAAATCTCTCCACATTTGGAAAACCTTTACCACCAACATTCTTACTCTTAACAACAACATCTCTTTTCAAACGCTCCATACCAGAACTCCAGAAAAAAGAAAACAACACTCTCAAAATTCCCCGAAAAATCCTCTCAGGTGGCGGAAAAACTAACGCCAAATATAACATAATAGGGATCAAACCCGATTTAATAACTAACATTTTTCCTTCCAAAGATAAAGTCCTTAAAGACCAAAACTGAAGTTTTCTACTCACTTTATCAAAAACATTCTCCCAACTTTCCAAGCCTTTCAAATCCACATCAAATTTCACACCTAACACCTCAATTGCACCTTCAGTCACAGGCCATCCACAAGAATCAATCTCCCTATCATTACCAAAAACTTTAACTTTACACTTATTCCAATTAACTCTGAAACCACTTGCCATACAAAAACATTCAACTAAAGTTTTCACCCTCCTCAAACCAGCCTGAGTCTCACATACCACACTCACAACATCCATATACCCAATCACTTTTAAACACCTTCCATTACTACCAGGAACACTCACACCTCTAACTAATTTATCCTTCCTCAAACTAGTTAATAATGGCTCAATGACACATACAAATAACACAGGAGACAAAGGGCATCCTTGACGCACTCCAGATTTAACACAAAATTCCTCAGTCAAAAAACCATTCACCTGAACTTGACTCACAATATCACTATACAGACATTTAAACCATCCAATAATCTTACCAGAAAAACCTAAACGTTCTAAAACATGAAACATAAAATCATGCACTACCCTATCATATGCTTTTTCAAAATCCACAATAGCAACAGCAACAGACCTCATCCTCTCCCTCACATACCACAGTACATCACGTAGTAACAACAAACTTTCAGAAATCTGACACCCAGGAACAGCACACACTTGCTCTTCACCCACAACCTTACCAATCACTCCACGCATTCTATTTGCCAACACCTTTGCAATAACCTTATAGTCAACATTCAACAACGTAATCGGCCTCCAATTCCTCAAATCTCTCTTATCACCCTTTTTAAATAACAAAACAATCAAACCTTTCCTCATTGAAACAGGCAAAACATTCATTCTAAAAACAAACTTACAAACATCCAACATATCAACCCCAATCAAATTCCAAAAACAAGTATAAAATTCAACAGGCAAACCATCACAACCAGGTACCTTCCCATTCTTAAAACTCCTAACAACCTCTGCAATCTCATCCAAACTTAGATCCCTTTCTAACAAATCGTTATCATATTTTTCCAACTTAATCTCAATGTTTTCCAACAACTCATTTTCCAATAAAACATCTCTTGTTTTTTCTTTATACAGCTCACTGTAAAACTCATGAACTTCACGCAAAACACCATCCGTACCATTAACTTCACACTCAACCTTATCAAAAACACTAACAAAACCAGTCTTTCCTTCAAAAGCTTTCTTAAAAAAATATTTACTACAAGACTCATCCTTTTCCATTTTCTCCAATCTTGCCATAAAAACAATTTTCTTTCCTTTTTCATGCATACACTTTTTAATTATCTTTCTTGCTTCAGCAATTTCCTCATGCACATCAATACCACAATTTCTAAATTCATACAAATACAACAACCTCAGATACCATTTATCATACAACTCCCTTTCCATTCTAGCTTTCTCACAGGCTTTCTTAATAAAAAACCTCTTTATTTCCACCTTCAACCATTCCCACCACATAAGCACGTTACTAAAATCACATTTTCTTTCACGCCACCTTTCATACATCCAAACAAACTGACGCTTAAACTTCTCATCTTCTAACAAATCCACATTCAGTTTCCAAACACCCTTACCATACTTGATCTTCAAATCACAATTCACCTTACACATCAAAAGGGCATGATCCGTAAAGGGCATCCGCTTTAAAGAAAAATTATCAACACATAACAATTTAGATAAAAAACAAAAATCAATTTGAGATTTTATCCCACCACTATAACTAAAGAAAGTAAAACCCTCCCCTGAAAAAGAAACAGACCCGAAGGCATCCTTCAAACCGAAAGATTTAAGCAAATCAAGTAAAAACTTCCCTGAGCTATCCACCCTACAATCACTCCCACCCTCTCTGTCCCCATTCTTAATAATACAATTAAAATCCCCAACCAAAAAAGTTGGCTCTCGACCTGGCAGAAAAAACTTTAAAGTTTCAAAATTAAGCAAACGTTCTACCCTATTTGGAGAAGCATATACATTAAACAAACGAAAAACAGTCCCACAAAAACTAAAACTAACCAAAAGTACCCGACCTGGGACAATATGAACTACATTAAGTATAGAAAAACTAAACCCCTTAAACAAAACTCCCACCCCCCCCATTCCTATCAGAAGAACAAGACCATACTTTAGGACCATATTCCCAGTCAGCACATTTAGGATGTTCAGAGAGACCACATTACTGCAAACAAAAAATATTAGCAGAACATACAGATAATAATTTAAAAATTGCAGCTCTCCTTGCTATAGTTGTCATACACTTGACATTAAGGGAAGAAATGGTCAGAAACATCACAAAAATAAATTAAAGAAAAACAAAAAAATAAATAACATCAGGACTTCTTCTTTCCTTTCTTTTTCTTAGGACTCAAAGGAGATCCTTTAAATCTGCTTCTGTGACGTTCCGACCTCCTAGGCTCCCCCTTGCCAGCCTCATAACCAGTAACTTCAGCAAGTTGGTTCACATCTCTTTTATCTAGATAACCAACAGAAGAGGCATCAGAAAAGTCACCTATACACTGGCTTGAGTCAGAAGGAACGTCTTTAGTAGAGACAGAAGGAAACTCTGAAATTAAAGAGTCAGCATCACTTGTAGTATCTGGATCTGCACCCTTAACTACTGGAAGATTCAAATCAGGACTCTCCCATCCATCAGAATCCGCATCTATTTTACGCTTGGAGGCAGATTTTTTCCCTTCAGTGTCCATATCCTCCTCAGAACTAGAGGACACAACAGCAGACCAATCAATGTTCTCCCCTTCACCAAGAACAGCATCAGGAGCAGCATCACAAGATGACTCAGTGAAGGAAAAATTCTCTGTCCCAGGAACAGCAACAGTATCATCCACAGAATTGGGCAACAGGGCTTCAAGAACATCTGAAGCAGCTATCATATTAGATGTAGCAAGATCCACCTCCTGAAGATGAGATTGGGCTTCCACTACCTTCTCAGCCACAGGAACCACCACAGGAGCATCAGACACCTCTCCAACAGGGACCCCAACTGCAGATTTCTTACACAAAAGAGGTAATATAGAGTTCAATGCCTCATCAGAGACCTCCTCCTCATTCACAGATGGCTCAACTGCAACTGAAGATGTTGTTTTTGCAACATCAGCATAGGAAGGCTTCACTCTATCAAGCCCCTGAAACATCATCAAAGGACACATCCTGCACAGATGACTTAATGAACCACACAGGTCACAGGTTCGGCGTTTACTACAGTGGGCAACAAGATGATCCTCCTCACCGCAATTTCGACATCTGGCACCTGGGCAATTTTCAGCAATGTGACCAAACAGGTTGCAACTACGACAAAAAAGAGGCATGTCATCATAGTATAGGAAACCTCTATTTCCACCAATGGCGAAAGTCTGTGGAGGGTGTTTCTTTCCACCAATACCTAATTCATCTTTCACAAACCGCACCCAGAACCTGCGCTTTCCATTGAAAGTCCCAAACTGATTCTTCAGCTTGCTACCTCCTTGAACATCATCAAAGTAGCGACAAAGAAACAGACGAATTTCCACATCAGTGACCCAAGGGTTGTACATATGTACTGTCACCGGGATTCTTCTTTCCCTCTGCACACAGGCAACAAATTTCATGCCAACCAACTCTGGAGCAGCAGCCATATCAATAGTCCGTTGATAGCAGGTCTGTAAATAATGCTCATTGGTGAAAGCCACATCAAAAATCCCTCTTGAAGGGAATGACTGAACACAATGCAAGCTTGCTTTTGGCATCTTCAAAACACCCTCCAAAACCACCTGCTGGACATGAGCCAAACCAATCTTCTCTCGAAAGTCCTCAGAAATCAACACCCAAAGTGTATGGGGAACATTTGGCACATTGGTAGCCATATTTGCCCTATTGCCTCTTTAGGCTGGATTTCAGAGCACCCCCCCAAAAGCAGCATGTGGCTGAAGTCCAGGGACGATGCCACAAGGCCAAGGGGACGGCCCTACTACCCAGTTGCTGTACGCCTAAAGAGTAGCCACCCCCCCAATAGCAGCAGGAGCCCAAACCCCAAAGGGAAAGGACTCCAGGCCGAAGGAGCAGGTCTCCAGGCACCAAACCAAGACCAAGACTAAGTACAGAAAACTGCACTTGATCCAAGCCAAAGGCCCGAGAAGCAACCTCAGCTGATCGTTTCGGCCTCCTATGGGCCTCGTCAGTGAGGTGCAGCCACATTCCTCTAAGCACACTGGGCAAGGAGTCCACGTCTGGTTTCCCCCATCACCCATAGGGAGACTTCCCCAGGGTCATAATAATTTGCATACGAAGAGAGAAGCGCTCTACCAGGAACGAACAACAGCTTAGTGGCTTGTTCTATGGCGATTTACCACCCGGAAGCAGCCTCTTTTAGACCAGTGTGCATTTCACAGAAGAAAACTTTCCTGAAGTATATCAGTCTGATCCTGCCAAGTAAGGTCAGTCCAGCCCCGAAATACCAGGCAATTCTCCTCTGAACAAGGAACATGACAACCCCAGACGATCGTTTCGACCTCCTATGGGCCTCGTCAGTGAGGTGCAGCCACGTTCCTCTAAGCACACTGGGCAAGGAGTCCACGTCTGGTTTCCCCCATCACCCATAGGGAGACTTCCCCAGGGTCATAATAATTTGCATACGAAGAGAGAAGCGATCTACCCTGGGGAAGTCTCCCTATGGGTGATGGGGGAAACCAGACGTGGACTCCTTGCCCAGTGTGCTTAGAGGAATGTGGCTGCACCTCACTGACGAGGCCCATAGGAGGCCGAAACGATCGTCTTGGGTTGTCATGTTCCTTGTTCAGAGGAGAATTGCCTGGTATTTCGGGGCTGGACTGACCTTACTTGGCAGGATCAGACTGATATACTTCAGGAAAGTTTTCTTCTGTGAAAAGCACACTGGTCTAAAAGAGGCTGCTTCCGGGTGGTAAATCTCCATAGAACAAGCCACTGAGCTGTTGTTCATTCCTGGTAGAGCGCTTCTCTCTTTGTATGCAAATTATTATGACCCTGGGGAAGTCTCCCTATGGGTGATGGGGGAAACCAGACGTGGACTCCTTGCCCAGTGAGCTTAGAGGAATGTGGCTGCACCTCACTGACGAGGCCCATAGGAGGCCGAAACGATCGTCTGGGGTTGTCATGTTCCTTGTTCAGAGGAGAATTGCCTGGTATTTCGGGGCTGGACTGACCTTACTTGGCAGGATCAGACTGATATACTTCAGGAAAGTTTTCTTCTGTGAAAAGCACACTGGTCTAAAAGAGGCTGCTTCCGGGTGGTAAATCGCCATAGAACAAGCCACTGAGCTGTTGTTCGTTCCTGGTAGAGCGCTTCTCTCTTTGTATGCAAATTATTATGACCCTGGGGAAGTCTCCCTATGGGTGATGGGGGAAACCAGACGTGGACTCCTTGCCCAGTGTGCTTAGAGGAATGTGGCTGCACCTCACTGACGAGGCCCATTGGAGGCCGAAACGATCGTCTGGGGTTGTCATGTTCCTTGTTCAGAGGAGAATTGCCTGGTATTTCGGGGCTGGACTGACCTTACTTGGCAGGATCAGACTGATATACTTCAGGAAAGTTTTCTTCTGTGAAAAGCACACTGGTCTAAAAGAGGCTGCTTCCGGGTGGTAAATCGCCATAGAACAAGCCACTGAGCTGTTGTTCGTTCCTGGTAGAGCGCTTCTCTCTTTGTATGCAAATTATTATGACCCTGGGGAAGTCTCCCTATGGGTGATGGGGGAAACCAGACGTGGACTCCTTGCCCAGTGTGCTTAGAGGAATGTGGCTGCAGCTCACTGACGAGGCCCATAGGAGGCCGAAACGATCGTCTGGGGTTGTCATGTTCCTTGTTCAGAGGAGAATTGCCTGGTATTACGGGGCTGGACTGACCTTACTTGGCAGGATCAGACTGATATACTTCAGGAAAGTTTTCTTCTGTGAAAAGCACACTGGTCTAAAAGAGGCTGCTTCCGGGTGGTAAATCGCCATAGAACAAGCCACTGAGCTGTTGTTCGTTCCTGGTAGAGCGCTTCTCTCTTTGTATGCAAATTATTATGACCCTGGGGAAGTCTCCCTATGGGTGATGGGGGAAACCAGATGTGGACTCCTTGCCCAGTGTGCTTAGAGGAATGTGGCTGCACCTCACTGACGAGGCCCATAGGAGGCCGAAACGATCGTCTGGGGTTGTCATGTTCCTTGTTCAGAGGAGAATTGCCTGGTATTTCGGGGCTGGACTGACCTTACTTGGCAGGATCAGACTGATATACTTCAGGAAAGTTTTCTTCTGTGAAAAGCACACTGGTCTAAAAGAGGCTGCTTCCGGGTGGTAAATCGTCATAGAACAAGCCACTGAGCTGTTGTTCGTTCCTGGTAGAGCGCTTCTCTCTTTGTATGCAAATTATTATGACCCTGGGGAAGTCTCCCTATGGGTGATGGGGGAAACCAGACGTGGACTCCTTGCCCAGTGTGCTTAGAGGAATGTGGCTGCACCTCACTGACGAGGCCCATTGGAGGCCGAAACGATCGTCTGGGGTTGTCATGTTCCTTGTTCAGAGGAGAATTGCCTGGTATTTCGGGGCTGGACTGACCTTACTTGGCAGGATCAGACTGATATACTTCAGGAAAGTTTTCTTCTGTGAAAAGCACACTGGTCTAAAAGAGGCTGCTTCCGGGTGGTAAATCGCCATAGAACAAGCCACTGAGCTGTTGTTCGTTCCTGGTAGAGCGCTTCTCTCTTTGTATGCAAATTATTATGACCCTGGGGAAGTCTCCCTATGGGTGATGGGGGAAACCAGACGTGGACTCCTTGCCCAGTGTGCTTAGAGGAATGTGGCTGCAGCTCACTGACGAGGCCCATAGGAGGCCGAAACGATCGTCTGGGGTTGTCATGTTCCTTGTTCAGAGGAGAATTGCCTGGTATTACGGGGCTGGACTGACCTTACTTGGCAGGATCAGACTGATATACTTCAGGAAAGTTTTCTTCTGTGAAAAGCACACTGGTCTAAAAGAGGCTGCTTCCGGGTGGTAAATCGCCATAGAACAAGCCACTGAGCTGTTGTTCGTTCCTGGTAGAGCGCTTCTCTCTTTGTATGCAAATTATTATGACCCTGGGGAAGTCTCCCTATGGGTGATGGGGGAAACCAGATGTGGACTCCTTGCCCAGTGTGCTTAGAGGAATGTGGCTGCACCTCACTGACGAGGCCCATAGGAGGCCGAAACGATCGTCTGGGGTTGTCATGTTCCTTGTTCAGAGGAGAATTGCCTGGTATTTCGGGGCTGGACTGACCTTACTTGGCAGGATCAGACTGATATACTTCAGGAAAGTTTTCTTCTGTGAAAAGCACACTGGTCTAAAAGAGGCTGCTTCCGGGTGGTAAATCGTCATAGAACAAGCCACTGAGCTGTTGTTCGTTCCTGGTAGAGCGCTTCTCTCTTTGTATGCAAATTATTATGACCCTGGGGAAGTCTCCCTATGGGTGATGGGGGAAACCAGACGTGGACTCCTTGCCCAGTGTGCTTAGAGGAATGTGGCTGCACCTCACTGACGAGGCCCATAGGAGGCCGAAACGATCGTCTGGGGTTGTCATGTTCCTTGTTCAGAGGAGAATTGCCTGGTATTTCGGGGCTGGACTGACCTTACTTGGCAGGATTAGACTGATATACTTCAGGAAAGTTTTCTTCTGTGAATAGCACACTGGTCTAAAAGAGGCTGCTTCCGGGTGGTAAATCGCCATAGAACAAGCCACTGAGCTGTTGTTCGTTCCTGGTAGAGCGCTTCTCTCTTTGTATGCAAATTATTATGACCCTGGGGAAGTCTCCCTATGGGTGATGGGGGAAACCAGACGTGGACTCCTTGCCCAGTGTGCATAGAGGAATGTGGCTGCACCTCACTGACGAGGCCCATAGGAGGCCGAAACGATCGTCTGGGGTTGTCATGTTTCTTGTTCAGAGGAGAATTGCCTGGTATTTCGGGGCTGGACTGACCTTACTTGGCAGGATCAGACTGATATACTTCAGGAAAGTTTTCTTCTGTGAAAAGCACACTGGTCTAAAAGAGGCTGCTTCCGGGTGGTAAATCACCATAGAACAAGCCACTGAGCTGTTGTTCGTTCCTGGTAGAGCGCTTCTCTCTTTGTATGCAAATTATTATGACCCTGGGGAAGTCTCCCTATGGGTGATGGGGGAAACCAGACGTGGACTCCTTGCCCAGTGTGCTTAGAGGAATGTGGCTGCACCTCACTGACGAGGCCCATAGGAGGCCGAAACGATCGTCTGTGGTTGTCATGTTCCTAGTTCAGAGGAGAATTGCCTGGTATTTCGGGGCTGGACTGACCTTACTTGGCAGGATCCGACTGATATACTTCAGGAAAGTTTTCTTCTGTGAAAAGCACACTGGTCTAAAAGAGGCTGCTTCCGGGTGGTAAATCGCCATAGAACAAGCCACTGAGCTGTTGTTCGTTCCTGGTAGAGCGCTTCTCTCTTTGTATGCAAATTATTATGACCCTGGGGAAGTCTCCCTATGGGTGATGGGGGAAACCAGACGTGGACTCCTTGCCCAGTGTGCTTAGAGGAATGTGGCTGCACCTCACTGACGAGGCCCATAGGAGGCCGAAACGATCGTCTGGGGTGGTCATGTTCCTTGTTCAGAGGAGAATTGCCTGGTATTTCGGGGCTGGACTGACCTTACTTGGCAGGATCAGACTGATATACTTCAGGAAAGTTTTCTTCTGTGAAAAGCACACTGGTCTAAAAGAGGCTTCTTCCCGGTGGTAAATCGCCATAGAACAAGCCACTGAGCTGTTGTTTGTTCCTGGTAGAGCGCTTCTCTCTTTGTATACTGAATATAATGTGCTTTCATTTTATTAATCAAGTAAATGCATCTGTTTTTCTATTTTTATTATGATCAATAAAAAACTAATTACATTTTTTACTGAAATTATATTTTTCTTAGAAAAACAAAACAATGCAGACCTTTTTTTTTAGCCTGGTTGATACCTCTTTGTTCAAGAACCCCTCCTGTCTGTTGAACCTGGTACCATTGTCTCTTCAGCAAGATAATCCATTTCGGCAGTGCTTCATGAAGGTTGCTTGATGGGTACTGTTCTAGGGCTAGCACAAGACTTCTTGTTGCTTTAGTCAAAATCCAGCCTCTGCACCGGGATCCACTTTCAGGCTAATAGTTATTCCATGCAGCCATGTTACAAAACTGCTATTTTTGGCTTTTATGTAGTTTAATATAGATTTAATAAAGGGAATGTAATGTCAACTCTGAACATTCATGTTTAAAGGGACACTGAACCCAATTTTTTTCTTTCGTGATTCAGATAGAGCATGACATTTTAAACAACTTTCTAATTTATTCCTATTATCAAATTTTCTTCATTCTCTTGGTATCTTTATTTGAAATGCAAGAATGTAAGTTTAGATGCCGGACCATTTTTGGTGAACAACCTGGGTTGTTCTTGCTGATTAGTGGATAAATTCATCAACCAATAAAAAAGTGCTATCCAGAGTACTGAACCAAAAAAGACACTTAGATGCCTTCTTTATCAAATAAAGATAGCAAGTGAACGAATAAAAATTGATAATAGGAGTAAATTAGAAAGTTGCTTAAAATTGCATGCTCTATCTGAATCACGAAAGAAAATATTTGGGTTCAGTGTCCCTTTAAGGCAGAGCTTGTATTTTACAAATTTATAATTTACTTTTATTATCAATTTTGTTTTGTTCTCTTGTCATCCTTTGTTGACGCATGAAACTAGGAATACTGATAGTAGCTTAGGAGTGTGCATGTGTCGTTGGCAGTGTTGCAAATAGTGCTGCCAGATGGCTATAAGCACATACACACTCCTTAGCTCTTCTAGCATTACATTACATTACCTTTACAAAGCATACAGAGAGAACTATGCAAAATTGATAATATAACTGGACTTTAAAATTACTCTTTCCGGTCAGTTTTAAACTGAAAAAAATTAAAGAAATAAAAATGCGTATACCATATTATATTTTATTATAGTATAATATAATATTATATAAGTATAGTTTAAGCCAATAAGCCAGAGAACAAGGTATAATTGATTGTTTTTGCTTTATACAATACACTTCTCATAATAAAATTTAAAAGGACACCAATATCAAAATGCAATAACCCCTAAATGATTAAATAGGCATAGCAAAATAAAATTGTTATATATTTTCATGATTTATTATGCCCACTTTTAATACATATTTTTTTACAAACCGTATTTCTTTAACTGGCCCAGAAAGTCAGGAGTGCATCCTGTAGTACACAGAATAACCCAGTGGGCCTCATTCCTGGATACTTAAAATGAAGCTTAGGTGTCTATGATGGCCCTTACAAACAAAACAAAAAAAATAAAAAACTCATTATAGAGAACAGTAAACCCACCAATCCAGAATGTTGTCTAAATGTCTCCAAGGACCTGTGAAGTTATGTTTATTTGTACAGTTATGTGAAATAAGAGCTAAGACATTCTGCAATCATTATAGGATTAACGCGATCCAATAAAAAAAAAAATATTCTTAAGTAATGGGCCAGATTAAAGTGGTGCGCTAACTTTTTCTCCCTCGCGCTAACTATGCTTAAGTAAAATTTGAATGTGGCTGGGTTAGCATGCGTATTATAAATTGAAAGTAAAATGTAAGCTTGCAAGTGAAAGTCCAATGTGCGCTAACTTCAGGACTTCAGATATCATGACCACATTAACTTAAAACTTATCACTCGTGTGCTAACCCGACACTGCATTAGACCAACAGCGCTATAGTCAAAGGTAGCTATGCATATTTAGCATTCTAATGTTCTTTTTATTTTTAAATATTTATTTCTAAATATCTGATGATTTTCTTGTAAAATATATATCTATACCAAACTATCTTTATGAATATATACAGGTGTAGATATAAATACATATAATTATATACATATACATATCTATTAAAAAATGCAAAAAACATTTATGTCTAAGTGAAGTACATTGGAATATCAAATATTTCTATTGAAAACACATTTTACCATAATAAAAGTGATTAAAAATGATTTTTCGGGGGGGGGGGGGGGGCTAGTGCCGACTGACATCCAACATGGCCGCAACTGTGTGAAGCTCTGTGTAGCTAAGTTCCTGGACGCCACATCATGGATACCGAGGGAGGCAAAATCTGGTGAAATGCCAATAATCGTGTAGCTAAATACCCCTGCATGCTACTGATGTGACTACCGCGTCCCTATAAACTCATGGAGAGGAGTTAATTCATCCGTAACAACAGATCCAATAACTGCTGCCTGATTGCATCACAGCAAGTACCCCACACCAGGGGCCCGATCACACAGTGCACAATAGACCCCTGACCACAGTTAACTCGGCCATAAGGATAGTGGCAGACACAAATGAGGAGAGAGTGAGTACCATTATATATACCACAATCCTTGCGAAAAGGGGAAATTGACACTGAACTCACCCTGTGCAGACATTGGGGGTAGGTAGAAGTAAGGCCTAAAAGTACTAAATCTAAAAATGGCACCATCTTTTTACAGAGACATAATAGCACAATAAACACTGTTTAAAAAATTCACTAAGTTGCAGCTTGAAAATGAAAACAAAAATCTCCAATCTACAGATTGTTTCAAAGCAACTAAGAGGGAACTAAACAATTTATATAAAGCTGAGAATGGCGACCAGAATGCAGACAAAATCAGATAAAATCGCAAAACCCATAACCACTTACAGCTCACAAATGAGCACATACTTTAAAGCCCTAGATCCGACCTCTACAGCCTGCCCACACTCTGAAGTGGATGAGGAGTGCAAAGAAGCAGATTCTACATACCAGGAAAAAGATAATCCATTAACAAGGGCAGATTTGAAATCGTGGCCTTCAAAAGAAGATTTTACTTCCTTCATGTCACAAGTGAGCTTACTAATTAAAGAGGGGTTAGCAGACTTCAAAAAAGACATTACAAACCTGTGCAACAGGGTATTACAAATGGTAGAACATGCTGAAGAGATCTCTGAATCAACACATCTAACAGCTATGCAAATACAACTCCAAAACACCAAAATATGCAGTTACAGGCCAAAGTCGAAGACTTGGACAATAGAGGCCGTCACCAGAACCTATGGATACGTGGTATCCCTGAAACCATTACTCCTGCTAAGCTCCCTAAGCTCCCCCAATACATTCAAAAACTAATTGGCTATCTTTTAGATAAAGAAGATGGATCTACAATGTTGGACAGGGTACATAGAGCCCTGAGGCCTAAACCCCCAGATTCGGCACCACCTAAAGAAGTAATATTGAAATGCCACTATTTCATGGAAAAAGAACACATTTTAACAGCTGCTAGGAAAAAGTCATCTATACAGATGGAAGGATCTCCTCTACAAATTTATGCCGACCTTAGCCAAATCACCTTAGCAAAGTGTAGAGAATTGAGATTCCTCACATCACACCTGAGAAAGCTAAATGTTCCATACAGGTGGGGATTCCCCTTCTCGCTAAAAGTCTTAAAGGACAATAGAGAGGCAATTTACAGAGATATAGAAGATCTTGAAAGATTCTGCTCTCAATTGAATATTCAGAGACCGACTCCACTGCAGATGGAGGAAGAAACGTCAGAATCTCTGCCACAAAACAGCAATCTTCCAAAACTCAACATCAACATTGGATAACAGTATCCAGGAAAAGAAGAACATGTTCCTCTGTTCCTGAGAACCATGAATTCCTAAGCCAGGAATTCACTACTACCCCTGTTGGCACTACTCTATCTCAATGCACACGAGAGTGCACCCATTGAACTTGGTTCTAGAACCAGTGACTTTATCTTACCCCTTCAGTAGCTGGAATCCAGCTTATATTTTTAAAACCCAGTAATTTGGTACTCACCAGATCCTATAGCACAAAACAATGACTTTACATATAACCCCATTTATTACTCTCCCCCTGTACTCCGAAACAGTCCAAGGTAAGACCAGCAACCACAGGTAAAGCCTGTTTAGGCTAGGTGCACACAGGAAAAAGCCGGCGACTCCCAGCCACACGGAAATCTAAATTAATAATCCTTAGCACCTTTTTAATGTATAAAATTTCCTTTATTTATTACACAAAATGGATAGTTATGCCACGTTTCGGGAATGCAGTCCCTTAATCATGCATCAGTCATGCATGATTAAGGGACTGTGTTTCCGAAATGTTGCCTAACTATCCGTTTATGTGTATAAAGGACATTTTATACATTAAAAAGGTTCTGAGGATTATTAATTTAGATTACCCTATACTCCGAGGTAAAGCCATATAATTTCTCCTCTCTGGATCCTCTGTCACATAGTCCAAGGAGTTACAGTAGTTTAAGTCGCTATGCACCCCCCACTCTCATATTTTATAACACTGATAGGGTTCAGTTTAGAGTTATTTTCCCCCTGTTGGGGTATTGTTTTTTATTGTATTGTATTGTATTGTTTATTGTTTGTTCACATGTTTGTTTGTTTTCTCAGTTCATCCTAGCAATCTGTTCTACTCTGAAGTACTGTGTATACCATGCTACCCCATAAACACCAACCTTGCATTTCCTTTTTTGGGCTCCAGGAGCAGGGAGGCTTCATCCTGCAACTTCTGATCCACATCAGGGTGAGACTTCACACACGTTCAAGCACACAATTCTCTCATACTCACACGATGACACATAGAACCTTACATATAATTTCCCAAAACACTAAAGGTCTCAACTCTCCATTTAAGAGATCCATTGCTCTGAAATGGTCGGCAAAACATAAAGATTCTGTCATTTTTGTAAAAGAAACCCATTTTCTAGAATCTGCTGAACCTAAATTTTCCTCTAAGGAGTTCCCAACAGGTTATTTTAACTCCAACTCCACTAAAAAGAACGGGATGGGAATCCTCATTCACTGCAATCTCCTATTTCAGCTACTCTCCACCACCTCAGATGCTGAAGGCACAATTCTCATAGTCGTAAGTATACTATTCAATAGACCCATAACCTTAGTGAATGTTTATGCCCCTAATTCAAATAAATTTTCCTTCTTTAAAAAATTATTCTCTCTGGTCCTGGAAAAAACAGAAAGGAACACTAATCCTAGGGGGGACCTTTATGTTACCATGGACCCTATACTAGACTCCTCTACCCTTAATACACTTGCAGCAACATGACCTCCAAATTCGGTATATAGTTGTCTTGGTCATTTAGGTCTGGTTGATGCATGGAGTGTGCAGCACCCTACCCAGCACAATTATTTGTTCTTTTCACATCCCTGGGCCATGTACTCTAGAATTCATTACATATACATAGACCAAACCAGCTTTTCACTGCTTACTGACACTGATATTAAGGCTACGAAGTGGTCGGACATCTCCATGGTTACCATGGAGCTGGAGTGGCCTGATTCCCCTGTGAACTCATTTATTTGGAGAATATATGATTTTTTGTTACATCACTCAAATCTTGACTTCATCAATCCAAAAATATTTTCAGTTTAATGACAATAATGATATATCTCCTCTTGCGGTATGGGAAGCACATAAAGTGGTTCTTCGAGGTGAATGCATAAAGCAAAATGCCTACCTCAAAAAAACTTATAATTTTAGGTAAACACTTTGGCCTAGATTTGGAGTTCGGCGGTAGCCGTCAAAACCAGCGTTAGAGGCTCCTAACGCTGGTTTTGGGCGCCCGCTGGTATTTGGAGTCAGTGATTAAAGGGTCTAACGCTCACTTTTCAGCCGCGACTTTTCCATACCGCAGATCCCCTACGCCATTTGCGTAGCCTATCTTTTCAATGGGATCTTTCTAACGCTGGTATTTAGAGTCGTTTCTGAAGTGAGCGTTAGAGCTCTAACGACAAGATTCCAGCCGCCTGAAAATAGCAGGAGTTAAGAGCTTTCTGGCTAACGCCGGTTCATAAAGCTCTTAACTACTGTACCCTAAAGTACACTAACACCCATAAACTACCTATGTACCCCTAAACCGAGCTCCCCCCACATCGCCGCCACTCAATTAAAATTTTTAACCCCTAATCTGCCGACCGCCACCTACGTTATACTTATGTACCCCTAATCTGCTACCCCTAACACCGCCGACCCCTGTATTATATTTATTAACCCCTAACCTGCCCCCCACAACATCGCCGCCAGCTACTTAAAATAATTAACCCCTAATCTTCCGACCGCAAAGCGCCGCCACCTACGTTATCCCTATGTACCCCTAATCTGCTACCCCTAACACCGCCGACCCCTATATTATATTTATTAACCCCTAATCTGCCCCCCACAACGTCGCCGACACCTGCCTACACTTATTAACTCCTAATCTGCCGAGCGGACCTGAGCGCTACTATAATAAAGTTATTAACCCCTAATCCGCCTCACTAACCCTATCATAAATAGTATTAACCCCTAATCTGCCCTCCCTAACATCGCCGACACCTACCTTCAATTATTAACCCCTAATCTTCCGATCGGAGCTCACCGCTATTCTAATAAATGTATTAACCCCTAAAGCTAAGTCTAACCCTAACACTAACACCCCCCTAAGTTAAATATAATTTTTATCTAACGAAATAAATTAACTCTTATTAAATAAATGATTCCTATTTAAAGCTAAATACTTACCTGTAAAATAAATCCTAATATAGCTACAATATAAATTATAATTATATTATAGCTATTTTAGGATTAATATTTATTTTACAGGCAACTTTGTAATTATTTTAACCAGGTACAATAGCTATTAAATAGTTAAGAACTATTTAATAGTTACCTAGTTAAAATAATAACAAATTTACCTGTAAAATAAATCCTAACCTAAGATATAATTAAACCTAACACTACCCTATCAATAAAATAATTAAATAAACTACCTACAATTACCTACAATTAACCTAACACTACACTATCAATAAATTAATTAAACACAATTCCTACAAATAAATACAATTAAATAAACTAGCTAAAGTACAAAAAATAAAAAAGAACTAAGTTACAGAAAATAAAAAAATATTTACAAACATAAGAAAAATATTACAACAATTTTAAACTAATTACACCTACTCTAAGCCCCCTAATAAAATAACAAAGCCCCCCAAAATAAAAAATTCCCTACCCTATTCTAAATTAAAAAAGTTACAAGCTCTTTTACCTTACCAGCCCTGAACAGGGCCCTTTGCGGGGCATGCCCCAAGAATTTCAGCTCTTTTGCCTGTAAAAAAAAACATACAATACCCCCCCCCAACATTACAACCCACCACCCACATACCCCTAATCTAACCCAAACCCCCCTTAAATAAACCTAACACTAATCCCCTGAAGATCTTCCTACCTTGTCTTCACCATCCAGGTATCACCGATCCGTCCTGGCTCCAAGATCTTCATCCAACCCAAGCGGGGGTTGGCGATCCATAATCCGGTGCTGAAGAGGTCCAGAAGAGGCTCCAAAGTCTTCCTCCTATCCGGCAAGAAGAGGACATCCGGACCGGCAAACATCTTCTCCAAGCGGCATCTTCGATCTTCTTCCATCCGGAGCGAAGTGGCAGGATCCTGAAGACCTCCAGCGCGGAACATCCATCCGGACCGACGACTGAACGACGAATGACTGTTCCTTTAAGGGAGATTAGGGGTTAATAAGTGTAGGCAGGTGTCGGCGACGTTGAGGGGGGCAGATTAGGGGTTAATAAATATAATATAGGGGTCGGCGGTGTTAGGGGCAGCAGATTAGGGGTACATAGGGATAATGTAGGTAGCGGCGGTTTACGGAGCGGCAGATTAGGGGTTAAAAAAATATGCAGGGGTCAGCGATAGCGGGGGCGGCAGATTAGGGGTTAATAAGTGTAAGGTTAGGGGTGTTTAGACTCGGGGTACATGTTAGAGTGTTAGGTGCAGACGTAGGAAGTGTTTCCCCATAGGAAACAATGGGGCTGCGTTAGGAGCTGAACGCTGCTTTTTTGCAGGTGTTAGGTTTTTTTTCAGCTCAAACAGCCCCATTGTTTCCTATGGGGGAATCGTGCACGAGCACGTTTTTGAGGCCGGCCGCGTCCGTAAGCAACTCTGGTATCGAGAGTTGCATTTGCGGTAAAAATGCTCTACGCTCCTTTTTTGGAGCCTAACGCAGCATTTGTTTGAACTCTCGATACCAGAGTTAAATTTATGGTGCGGCCAGAAAAAAGCCCGCGGAGCGTTAACAGCCCTTTTACCGCCGAACTCCAAATCTAGGCCTTTGACTTTGCGCCTACTCCTACTAGAATTAAAACATAAAAATACCCCTAAAGACACCAGACTCCTGTCCACCATTATAGAAATGAGATGAGAACTCAACTCTATTCTCCTAAAGGAAGCCCAGAGAAAAGCCGTGATGCTAAGAGAAACCTTCTTTTATGAAGGAAACAGATTTGGCCCCTTTCTAGCAAGAGTTGTCAAAACCAAATCATCCCTTACTTATATACACAAAATTAAAAAACCTGACAATACCTATCTACATGACAGTAATGGGATTGCTGATCAGTTTAGTGATTTTTATAGACAGCTATATAACCAAAATCACACACATCCCCTAACCACACAATAGAGATGAGTCAATACATAGAAAAGGCAAATCTGACCCAAATATCACTGACCCAAGCCGACAAATTTGAAAAACCGATATCACTAACCGAAATAAAAATGGCCATATTGACTTTACCATCAGGAAAGAGCCAAGGCCCAGACGGGTTCACCAACTCTTACTATAAAATCTTTAAAGACTTACTGGCCCCCCACATCCTCAAACTTTATCAATCTATAGATGCTTCTACCTTTTCAAAAGAATATCACTGTTCTTTTAAAGCCGGATAAATTACCGGAAGACCCCAGTAGCTATAGACCTCATTGTTGAATACAGACTTAAAAATCTTCGGCAAAATACTATCAAAATGTATCAACACAGTCATGAATGAAATCATACATACAGATCAGGTGGGCTTTGTCCTACGACGTGAAGCCAGGGATAACACGATCAGGGCCCTAACACTATCAGCTTATGCCAAATTTAATGATATTAAATCAGTTCTGATTGCAATAGATGCTGAGAAAGCATTTGACAGAACTAACTGGAAATTTCTTGAAGCAACATTAAAAGCATTCGGTTTTCATCCAAAATGAATTAATAGAATTTTTAGTCTATACTCACATCCAAGCGCAAAAGTAAAAACAAACGGTATGCTATCAAACCCCTTTCACATACAAAACGGAACATGACAGGGCTGTCCACTATCCCCTATCCTCTTTATCTTGACCATGGAGGCATTGGACCCCATAACTTTAAAATAGCTATGTACGCGGATGATATCCTCTTCTCGGTCTCCTCGCCCCAGACTTCTATACCAGCAATAATACAGGAGCTAGACACATGGGCCTCTAAGCCTTGACCCTCTCTCTCTCAACTCTCGTCCCTTTCCCATTGTCCTCCCCATAGTTATCTGCACCCCATCTCCCATTGATAACAACTACTATTTGAGGTATGTAACCAATGATATGTCTTGAATATGATTTACTATTGGGACTTTAAATGCTGTCTATTGCTCTCATGGAATACCACAGCAAGGTCACATTTGAGAAATGTATGAACAGAATGGATGCGAACATGGATATGTCAATGCTAAAAGATTGTGAACACCAATTATAAATTGTTGAACTTTAGTTGTTATAACTAATTTTTAAAGCCAAATATGAAAAAAGCTTGTAATATTTCAGTTTATGCAGAATTGATGCAACTTGTAATATTATTACAAAAATAATAAATAAAAAAAATAAAAAAAAAGGATTTTTCATGATTCAAAGTATTTGACTGGAAAGGGCTCAGTAGTGTATATATGCCTATACAGTATATGTATATATACAGGGAGTGCAGAATTATTAGGCACGTTGTATTTTTGAGGATTAATTTTATTATTGAACAACAACCATGTTCTCAATGAACCCAAAAAACTCATTAATATCAAAGCTGAATAGTTTTGGAAGTAGTTTTTAGTTTGTTTTTAGTTATAGCTATTTTAGGGGGATATCTGTGTGTGCAGGTGACTATTACTGTGCATAATTATTAGGCAACTTAACAAAAAACAAATATATACCCATTTCAATTATTTATTTTTACCAGTGAAACCAATATAACATCTCAACATTCACAAATATACATTTCTGACATTCAAAAACAAAACAAAAACAAATCAGTGACCAATATAGCCACCTTTCTTTGCAAGGACACTCAAAAGCCTGCCATCCATGGATTCTGTCAGTGTTTTGATCTGTTCACCATCAACATTGCGTTCAGCAGCAACCACAGCCTCCCAGACACTGTTCAGAGAGGTGTACTGTTTTGCCTCCTTGTAAATCTCACATTTGATGATGGACCACAGGTTCTCAATGGGGTTCAGATCAGGTGAACAAGGAGGCCATGTCATTAGATTTTCTTCTTTTATACCCTTTTTTGCCAGCCACGCTGTGGAGTACTTGGACGCGTGTGATGGAGCATTGTCCTGCATGAAAATCATGTTTTTTTGAAGGATGCAGACTACTTCCTGTACCACTGCTTGAAGAAGGTGTCTTCCAGAAACTGGCAGTACGACTGGGAGTTGAGCTTGACTCCATCCTCAACCCAAAAAGGCCCCACAAGCTCATCTTTGATGATACAAGCCCAAACAAGTACTCCACCTCCACCTTGCTGGCGTCTGAGTCGGACTGGAGCTCTCTGCCCTTTACCAATCCAGCCACGGGCCCATCCATCTGGCCCATCAAGACTCACTCTCATTTCATCAGTCCATAAAACCTTAGAAAAATCAGTCTTGAGATATTTCTTGGCCCAGTCTTGACGTTTCAGCTTGTGTGTCTTGTTCAGTGGTGGTCGTCTTTCAGCCTTTCTTACCTTGGCCATGTCTCTGAGTATTGCACACCTTGTGCTTTTGGGCACTCCAGTGATGTTGCAGCTCTGAAATATGGCCAAACTGGTGGCAAGTGGCATCTTGGCAGCTGCACGCTTGACTTTTCTCAGTTCATGGGCAGTGCTGAATCCCTCTGCAAGATATCTCACTATTTTTGACTTTTCTGAGCCTGTCAAGTCCTTCTTTTGACCCATTTTGCCAAAGGAAAGGAAGTTGCCTAATAATTATGCACACCTGATATAGGGTGTTGATGTCATTAGACCACACCCCTTCTCATTACAGAGATGCACATCACCTAATATGCTTAATTGGTAGTAGGCTTTCGAGCCTATACAGCTTGGAGTAAGACAACATGCATAAAGAGGATGATGTGGTCAAAATACTAATTTGCCTAATAATTCTGCACTCCCTGTATAATATGTTTGGTAAACATATTTTTTTAACTCTTACACTTAGCGTTAGGTGTTCAGTAGCGCTAATACTTTGAGGGCCACCATTTACTTTCAACTTGTATTATGAGCGATAGTTAGCACATTTTGCGATATTGCTTATCGTGTCCTGCACTAATATTAGTGAGACACTTTTTATCTAGCCCAATGTCAGAATCACTTTTTATAGATGTTGTGTTGTTTGTTGTAGTTACATTTTTCCAATGCACTGTTATTTTTTTTCTGTTTTCTACAGGAGCAAGCAAAGCTACAATTACGTTTTCTTCAGTGTTAAGCTACTTTACGTTTAAGATTGCTTGACGGTTAAGCAACTTCACGCCTATAAAATGCAAATCTGCTCATTACAGGCCTAATTTTCCTGACAAACTTTAGAGAATATAGATTGTTTCTGCAGGCTTGCCAATTGCTTTTGTGGCAAATACAAAAAAATAAGAAAAAAAGAAGGTATTTTTATGTAATTTTGTAACAGGAAATTAGGTTGATAGTATTTGCTTCAAAACTGACCAATTTGTACCATTTATCAACCTGATCTAGACTTTAACTTTTATTCATTTGCTAATGTTGGCCTGACTTACAATCCATCGAGAGCATTGATTTCAGCTCTTTTTTTGGGGCCAAAAAGGCTGCTTTTTGACAGGGCCGTTTTTAGGGCAGGCAAATGGGCAGAAGCACAGGGCACCAAATAAGCATTAGGAGCAGTAAAAAACAAAATTTATGCTTACCTGATAAATGTATTTCTCTTGTGGTGTATCCAGTCCACGGATTCATCCATTACTTGTGGGATATTCTCCTTCCCAACAGGAAGCTGCAAGAGGATCACCCACAGCAGAGCTGTCTATATAGCTCCTCCCCTAACTGTCACCTCCAGTCATTCGACCGAAGACAAGCAAGAGAAAGGAGAAACTACAGGGTGCAGTGGTGACTGTAGTTTAAAAATAAAAAACACCTGCCTTAAAATGACAGGGCGGGCCGCGGACTGGATACACCACAAGAGAAATAAATTTATCAGGTAAGCATAAATTTTGTTTTCTCTTGTAAGGTGTATCCAGTCCACGGATTCATCCATTACTTGTGGGATACCAATACCAAAGCTATAGGACACGGATGAAGGGAGGGACAAGGCAGGCGCTTAAACGGAATGCACCACTGTCTGTAAGACCTTTCTCCCAAAAATAGCCTCCGAAGAAGCAAAAGTATAAAATTTGTAGAATTTAGAAAAAGTATGAAGTGAAGACCAAGTCGCCGCCTTACAAATCTGTTCAACAGAAGCCTCATTTTTAAAAGCCCATGTGGAAGCCACCGCTCTAGTGGAATGAGCTGTAATTCTTTCAGGAGGCTGCTGGCCAGCAGTCTCATAAGCTAAGCGGATTATACTTCTTAACCAAAAAGAAAGAGAAGTTGCTGAAGACTTTTGGCCTCTCCTCTGTCCAGAGTAGACAACAAACAATGCAGATGTTTGACGAAAATCCTTAGTAGCATGTAAATAAAACTTTAAGGCACAAACCACGTTGAGATTGTGTAATAGACGTTCTTTCTTTGATGAAGGATTAGGACACAGTGACGGGACAACAATCTCCTGATTGATATTCTTATTAGATACCACCTTAGGAAGAAACCCAGGTTTGGTACGCAAAACTACCTTATCTGCATGGAAGATCAGATAAGGGGAATCACACTGTAAGGCAGATAAATCTGAAAGTCTTCGAGTCGAAGAGATAGCTACCAAAAACAGAACTTTCCAAGATAAAAGCTTGATATCTATGGAATGCAAAGGTTTAAAACAGAACCCCTTGAAGAACTTTAAGAACTAAATTTAAACTCCATGGCGGAGCAACCGGTTTAAACACAGGCTTGATTCTAACTAATGCCTGACAAAATGCCTGAACGTCTGGAACATCCTCCAGACGCTTGTGCAAAAGAATAGACAGAGCAGAAATCTGTCCCTTTAAGGAACTAGCTGACAATCCCTTCTCCAATCCTTCTTGGAGAAAATATAATATCCTAGGAATCCTGACTTTACTCCATGAGTAACCCTTGGATTCACACCAATGAAGATATTTACACCATATCTTATGATAGATTTTCCTGGTGACAGGCTTTCGAGCCTGAATTAAGGTATCAATGACCGACTCGGAGAAACCACGTTTTGATAAAATCAAGCGTTCAATCTCCAAGCAGTCAGACGCAGAGAAATTAGATTTGGATGGTTGAAAGGACCCTGAAGTAGAAGGTCCTGCCTCAGCGTCAGAGTCCATGGTGGAAGGGATGACATGTCCACCAGATCTGCATACCAAGTCCTGCGTGGCCAGGCAGGTGCTATCAAAATCACCAAAGCTCTCTCCTGCTTGATCTTGGCAATCAGATGAGGGAGCAGAGGAAATGGTGGAAACACATAAGCCAGGTTGAAGGAACAAGGCGCTGCTAGAGCATCTATCAGCGCTGCCTTGGGATCCCTGGACCTGGATCCGTAACAAGGAAGCTTAGCGTTCTGACGAGATGCCATGAGATCTAGTTCTGGTTTGCCCCAAAGTTGAATCAACTGTGCAAACACCTCCGGATGGAGTTCCCACTCCCCCGGATGAAAAGTCCGCTGACTTAGAAAATCCGCCTCCCAGTTCTCTACTTCTGGGATATGGATAGCTGATAGATGGCAAGAGTGAACCTCTGCCCATAGAATTATTTTTGAAACCTCCAACATTGCTAGGGAACTCCTTGTTCCCCCTTGATGGTTGATGTAGGCTACAGTAGTCATATTGTCCGACTGAAATCTGATGAACCTGACCACAGCAAGCTGAGGCCAAGCCTGAAGAGCATTGAATATCACTCTTAGTTCCAGAATGTTTATCGGAAGGAGTGCCTCCTCCTGAGTCCACGAGCCCTGAGCCTTCAGGGAGTTCCAGACTGCACCCCAGCCCAAAAGGCTGGCATCTGTCGTTACAATTGTCCAATATGGCCTGCGGAAGGTCATACCCTTGGACAGATGGACCCAAGATAGCCACCAGAGAAGAGAATCCCTAGTCTCTTGATCCAGATTTAGTAGAGGGGACAAATCTGTGTAATCCCCATTCTACTGACTGAGCATGCAGAGTTGCAGTGGTCTGAGATGTAGGCGGGCAAACGGCACTATGTCCATTGCCGCTACCATTAAGCCGATTACTTCCATACACTGAGCCACTGAAGGTCGAGAAGTAGAATAAAGAACACGGCAGGAATTTAGAAGTTTTGACAACCTGGCCTCTGTCAGGTAAATCTTCATTTCTACAGAATCTATCACAGTTCCTAGGAAGGAAACTCTTGTGAGAGGGGATAGAGAACTCTTTTCTTCATTCACTTTCCACCCATGAGACCTCAGGAATGCCAGAACAATGTCCGTATGGGACCTGGCGATTTGAAAATTTGATGCCTGTATCAGAATGTCGTCTAGGTAAGGGGCTACTGCTATACCCCGCGGCCTTAGGACCACTAGGAGTGACCCTAGAACCTTTGTAAAGATTATTGGTGCCGCAGCTAACCCAAAGGGAAGAGCCACAAACTGGTAATGCCTGTCTAGGAAGGCGAACCTGAGAAACCGATGATGATCTCTGTGTATCAAAATGTGAAGATAAGCATCCTTTATGTCCACGGTAGTCATATATTGACCCTCCTGGATCATAGGTAGGATGGTTCGAATAGTCTCCATCTTGAAGGATGGGACCCTGAGAAATTTGTTTAGGATCTTGAGATCTAAGATTGGTCTGAAGGTTCCCTCTTTCTTGGGAACTACAAACAGACTTGAATAGAAGCCTTGCCCCTGTTCCTCCTTTGGAACTGGGTGGATCACTCCCATAACTAGGAGGTCTTGAACAAAATGTAAGAATGCCTCTCTCTTTATCTGGTTTGCAGATAATTGTGAGAAATGAAATCTCCCTTTTGGGGAAGAAGCTTTGAAGTCCAGAAGATATCCCTGGGACACAATTTCCAACGCCCAGGGATCCTGGACATCTCTTGCCCAAGCCTGGGCAAAGAGAGAAAGTCTGCCCCCTACTAGATCCGTTTCCGGATCGGGGGCTGATCTTTCATGCTGTCTTAGAGGCAGCAGCAGGTTTTTTGGCCTGCTTTCCTTTGTTCCAAGCCTGATTAGGTCTCCAGACAGGCTTGGACTGGGCAAAATTTCCCTCTTGTTTTGTATTAGAGGAAGTTGAAGCTGCGCCACTCTTGAAGTTTCGAAAGGCACGAAAATTAGTCTGTTTGGTCCTTAATTTGTTGGACCTATCCTGAGGAAGGGCGTGACCTTTTCCTCCAGTAATATCAGAAATGATCTCCTTCAGTCCAGGCCCGAAAAGGGTCTGCCTCTTGAAAGGAATATTGAGAAGCTTAGACTTTGAAGTAACGTCAGCTGACCAGGACTTAAGCCATAGCGCCCTACGCGCCTGAATAGCAAAACCTGAGTTCTTAGCCGTTAGCTTGGTTAAATGAACAACAGCGTCAGAAACAAATGAACTGGCTAGCTTAAGAGCTTTAAGCTTGTCAAGGATATCATCCAATGGGGTTTCTACCTGTAGAGCCTCTTCTAGAGACTCAAACCAGAAGGCCGCAGTAGCAGTGACAGGGACAATGCATGCAAGGGGCTGGAGAATAAAACCTTGTTGAATAAAAATTTTCTTAAGGTAACACTCCAATTTTTTGTCCATTGGATCTAGAAAAGCACAACTGTCCTCGACAGGGATAGTTGTATGCTTCGCTAGTGTAGAGACTGCTCCCTCCACCTTAGGGACCATTTGCCACAAGTCCCATGTAGCGGCATCTATGGGAAACATCTTTTTAAAAACAGGAGGGGGAGAGAATGGTACACCTGGTCTATCCCATTCCTTAGTAATAATTTCTGAAAACCTCTTAGGTATTGGAAAAACATCAGTGTAAACAGGCACTGCATAGTATTTATCCAATTTACACAATTTCTCTGGGACTACAATGGCGTCACAGTCATCCAGAGTTGCTAAAACCTCCCTGAGCAAAAAACCTCCCTGAGCAACACACGGAGGTGTTCAAGCTTAAATTTAAATGTAGACATATCAGAATCAGGTTGAAGTGTCTTCCCTGAGTCAGAAATATCACCCACTGATAGAAGCTCTCCTGCCTCGGCTTCTTCACATTGTGAGGGTATATCAGACATAGCTACTAAAGCGTCAGAGAGCTCTGTATTTGTTCTAGCCCCAGAGCTGTCTCGCTTTCCTTGTAACCCTGACAGTTTAGACAATACCTCTGTAAGGGTATGATTCATAACTGCCACCATGTCTTGTAAAGTATACGCAATGGGCGTGCTAGATGTACTTGGCGTCCCTTGAGCGGGAGTTATAGGCTCTGACACGTGGGGAGAGTTAGTCGGCATAACTTCCCCCTTGTCAATTTCCTCTGGTGATAAATCTTTTAAAGCCAGAATATGGTCTTTATAACTTATAGTAAGATCAGTGCATTTGGTACACATTCTAAGAGGGGGTTCCACAATGGCTTCTAAACATAATGAACAAGGAGTTTCCTCTATGTCAGACATGTTTAACAGACTAGTAATGAGACCAGCAAGCTTGGAAAACACTTTAATTAATGTGAAAAAGCAGAATATAAAAAAACGGTACTGTGCCTTTAAGGGAAAAAAACAAACACAAAAACTGCAAAACAGTGAAAAAAAGCAGTTAGCTCAACGAAATTTTTACAGTGTGTATAATAGACTAAAATAGCATTGCACCCACTTGCAAATGGATGATTAACCCCTCAGGCTCAAAAACTAATCATAAAAATGGTAAAACCGTTATAACAGCCACAAGCAAACTGCCACAGCTCTACTGTGGCTCCTACCTTCCCATAAAACGACTTTTGTATTCACAAAAACCCTTTACAGAGGTCCAATATGTCAGGGGACTCCTTCAGGGAAGCTGGATGTCTCAGAATGTAAAAACGACTGCGCAATTAGAGCGCGAAAATAGGCCCCTCCCACCATGCACTCAAAGTGAAAGGGCCATAAATAACTACTCCTAGGAGAAATCTAGTCAGCAATGTGGAAAACTAGGCCCCAAATAAAGATTTATCACCCTTAGTAAAAAACGTTCTTAATAAATCATGCAAACATTTAACATACTAAGCCATAAGAGCAAGTAATATTAATATTACCCTTTACTGCAAGCATGATGCCAGTCGTTTGTTAAATCACTGCAATCAGGCTTACCTTAAATATATCAGGCACTGTCAGCATTTTCTAGACCTTATCATCTCTCTAGAAAAAAATATACTGAACATACCTCAGCGCAGTTAATTCTGCAGGCCGTTCCCCCAGCTGAAGTTTTCCCATACTCTTCAGTTATGTGTGAGAACAGCAGTGGACCTTAGTTACAACCTGCTAAGATCATCAAAAACCTCAGGCAAAACTCTTCTTCTAATTTCTGCCTGAGGTAAAAACGCCGGTACCGTTAAAAAAGAACAAACTTTTGATTGAAGATAAACTACACTAATTCACCACATCTCTCTTGATACTTCCTTTCTTGTCGAGAGCTGCAAGAGAATGACTGGAGGTGACAGTTAGGGGAGGAGCTATATAGACAGCTCTGCTGTGGGTGATCCTCTTGCAGCTTCCTGTTGGGAAGTAGAATATCCCACAAGTAATGGATGAATCCGTGGACTGGATACACCTTACAATAGAAACTACTGTCTTAATCAGTAAAAAAATACTGCCTTTTCATTATTATTTAGCTCACGCTGACTCCCTTGCCGAACACAGTAGTGATGACAGTTGTGGGGGTTAGGTTTTCAGCACAGAGAAGTCAGCCTACAAGGCAGGAATGTTTATTTTTCAAATTTCCCTGTTTCAGGATGCCGGTTTTATGACTCTCTCCCTCCACTGCATGGTCAGACACATTGACAGGTAATGCTGTATCTCTGGGGAGTCTCTGCTGCTGCTAGTCAGACTGCTATGAGACAATGGCCCCTAGTTATCAAGCCGTCAACCTCAAATACGCTTGAATTCCGCAGCGTATTTGTGGCGAGGCTGATTCGCCTTAGTTATCAAGCCCTGCTGCCTGGCAAAAGTAGAATATAGTGACGTAAGCTTCGATCCGCTGGACACAGTTCGACACAGATCGATTCTTATGTCACTCCAGATGTTCCGAATGCAAGTTCAGCACAATCTGACTACTAGGTACGCTCGGCACTTTTCCGGCCCAGCATACCTGGTTTTCAATCCGCCGCTCTGGAGGCGGCGGATCCCATAGGAATCAATGGGAGTCTGACCATAGCGAAAGTTCATGTTCGCTGCTGCCCGATATCCCATTGATTCCTATGGGAGATGTCTGCACCTAACACCCTAACATGTACCCAGAGTCTAAACACCCCTAATCTGTCCCCCCCTACACCGCCGCAACTAAATAAATGTATTACCCCCTAAACCGCTGCTCCCGGAGCTCACCACCACTCTAATAAACTGATTAACCCCTAAACCGCCACTCCCGGAGCCCACTGCCACTCTAATAAACTGATTAACCCCTAAAACGCCGCTCACTGAGCCCACCGCCACTCTAATAAACTGATTAACCCCTAAACCGCTGCTCCCGGACCCCGCCGCAACTATAATAAATATGTTAACCCCTAAACCTAAGTCTAACCCTTACCCTAACACCCACCTAACTTAAATATTAATTAAATACATCTAAATAAATATTATTCTTATTAACTAAATTAATCCTATTTAAAACTAAATACTTACCTATAAAATAAACCCTAATATAGCTACAATATAACTAATAATTATATTGTAGCTATTTTAGGATTTATTTTTATTTTACAGGCAAATTTTAATTTATTTTAACTAGGTACAATAGCTATTAAATAGTTATTAACTATTTATTAGCTACCTAGATAAAATAAAGTCAAATTTACCTGTAAAATAAAAATTAACCTAAGTTACAATTACACCTAACACTACACTATCATTAAATAAATTATTCCTATTAAAAACTAAATACTTACCTGTAAAATAAACCCTAAGATAGCTACAATGTAATTAATAATTTTAGGATTTATATTTATTTTACAGGTATCTTTGTATTTATTTTAGCTAGTTAGAATAGTTATTAAATAGTTATTAACTATTTAATAACTACCTAGCTAAAAGAAATACAAAATTACCTGTAAAATAAATCCTAACCTAAGTTACAATTAAACCTAACACTACACTATCATTAAATTAATTAAATAAATTACCTACAAATAACTACAATTAAATACAATTAAATAAACTAACTAAAGTACAAAAAAAAAACTAAGTTACAAAAAATAAAAAAGTTACAAACATTTAAAAAATATTACAATAATTTTAAGCTACTTACACCTAATCTCAGCCCCCTAATAAAATAGCAAAGCCCCCCAAAATAAAAAAATGCCATAACCTATCCTAAATTACGAAAGTTAACAGCTCTATTACCTTACCAGCCCTTAAAAGGGCCTTTTGCGGGGCATGCCCCAAAGTATTCAGCTCTTTTGCCTGTAAAAAAAATACAACCCCCCCAACATTAAAACCCACCACCCACATACCCCTACTCTAACCCAAATCCCCCTTAAATAAACCTAACACTACCCCCCTGAAGATCATCCTACCTTTAGCTGTCTTTAGCCAGCCAACCACCGATGGAACAGAAGAGGACATCCGCAGCGAACGAAGTCATCATACAAGGGGTGCTGAAGAAGTCTTCCATCTGATTGAAGTCATCATCCAAGGGGCGCTGAAGAAGTCTTCCATCCAATTGAAGTCATCATCCAAGGGGCGCTGAAGAAGTCTTCCATCCGATTGAAGTCATCATCCAAGGGCGCTGAAGAGATCTTCCATCCAATTGAAGTCTTCATCCAGGCGGCGTCTTCAATCTTCATCCATCCGGAGCGGAGCAGAGCCATCTTCAGACGAGCCGAAGCGGAGCCTCGGTTCAATCAGCCAATAGAATGCGAGCTCAATCTGATTGGCTGATTCAATCATCCAATCAGATTTTTCCTACCTTAATTCCGATTGGCTGATAGAATCCTATCAGCCAATCTGAATTCGAGGGACGCCATCTTGGATGACATCACTTAAAGGAACCGTCATTCGTCGGGAAGTCGTCGGTGGAAGAAGATGGCTCCGCGTCGGCTCGTCTGAAGATGGCTCCGCTCCGTATGGATGAAGATTGAAGATGCCGCCTGGATGAAGACTTCAATCAGATGGAAGACCTCTTCAGCGCCCCTTGGATGATGACTTCAATCGGATGGAAGACTTCTTCAGCGCCCCTTGGTTGATGACTTCGGCCGCTGCGGATGTCCTCTTCTGTTCAATCGGTGGTCGGCTGGCTGAAGATGGCTAAAGATAGGATGATCTTCAGGGGGTAGTGTTAGGTTTATTTAAGGGGGGTTTGGGTTAGAGTAGGGGTATGTGGGTTTTGGGTTTTAATGTTTGGGGGGTTGTATTTTTTTTTTACAGGCAAAAGAGCTATATACTTTGGGGCATGCCCCGCAAAAGGCCCTTTTAAGGGCTGGTAAGGTAATAGAGCTGTTAACTTTCGTAATTTAGAATAGGGTAGGGCATTTTTTTATTTTGGGGGGGTTTGTTATTTTATTAGGGGGCTTAGATTAGGTGTAAGTAGCTTAAAATTGTTGTAATATTTTTTAAATGTTTGTAACTTAGTTTTTTTATTTTTTGGACTTTAGTTAGTTTATTTAATTGTATTTAATTGTAGTTATTTGTAGCTAATTTATTTAATTAATTTAATGATAGTGTAGTGTTAAGTTTAATTGTAACTTAGGTTAGGATTTATTTTACAGGTAAATTTGTCTTTATTTTAACTAGGTAGCTATTAAATAGTTAATAACTATTTAATAACTATTCTAACTAGCTAAAATAAATACAAAGTTACCTGTAAAATAAATATAAATCCTAAAATTATTAATTACATTGTAGCTATCTTAGGGTTTATTTTACAGGTAAGTATTTAGTTTTAAATAGGAATAAATTAGTTAATGATAGTGTAGTGTTAAGTGTAATTGTAACTTAGGTTAGTTTTTATTTTACAGGTAAATTTGTCTTTATTTTAACTAGGTAGCTATTAAATAGTTAATAACTATTTAATAGCTATTGTACCTAGTTAAAATAAATTGAAATTTGCCTGTAAAATAAAAATAAATCCTAAGATAGCTACAATATAATTATTATTTATATTGTAGCTATATTAGGGTTTATTTTAAAGGTAAATATTTAGTTTTAAATAGGATTCATTTAGTTAATAAGAGTTATAATATTTAGATGTATTTAATTAATATTTAAGTTAGGGGGGGTATTAGGGTTAGGGTTAGACTTAGGTTTAGGGGTTAATAATTTTATTATAGTGGCGACGGTGTAGGGGGGGCAGGATAGGGGTTAATACATTTATTATAGGTGGCAACGGTGTAGTGGGGGGCAGGATAGGGGTTACTAGGTATAATGTAGGTGGCGGTGGGCTCCGGGAGCGGCGGTTTAGGGGTTAATACATTTATTATAGTTGCGGCTGGGTCTAGGAGCGGCGGTTTAGGGGTTAATAACTTTATTTAGTTGCGGGGGGCTCCGGGGGCGCCGGTATAGGGGGTAGAACAGTGTAATTTAGTGTGGGTGCTTAGTGACAGGCTAGCAATAAAGCTGGGAAAAAGCTGAAGAGCAACAAGATCGGATGAGTGATAACTATCACAGTCCGCTGCTCATCGCCCCGTACTTGGTACGCAGCTTTATTGATAACTTTGGCGAGCGTATTCAGGTCCGCGGCGGCGATGGTAGGCGAGCTTAGGCGGGCGTATTGGGGCCGGCGATGGCAGGTAAGAAGACACGTTGATAGCTAGAGGCCAATGAGTAAAAGTGGCACCTACCAGATGTGATCAGTTTTTCAGATCTAACTGCAGTTGCTTTGTTTTTGTGCTGTTGTATATAGTTTTTTTGTTTTTTTTAAACTTTAAAAATTGCTCTGTAATAGGCAGTTACAGGTTATAAATCAGTCCCTATCTCTAAGGATCTTATCAAATTACCCTCATAAACTTTTTTCCCCTTGTAATGCTTTCTTGATTTTAACCCCTGAATGCTTGTGCACATGATTCATGCTAACTAGGGCCTGGATTAGGCAGGTGTGATAACTACAGTACACTCAGCCTCATGCTCTGGCAGGCCTCATGCTGGAAGATCTATAGGCTATAGCACAGAAAATCACCCCTGTCACTCATTGGGCAATTGGGGAGATCCTTATGGAGGACAACACAGCGACACAGTCATAACAAGACAGTGGACAAAGTTAGAAAACGCATGGGGACAGTGGACAAGGAGGGCCAGGGCTGCGCTAAGGCGGGTGCAAAGAACCTAGGCGTATTGAGGTAACAGGTGTAGTACACATCACAGTATTTATTTATTTAATTTTTTCAAAGCTGGGCTGGTGCTGGCTATAACTCCTTTCATATTCACCCTTTCCTCTCTAAAATCCCAGTGCAGTACAGTGAGCACAGGCTTTTACAGTGAGGCAGGCCCGTTTTCAGGTGCAGCCAATATGGGCAGCAAAGGGGGTGCCAGGTGCACAATTAGGGCTGGTTGTCTGGTAACATTTACTGGGGGAAAAACAACATTTAAATGTCCATTTGTTTGGGTCCCCAACCTTCAGTTTACCTTACCTGGCCCAGATCCTCCTGTGTGATCATGATCTATGCTAGATCTAGCTGCATGCAGGACAACCGAAGTGCCAATTCAGTGAGTCACATTGTCAGTAGACCATGGAGCAAGCTCTGTGAATAGTGCTGAAGTAAGTTCAATGTGAAAAAAATCCTTGACGGATGCAATTAATTTTATTCAGATGTAAAACAGTTACAGAAGATTGATATTCTATATACACTTACCGGACACTTTATTTTGTACACCTGTTTAATTACGTGGTAACACAAATCAGCCAATCACATGACAGCAACTCAATGCATTTAGGCATCTAGGCGTGGTGAAGACGACTTGCTAAAGTTCAAACCGAGCATCAGAATGTAGAAGAAAGGGGATTTAAGTGACTTTGAATGTGGCATGGTTGCTGGTGCCAGACGGGCTGGTCTGAGTATTTAAAAAACTGCTGATCTACTGGGATTTTCACACACAACCATCTCTAGGGTTTACAGAGAATGGTCCGAAAAAGTGAAAATATCCAGTAAGCGGCAGTTGTGTGGACAACAATGCCTTGTTGATGTCAGAGGAGAATGGGCAGACTGGTTTGAGATGATGGAAAGGCAACAGTAACTCAACTAACCTCTCGTTACTACCAACCTTGAAGCATGTGGGTTACAGCAGCAGAAGACCACACCAGGTGACACTACTGTCAGCTTAGAACAGGAAACTGACAATAGAAGATTAGAAAAACGTTGCCTGGTCGGATAAGTCTCAATTTCATCTGCGACATTCAGATGGTAGGGTCAGAATTTGGCGTAAACAACATGAAAGCATGGATCCATCCTTCCTTGTATCAATGGTTCAGGCTGGTGGTGTAATGGTGTGGGGATATTTTCTTGGCACACTATGGACCTCTTACTATCAACTGAGCATTGTTTAAACACCACAGCCTACCTGAGTATTGTTGTTGACCATGTCCATCCCTTTATGACTACAGTGTCCCCATCTTCTGATGGCTACTGCCAGCAGTATAATGGACCATGTCACAAAGCTCAAATCATCTCAAACTAGTTTCTTAAACATGACAATGAGTTCACTGTACTCCAATGGCCTCAACAGTCACCAGAACTCAATCCAATAGAGCACCTTTGGGATGTGATGGAATGGGAGATTTGCATCATGGATGTGCAGCCGACAAATCTGCAGCAACTGCGTGATGCTGTCATGTCAATATGCACCAAAATCTCTGAGGAATGTTTCCAACAGGCAGTTCTGAAGGCAAAAGGGGGTCCAACCCGGTACTAGCAAGGTGTACCTAATAAAGTGGCCGTGAGTGTATATTTCCAATTTTTCAAACTAAATAACAAATCTTCTATTATTATTTTTTTTAATATAAAAAAATCTGAGTGCTCCTATGTTGCTCAATATATTTCTCTTTGTCTCTTTAGATCTACTATATTGGCCCCTCTAGTGCTCTCGATTTCTGCTTTTGCAATATATGATACATGCATTTGAGAAATACATTTTAAATGTTATTGCTTCTCCCTCTTCCTCTATTCCCCTCTTTCTCCCTCTCTTCTCCTCCATCTCTTTTCCTCCCTCTCTCTCACTCTGTTCCTCTCCCTCTTTCTCTCCCTCCTCCTCTTCTTCTCTCTCTCTCCCTCTCTCCCTCTGTCTCTCTCCATCCCCTGCCTACTTTTCTTTTCCTTCTACTTCCTCTCTTTCTCTCTCGCTCTCCCTCCATCTGTCCCTTTCTCCAAATGTTAAAAAATAAATCAAAATAATCTACAAAAAAACGGTAAAATACTTTCTAAAAATACAAAACATCATAGTCGAAAAAGCCTGTAAAGTTTCTATCTGTGTCTGTGATTTGGAGGGTGCCTTTGAATGTATGTGTATGTGATGTGTGGGTCATATATATATATATATATATATATATATATATATATATATATATATATATATATATATACACACTGAGATATAGATAGTAGCACTCACTGGGTCTTTAAGAAAACAATTATTTATTCAATCTGTAATATTTCATGGTTACCCCCGTCCTCAGACAAGATTACAACACAATAAGAGTACATTTACTTACTTTATACCCGCCACCCTTTAATCCAGATCTCGCCGTTGCCATTCCGGAAGTGATGTCACAAGTTTACCGCCTACGTGTGCACAGGCCGGCATGAGTACGTTGTTATGGTTACTGGGACGCCACACTCGCAATCAGGTGTCTGGATCCTAAAATACAGTGCAGTTTAAAAACAAGAGGTAAAGCAGTGAAGCGATTATGACAGTTGCTTGTAAGTGCTACGTCTGGCTTTATTCTGTAAGCAGGGGGAAATATACCTGTCAATTAATACAGACTATACTAGAAAGGTTCTATCTTATAGTATTAAAAATATTAGAAGTTAGATATTTGCATATTGAAATGACCACTATCTATAAGGATGGGATAATAATAAGTTCCATTAGGTTCATATTGCATTTTTTTAAGGCAATCTATTTGATAGTTACTAAACGAAAAATAGGGGACTTAGAGAGAGAACCTATGGATAACAACAATCTATGCAAGCACCAGGGAGTAATCACAGCAGGAAGAGGACAAACCTACAGAGAGGGGATATAAGAAGACCCCCATGTCCACCACGGAGGGGGAGACAAATGAGGAACTGATTGTCAACCTCAGTGAGCACCCACTCACTCCACTTGAAAGTAAAGTTCTCAAAAAAGGATTATCTTTTGTGCCCACACCCAGGAGGGATAAATTTCAGAGATATGTGGATGCACAGACATTTGGAAGAACGCTGGGATTAAAGGAATACTTTGGTTCACAACAAGGGGAATACAGTGCCCTAAGAAAAAGAAGTACATTTGATCCCAACAGTACCAATCCGAGTATAAAGATATTCACAAGAATGCATACTAAGGATCTGTTAAGCATGGACATGACAAACCCTGTCACTAACAGATCTAACTCTACTAAAAGTGAGTGGGAAGCACTCATAGTCTAAAAGAGGACAATAATTTCATTATCCATGAAGTGGACAAAGGTGGAGCCCTTGTAAAAATGAATAATAAGGACTACCAAAATGAAAATCTACAACAACTAAATGACTCAAGCACCTAGACATCCCTCTCCAGTAACCCCACTTGGGTGTTTAAACAACAGATTGACCATATATTTAAAAAAAAAAAAAAAAAAAAAAAAAAAGAGCAAAACTATATCTCAGAAGCACTTTGGAAATATTTAACAAAAGAACATCCCAAAATACCCGTACTATATACAGTGCCAAAGATTAATAAAAACCTAGAATCTCCACCTGGGCGGCCAATAGTGTCGGCCATAGGCTTAATACTACAGCCAATTGCAATCTATCTGGACACCATACTACAGTCTATGGTCCAAAATATGAATACTTTTACCTTGGATTCATCTACTATGATAAAACTATTGAATAATATGAATGTTGATGAGGATATATAGCTAGTAACCTTAGACGTTACTAGCCTGTACACTGTCATCCCGCATGGAGAGAGAATGAACTCTATACAAAGACAATTTAGGAAATATCCGTATATAGGGCCACCGGAGGAAATGGTCTTGGAACTATTACGTATGTGCCTGGAGTTCGACTATTTTCAATTTGAACAAAAATACTATCTACATATAGCCGGAACAGCCATGGGACTTATACATGGCTGATTTTGAGACTAGAAGCACCCAGGCTTTCAATGACAGTAAGGTCATAGTGTACAGAAGATACATTGACGACCTGTTAATACTGTGGAAAGGAACAGAAAGCAGACTGGAAACATATGATGGTATGAAAAAGGTCAAAGTCAGTTGATGGAGCAAATCCCAGTCCTTTTTCCAAAATCTCTATTTTCATCATACACTCTTTGAGCTGACAGATTCACTACTGTCCAAATCTTGCTGTTTTCTTTTTGTTCCTTGTCTGTGGTCTTCTTGACTTTTTTAATTGATGGTTTTCTGTATTACCTTTGTCAGCAGAGCTGGTTGAATCATTCCCATAGGTCCTGTTTCTTGTTTTGGGTTTGGCTACAAGATATTCAGTTGAGTTTTGGACTTCATATTCTGGTGAATCAGAATCTTCCTGGGATCCAGTTATTAAAGTTGACTCTAAATGACTGTGTACAGAAAAATTTGAATCCGTGAAATTAACTTTTCTCTCCCTAGACTGGTTACTTTCGGCTTGATTACGGGTTGTGTGGTTACGAGGTTGTGTGGTGCTCACCGCTCACTTACCTGCTCACTTACCTGCAGCGCTGGTATTACGTGTTTTTCAGAAACCCGTCTTTAAAAGACAAGAAGTGAGCGTTGAGCAAAATTTTGCTCATTACCGCACTCCAATACCAGCGCTGCTTAAGTCAGTGGTGAGCTGGTGTAACGTGCTCGTGCACGATTTCCCCATAGGAATCAATGGGGAGAGCCGGCTGCAAAAAGCAGTGTAAAACTCATTAACGCAGCCCCATTGATTCCTATGGGGAAATAAATTTTATGTCTACACCTAACACCCTAACATGAACCCTGAGTATAAACACCCCTAATCTTACACTTATTAACCCCTAATCTGCCACCCCCTACATTGCCGACACTTACATTATATTATTAATCCCTAATCTGCCGCTCCGGACACCGCCGCCACCTACATTATATTTATTAACCCCTAATCTGCCGCCCCCAATGTCCCCGCCACCTACCTACACTTATTAACCCCTAATCTGCCGCCCCCAACGTCGCCGACACTATAATAAACATATTAACCCCTAAACTGCTGCACTCCCGCCTCGCAAACATTAGTTAAATAGTATTAACCCCTAATCTACCGTCCCTAACATCGCCACCACCTACCTACATTTATTAACCCCTAATCTGCCACCGCCAATGGCGCCGAAACTATAATAAACATATTAACCCCTAAACCGCCGCACTCCCGCCTTGCAAACATTAGTTAAATAGTATTAACCCCTAATCTGCCTTCCCTAACATCGCCGCCACCTACCTACATTTATTAACCCCTAATCTGCTGCCACCAACGTTGCCGCCACTATATTAAAGTTATTAACCCCTAAACCTAAGTCTAACCCTAACCCTAACACCCCCTAACTTAAATATAATTTAAATAAATCTAAATAAATATTCCTATCATTAACTAAATTATTCCTATTTAAAACTAAACACATATCTGTAAAATAAACCCTAAGATAGCTACAATATAACTAATAGTTACATTGTAGCTATCTTGGGATTTAATTTACTTTACAGGCAAGTTTGTATTTATTTTAACTCTGTAGAATAGTTATTAAATAGTTTTTAACTATTTAATAACTACCTAGCTAAAATAAATACAAATTTGCCTGTAAAATAAAACCTAACCTAAGTTACACTAACACCTAACACTACACTATAATGAAATAAATGAACTAAATTAAATACAATTACCTAAATTAAATTAAATTAGCTAAAGTACAACAACAAAAACCACTAAATTACAGAAAATAATAAAAAAATTACAGAAATTTAAACTAATTACACCTAATCTAAAAGCCCTATTAAAATAAAAAAGCCCCTCCAAAAAAAAAAAAAAAAACCCTAGCCTAAACTAAACTACCAAGAGCCCTTAAAAGGGCCTTTTGCGGGGCATTGCCTCAAAGTAATCAGCTCTTTAACCTGTAAAAAAAAATGTGAGCTCAATCCTATTGGCTGATTGGATCAGCCAATAGGATTGAACTTTAATCCTATTGGCTGATTGCATCAGCCAATAGGATTTTTTCTACCTTAATTGCGATTGGCTGATAGAATTCTATCAGCCAATCGGAATCTAAGGGACGCCATCTTGGATGACGTCACTTAAAGGTACCTTCATTCTGTTTTAGTCGTCGGATGAAGAGAATGCTCCGCGTCGGATGTCTTGAAGATGGACCAGCTCCGCACCAGAAGGATGAAGATAGAAGATGCTGTCTGGATGAGGACCACTTCTGCCCGGCTTGGATGAAGACTTCTGCCCGTCTGGAGGACCACTTCGCCCGGCTTGGATGAAGATGTCTCCCGGTAAGTCGATTTTCAGTGGGTTAGTGTTAGGGTTTTTTAAGGGTGTATTAGGTGGGTTTTATTTTTTAGATTAGGGTTTGGGCGGCAAAAGAGCTAACTGCCCTTTTAAGGGCAATGCCCATCCAAATGCCCTTTTCATGGCAATTGGGAGCTTAGGCTTTTTTTAGCTAGTATTTTATTTGGGGGGTTGGTTGTGTGGGTGGTTTTACTGTTGGGGGGTTGTTTGTATTTTTTTCACAGGTAAAAGAGCTGATTACTTTGGGGCAATGCCCCGCAAAAGGCCCTTTTAAGGGCTATTGGTAGTTTAGTTTAGGCTAGGATTTTTTTTTATTTTAATAGGGCTATTAGATTAGGTGTAATTAGTTTAAATTTCTGTAATTTGTTTATTATTTTCTGTAATTTAGTGTTTTTTTTTTTGTACTTTAGCTAATTTAATTTAATTTAGGTAATTGTATTTAATATAGTTAATTTATTTAATTATAGTGTAGTGTTAGGTGTTAGTGTAACTTAGGTTAGGTTTCATTTTACAGGTAAATTTGTATTTATTTTAGCTAGGTAGTTATTAAGTAGTTAATAACTATTTATTAACTATTCTACCTAGTTAAAATAAATACAAACTTGCCTGTAAAATAAAAATAAATCCTAAGCTAGCTACAATGTAACTATTAGTTATATTGTAGCTATCTTACGCCTAGATTTAGAGTTTTGCAGCCAAAGGGGTACGTTAGCTATGCGTGTTTTTTTTCCCCAGCACCTTTTTAAATAACGCTGGTATTGAGAGTTCTCTGAAGGGCTGCGTTAGGCTCCAAAAAGGGTGCGTAGAGGCATATTTACCGCCACTTCAACTCTCAATACCAGCGTAGCTTACGGTAGTGACTAGCTGGAAAAACGTGCTCGTGCACGATTCCCCCATAGGAAACAATGGGGCAGTTTGGGATGAAAAAAAAAAGCAGCGTTAAGCTCCCAACGCAGCCCCATTGTTTCCTATGGGGAAACACTTTCTAAGTCTGCACCTAACACCCTAACATGTACCCCAAGTCTAAACACCCCTAATCTTACACTTATTAACCTCTAATCTGCTGCCCCCGCTATCGCTGACCCCTGCATTTTTTATTAACCTCTAATCTGCCGCTCCATACACTGCCACAACCTACATTATACCTATGTACCCCTAATATGCTACCCACAACATCGCCGACCCCTATATTATATTTATTAACATCTAATCTGCCCCCCCCAACGTCGCTGCTACCTTACCTACACTTATTAACCCCTAATCTGCCAAACGGACCTCGCCGCCACTCTAATAAATGTCTTAACCCCTAATCCGCCGCACTCCCGCCTCACAAACACTAGAATAAATAGTATTAACCCCTAATCTGCCCTCCCTAACATCGGCGACACCTAACTTCAAGTATTAACCCCTAATCTGCCGACCGGACCTCGCTGCTATTCTAATAAATGTAATAACCCCTAAAGCTAAGTCTAACCCTAACACCCCCCTAAATTAAATATAATTTTAATCTAACGAAATAAATTAAATATTATTAACTAAAGTATTCCTATTTAAAGCTAAATACTTACCTGTAAAATAAACCCTAATATAGCTACAATATAACAAATAATTATATTGTAGCTATTTTAGGATTTATATTTATTTTACAGGCAACTTTGTATTTATTTTAACTAGGTACAATAGCTATTAAATAGTTATTAACTATTTAATAGCTACCTAGTTAAAATAATTACAAAATGACCTGTAAAATAAATCCTAACCTAAGTTACAATTAAACCTAACACTACACTATCAATAAATAAATTAAATCAATTACCTACAAGTACCTACAATTAAATAAACTAAACATCGGATGGATGAAGATAGAAGATGTCGCTTGGATGAAGATGTTTGCCGGTCCGGATGTCCTCTTCTGCCCGGATAGGATGAAGACTTCTGCCGCTCCGGATGTCTTCTTTTGGTCCATCGCTGCTCGGCTGAGTGAAGACGACTCAAGGTAGGGAGATCTTCAGGGGCTTAGTGTTAGGTTTATTTAAGGGGGGTTTGGGTTAGAGTAGGGGTATATTGGTGGTGGGTTGTTATGTTGGGGGGTGGTATTGTTTTTTTTTTACAGGCAAAAGAGCTGATTTCTTTGGGGCATGCCCTGCAAAAAGCCCTTTTAAGGGCTGGTAAGGTAATAGAGATGTTAACTATTTTAATTTAGATTAGGGTAGGGATTTTTTTTATTTTGGGGGCTTTGTTATTTTATTAGGGGGCTTAGAGTAGGTGTAATTAGCTTAAAATTCTTGTAATCTTTTTTTTTTTTTGTAATTTAGTGGGGGTTTTTTTTGTAATTTAGTTTAGTTTATTTAATTGTAGGTACTTGTAGTTAATTGATTTAATTTATTTATTGATAGTGTAGTGTTAGGTTTAATTGTAACTTAGGTTAGGATTTATTTTACAGGTAATTTTGTAATTATTTTAACTAGGTAGCTATTAAATAGTTAATAACTATTTAATAGCTATTGTACCTAGTTAAAATAAATACAAAGTTGCCTGTAAAATAAATATAAATCCTAAAATAGCTACAATATAATTATAATTTATATTGTAGCTATATTCTAGTTTATTTTACAGGTAAGTATTTAGCTTTAAATAGGAATACTTTAGTTAATAATATTTAATTTATTTCGTTAGATTAAAATTATATTTAATTTAGGGGGGTGTTAGGGCTAGGGTTAGACTTAGCTTTAGGGGTTAATACATTTACTAGAGTAGCGGCGAGGTCCGGTCGGCAGATTAGGGGTTAATACTTGAAGTTAGGTGTCGCCGATGTTAGGGAGAGCAGATTAGGGGTTAATACTATTTATTCTAGTGTTTGCGAGGCGGGAGTGCGGAGGTTTAGGGATTAATACATTTATTAGAGTGGCGGGGAGGTCCGGTCGGCAGATTAGGGGTTAATAAGTGTAGGTAAGGTAGCGGCGACGTTGGGGGGGCAGATTAGGGGTTAATAAATATTATGTAGGTGTCGGCAATGTTAGGGGCAGCAGATTAGGGGTACATAGGGATAATGTAGGTGGCGGCAGTGTGCGGTCGGCAGATTAGGGGTTAAAAAAATTATTAGAGTGGCGGCGATGTGGGGGGACCTCAGTTTAGGGGTACATAGGTAGTTTATGGGTGTTAGTGTACTTTAGAGCACAGTAGTTAAGATCTTTATAAACCGGCGTTAGCCCAGAAAGCTCTTAACTACTGACTTTTTTCTGCGGCTGGAGTCTTGTCGGTAGAGGCTCTGCCGCTCACTTCAGCCAAGACTCTAAATACCGGCGTTAGGAAGATCCCATTGAAAAGATAGGATATGCAATTGACGTAAGGGGATCTGCGGTATGGAAAAGTCGCGGCTTGGAAGTGAGCTTTAGACCCTTTCCTGGCTGACTCTTAATTCCAGCGGGCGGTAAAAAGCAGCATTAGGACCCCTTAATGCTGCTTTTGACGGCTAACGCAGAACTCTAAATCTAGGCGTTAGGGTTTATTTTACAGGTAAGTATTTAGTTTTAAATAGGAATAATTTAGTTAATGATAGGAAAATTTATTTAGATTTATTTAAATTATATTTTTTAGGGAGGGTTAGGGTTAGACTTAGGTTTAGGGGTTAATAACTTTAATATAGTGGCGGCGGCATTGGGGGCGGCAGATTAGGGGTTAATAAATGTAGGTAGGTGGCGGCGATGTTAGGGATGGCAGATTAGGGGTTAATACTATTTAACTAATGTTTGTGAGGTGGGAGTGCGGCGGTTTAGGGGATAATATGTTTATTATAGTGTTGACGACGTTGGGGCGGCAGATTAGGGGCTAATAAGTGTAGGTAGGTGGCAGCGATATTGGGGGCAGCAGATTAGGGGTTAATAAATATAATGTAGGTGGCGGCATTGTCCGGAGCGTCAGATTAGGGGTCAACATTTTTATTTTAGTATTTGCGATGCGGGAGAGCCTCGGTTTAGGGGTTAATAGGTAGTTTATGGGTGTTAGTGTACTTTTTAGCACTTTAGTTTAGAGTTTTATGTTACGGCGTTGTACCATAAAACTCTTAACTACTGACTTTTAAATGCGTTAGGACTCTTGACGGGGTAGGGTGTACCGCTGACGTTTTGGCCTCCCAGGACAGACTCGTAATATCAGCGCTATGGAAGTCCCATAGAAAAAAGACTTTACGAAGTTTACATAAGTCGTTTTGCGGTAAGGCCAAAGAAGTGTGGGTACACCTAAACCTTCAAGACTCTTAATACCAGCGGGCGTAAAAAAATCCATGCTCTTTTTTGGCAAATGGAGAAGCATTCCAATTCTATACCACGTCCAGAGGATAGTCTTGGTATCTTTTCTTGATGTTAGTGTTTGTTCCAGATCATCTAGGTGTTTGCTAAGATCCACATCAAATTTGTTTTATTTTTCATGAGTTTGGAGCCGTGTCATTTTCTCTTCAAGATCCTTGATTTCTGCCAACACTTTATCCCTATTGTTTTTTTTAATTCACCAATAGTTTATTTATTAACTTTAGGCAACATTTACTTAGGGTTTCATTCCAATCAGTCCTGAATTGCTTTTCTTCATCTTTGTCCCCATTGAGAATTTTTTTATTTCTTAGACCTCTTGGGATGATAGCTTATTTGACATATTTGTCCAGCTATATAATTTCATACTATAGTTTGAGTTCTTTTGTTCTCAAATTCCCCATATTTAGATAAGAATTGTTGTATGTTTGTGATCAGTTGGGTGACATTTCACTTTGCCGCTCTACATATGTGAGTTTTCTATTGAAAATGTCTTTTAATGCCTTAGAATGTTCCATGGTATACTTTAAAAAGTAAATATTGTATCAGCTGCATACAGTCCTTAACAGCTTGATAATTCATGTAGAGAAATACATTATTCAATTTGTTGAGCAGTAGATGTTATTTGTGATGCTAAAAACATAAACCTAATGGTACAGGATCCGTAATGCAAGAAAATAAAGGGTACCTTTTAACTCTAGAGTAAGCGTTTTCATCCTTCAATGCAGAATCACACACTAGATACAATGTACACCTCTGTAACCCGTTAGCATCCAGCGGTGATATACATACAATAAAAAAGAAGTAACTGAACAAAGACCACAGTTCATGTGTAGATATAATACACCATGCACAGCCTTAGGGAAAAAATTAAAATGTAATAATTATTGCATTGGCATTAAAAGATACAGAAAACTCACAGACTGCAGTGATGTAGCTGATACGACATCTGGCAAGTTTCACGCACCACTGGCGCTTTCTCAAAGATTGGCTGGGTCAGGTGCACTCTGACTTACATAACCCCTTTGTCCTGCCCAAAACCGTAACGTATATTCTGTGTCTACATTACGCCAGTAAGAAGGGATCTGCGGTAGCCTGGAGTCGTGGAAAGAAAGTGAGTGGTAGACCCTTTCCTGGCTGACTCTAAATACCAGCGGGCGTTAAAAAACGCCAAGCTCTAAATCTAGGCCATGGTAAGTTAACTTTCATTTTAAGTCAGGAATTATATTCAGCAAAAAAAGTTAATTTTGTTTTAAAATTAGCGCTCAAAAAATTGACCAGAGGTAAGACCTCTGGTTAATTTTATAAAAGTAAACAGTTCTCTGATCAATGTCAGAAAGGTAAGGGTTGGATATACACTAGGTAATCCCTCCTCAGATAAGCCTATGTAGCTAAAGAAGGTAGTACCTGATGCTGAAAAGTAAGTTAATCAAAAACTAGAGAGGAAAGACAGAAGCATTTTAATAGCACACTTATTAAACATAAAAGGGCGTGTATATCAAGTCAAGGATGAGAGGGAGGGGATGAACAAATTTGAGTAAGACATATTCAAATTCTAAAAAAACAAATGCACATGCCTGCCCTCTGTTTGCTCATATCCTATATCATCAAGATACATAGTACCGGATCTCCTATTAAACACCATAGATTAGCACAATTTAGGTGATTATCCCCATTGCACAGTGTACTGCCAATAAAAAGATCCATAGCTAAATGTTAGCCACAAAGCCTCTATCTATACTCTTGCAGTACCCCTGTGCTATTATTTAATAAGGCATAGGTATCCCCGTGCTACATCTATTAAAAAAAATGCCTATATTGCAACAAACCGATACACAGTAACCGTGGTTACCTATGAGCACATTAAGCAAACATATTAAGTAACAAGCAGAGGGCAGTGCGAACGCCTGACATGCATTTCGACACTGCTTTTTCAAAGGTATTGGCCACCCCAACTCTCTCTCCTTTTAAACAGCCAACAGCCAATCCTAGTCCCAGATCGGGACTGTCACATTGTCTATTGTGACCAAACATATGCATTCAATGCGGTCCTGTCAATTATGTGGGTATGGGCGATTTAGGACTTATTGTAATTAGGCAGTAGCGACAACGCCTCCATCCATCAACCAATGGGCGAGGCGTATTGAACCATACGCTCCATGTACTAAATCGCTGTCATCTTCGGATCACTAAGGGAAATATCGCATTTAGTATCCTCATCATTGTGCTGAGTCTGATATTATCTCCGATCACGTATACACATGTAGTTTGAATGTCGATCAGTACTAGGCGCTTACATCTCCTGTTCTTTGAGCTAAGGCTCGTATTCTCTCTTTAGAGATCAATATTCTAAATACCAGTACAAATCTGATAAAGAGAGAATACGAGCCTTAGCTCAAAGAATCACTTAGCGATCTGAAAATGACAGCGATTCAGTACATGGAGCATATGGTTCAAAACACCTCACCCATTGGTTGAAGGATGGAGGTGTGTTCTCTGCTACTTAATTACAATAAGCCCCAAATTGCGTGCATGTGTTTGGATTGGTTGTCGGCTGTTTAAAAGTAAAGAGAGTTTTGGCAGCTGATGCCTTTGAAAAATCAGTGGCAAAACACGCGTCAGGCGTTCGCACTGCCCTCTGCTTGTTCTCACAGGCTTCTAATTCACATTTGTGTTGTTCAAATCCAGCTATTTAATTTATCGGGTTTTTTTGTTTTTGTTTTTTTTTTAAAATAATAAATGAGGTTTATTAATATTTAATATCAGGTACAATATTGCAAAACAAGATTCAAATAGACAAACAAGCTACTAAGAGCAAATGTACATAACAGATGCAATGCTCAGTATGATCTCAAACAATACAAAAACATAGCTAACGTTTTTGGTTTATCGTTATTATAGATATTGTCACAATTTTTTGCTACAATTGTTCACACACTCCCTATTTAATAATTAGCCATTTTTTATTTATGCAAGATAATATATAATATCTTTGCTATTTGTGTTTCGTCTGTAGTTTGTTTATATTTTTGCTCTTCAGCCAATCATATCCTAGGGGAGGGCTGAGCTCCTATAACTCTCAAGCTAGCACCCCTCACAGGTTTTACCTATTAGTAATTATAGATGAATATACTGTACTTTGCATCTTCAAGGAAAAACTTTATTTTTGGGATATTATCCCTGCTTAGGCTGTGTAAATTGTAGCAGTATCATTAAGGGGACTCATTTTGTTCATCCAGTGTTAGGCAGGAAGTACTCTATCAAGGGATTTTTCATGTGTAACACAGAATTTTTTAATTTATCTTATCAAGTGTCTGTGTGGTAAAATATATATAAGAGAGACCACTCATAGGGTGCATGATCGCACCATTGAGCATAGAGCTAATATTTTTGCTAAATATAAAGAAGCCCCAGTATCCCATCATTTTGTATCAGCAGGCCAATCCATTTCCCAGTTGTGCTACCAAGTGTTAGAACAGGATAGATTACCTAGACGGGTAGGGGTCAGGGAGATATTATTAAAAAGAAAAGAAACATTTTGGATCTTTCATCTAAATACAGTACTTTGATACCCCATGGCATAAACAAGGAGATTGATTGGTCCCTTTTCTATTATTAAGTATTGATATAGTCTAATAAAATTTGAGATATAGGACTAGTATAGATATTATTTAGTGATATTTTTAGACTTTATACTAATTAAATAAATATTTATGTATTTTGATATACAGGGAGTGCAGAATTATTAGGCAAGTTGTATTTTTGAGGATTAATTTTATTATTGAACAACAACCATGTTCTCAATGAACCCAAAAAACTCATTAATATCAAAGCTGAATATTTTTGGAAGTAGTTTTTAGTTTGTTTTTAGTTATAGCTATTTTAGGGGGATATCTGTGTGTGCAGGTGACTATTACTGTGCATAATTATTAGGCAACCTAACAAAAAACAAATATATACCCATTTCAATTATTTATTTTTACCAGTGAAACCAATATAACATCTCAACATTCACAAATATACATTTCTGACATTCAAAAACAAAACAAAAACAAATCAGTGACCAATATAGCCACCTTTCTTTGCAAGGACACTCAAAAGCCTGCCATCCATGGATTCTGTCAGTGTTTTGATCTGTTCACCATCAACATTGCGTGCAGCAGCAACCACAGCCTCCCAGACACTGTTCAGAGAGGTGTACTGTTTTCCCTCCTTGTAAATCTCACATTTGATGATGGACCACAGGTTCTCAATGGGGTTCAGATCAGGTGAACAAGGAGGCCATGTCATTAGATTTTCTTCTTTTATACCCTTTCTTGCCAGCCACGCAGTGGAGTACTTGGACGCGTGTGATGGAGCATTGTCCTGCATGAAAATCATGTTTTTCTTGAAGGATGCAGACTCCTTCCTGTACCACTGCTTGAAGAAGGTGTCTTCCAGAAACTGGCAGTAGGACTGGGAGTTGAGCTTGACTCCATCCTCAACCCGAAAAGGCCCCACAAGCTCATCTTTGATGATACCAGCCCAAACCAGTACTCCACCTCCACCTTGCTGGCGTCTGAGTCGGACTGGAGCTCTCTGCCCTTTACCAATCCAGCCACGGGCCCATCCATCTGGCCCATCAAGACTCACTCTCATTTCATCAGTCCATAAAACCTTAGAAAAATCAGTCTTGAGATATTTCTTGGCCCAGTCTTGACGTTTCAGCTTGTGTGTCTTGTTCAGTGGTGGTCGTCTTTCAGCCTTTCTTACCTTGGCCATGTCTCTGAGTATTGCACACCTTGTGCTTTTGGGCACTCCAGTGATGTTGCAGCTCTGAAATATGGCCAAACTGGTGGCAAGTGGCATCTTGGCAGCTGCACGCTTGACTTTTCTCAGTTCATGGGCAGTTATTTTGCGCCTTGGTTTTTCCACACGCTTCTTGCGACCCTGTTGACTATTTTGAATGAAACGCTTGATTGTTCGATGATCACGCTTCAGAAGCTTTGCAATTTTAAGAGTGCTGCATCCCTCTGCAAGATATCTCACTATTTTTGACTTTTCTGAGCCTGTCAAGTACTTCTTTTGACCCATTTTGCCAAAGGAAAGGAAGTTGCCTAATAATTATGCACACCTGATATAGGGTGTTGATGTCATTAGACCACACCCCTTCTCATTACAGAGATGCACATCACCTAATATGCTTAATTGGTAGTAGGCTTTCGAGCCTATACAGCTTGGAGTAAGACAACATGCATAAAGAGGATGATGTGGTCAAAATACTCATTTGCCTAATAATTCTGCACACAGTGTATGTGAGTTGGTAAAGGGTTTATTTTTGTTTGCCTCACTTTGATTTTATGCAGGTGTTCAAACCCCCGTAACTCCTAAAACATTGTTGGTTGCATTTATTCATAGCCTTTGAATAAAAAGACCACAAGAGTGCAAGAATGTTCCTGATGTGGCTACATTTTTTATTTTTTGTGGACTTTATTGGTGTTGGAAGACACAGGATGATTAGTGGTAAGTGTGCCGAGCAGTATTGTGTATCACAATAAACCTAGCAAGATCATACTTCCATATAATACAAAGACACAGAACCTCAAAACTGGTGACTAAGATATTTAAAGATTTCATTTATAAACCAGTAGGAGTCTCTACCCAGCTCAGGGGATAACCCTATTGTTGTTCTTTGAAAGCAAGTAAAATCAAATGTTGTAGAGAATTTAGCTGGTATTCTACATATTTCACCTCCTGAGCTTGAGTGCATGAAAAATTATTATAAGTTTTTTTCTATTTGTATTAGAGAAATGTTCTGATTTGTATGTCCTCCAGTGCATTATCCTCAATAAGCTGCTTTATTTCTAAAACAAATAATAAGGTTTTTCTGCATACCTATCATCTTTGCATATCATGACCTATTTAAATATGGCTATAGCTTATTCCCTTCTTGATGTTGATCCACATATTCAATCTTTTTAATATCACTTCTCATAAACACTTAAAATTAACACATACTATTCGCAGCATCTCCTTGGAAAAACAGCAACTATTTAAAGGGGTATTGTACTGTTCCTCCTTATTGTGTTTCATATATATATATATATATATACAGTATATCTATATAGGTATAAATATATATTTGTGCAACATACATCATATATATATTAATATATATATAATATATATATATACAGTGGTGTCACTAGGGGGTGCAAGGTTTTTTTTTTTTATTAGAGGGGCCAGCAGTTGTGAACATTAGTGAGACTGGGGAAGTTGTAGACACACTCAATTGTTTTGCCCCTTGAGCCTGCACCACAATTTACACAAATAGTTTTCCTGACTGCTTTTGCTTGTTTGCACTTTGCTCCTCCCCTTCCAATTTCACTATGAATGTGGTGGGATGGTGCCGTGGGGCTTGCGCAGTTGCGCTGCTAGCCTAAACCTGCCTGCCTATCTGTGCTCACTGCTCAGTGACGTGTGGAGCAGTGGAGTCACTCACTGCTGCGCTGTCTCTCTAAACGGGAACTGGGAAATCATGAGGGGAATGCCTGGCACCTGACCAAATGACTGTCTGACACTGTCTCTAAAGTGAAGGAGCCACAAATGATGCCCACCAGACCAGTACAGTTACGGTACACTACGTGCACACTGAAGAGGTAGGAGGGGAGGGAGGGCGGGGGTCTGGGGGTGGGCAGAGTGCAGAGGTGATTGGCGTGTCTAAACCTTTTCTTTAGTGATTTATTTTTAGAGTGCACTGTTTATCTTTCATTTGATGCTCTGCTGAGCCAGGGAGTAGCTCTAGGCATGAGCTTTATAATTAATGCAGTGCAGTTACATATTTTGTATGTGTGTGTCTGAGTTTTTGTGTGTGTGTGTGTTTTTGTGTGTGTGTTTTTGTGTGTGTGTCTGAGTGTGTTTCCGAAAATATGTGTGTGCATTGGAGTGTTTGTATGTGTGTGTGCCTGTGTTTTTGTGCTTGTGTGTGTCTGCTTTCTGTCCATTGGAGAAGTTTGCCTTTTTTATGAAATCCTCTTCTTGCAAAAAAAACAAAAAAACAACATTACTGGGGGGTGGGGGGTGACACCATAACATACCGCACCGGGTGACACCAACCCTAGTGATGCCACTGTATATATATATATATATATATATATATATATATATATATATATATGTATGTATATATATATGTATATTGTATATCTATAAAACACATCACATATAGAATACGTGTGTATTTAGTCTTCCTACGGGAAAAAGGGGCAACCAGGCATGGACTCCTTGCTCAGTGTGCTTAGAGGAATATGGCTACACCTCACTGACGAGGCCCAATGAAGGCTGAAACTGTCATCTGGGGTTGCTGTGTTCCTTGTTCAGAGAGGAATTGCCTGTTATTTTGGTGCTGGACTGACCGTAATAGGCGGGATCAGACTGATATACTAAAGGAACATTCTACTCTGTGAAAAGCATTACTGGGCTAAAGGAAGCTGCACCCAGGTGGTAAATTGCCAAGGAACAGGCTAACAATATTATTGAGCCAGTTGTTCGTTCCTGTGAGTGTGCTTCTCTCTGTGTGTGTGTGTATATATATATATATATATATATATATATATATATATATATATATATATATATATATAAATAGATCATATTCTTGTATGTGAAAAACATTGGAATGTGAAAAATTCATATTTTCATGTCAGGTTAGCACACAAGTAGGGTGTTTTTCCACTTTTTTGCTCCATTGTCATCCATGGGGGAATAGGTTATTGCACATACAATACCTAAGTTTGGCTTTTTCTTAAATAATTATCTGCCCTCTATCAACTTAAAATACATCTTTATTTTTAAATTCAAGCCCAGGATCGCAAAAAAAAAAAAAAAAAGGTATAATTGTAAATTTTCTGATTTTGTTCTAAATACTGTACAATTTTGGCTTACACTTCAAATAGAATGCATGTAAATTTTACATTCCTTAATTATGGCTCTAAAAATTAGATAGGAACCTATGTGGGTTGATTTATTTAAAAAAAAAATCGAACCTTTGCAAACATAACTCCTTAGTAAACATAGTTCTATTTGCAATTTACATTAATTTTGTTTCTAGATGAAGTGTTTTCTTTCTTAATTAAATAATTGCAGCAATACAGATTAGCATCAACAATATGTTGATAATGCAAATATCACCATGGAGATGGATGTGGAGTTATATAAGATGTTAATAGTATCGTGTCACCTTTAAACATAAATAGTAACCTTTTTTTTCTGTTGATTGTTAAATTATTTTAGATATTGAGTCTTAAACGTAAAGGTGGACCATAATGATAAAAGCTAATTGCCACTTAACATAATAATGTATGAACCCCTTATATTAACTAATAATAATAATTATGTTTTGATTGTATTTTATATTTGCTTGCAGGAATAATTATATTTTTACATCTGGGATAATTATAAAGACAATATTGAAATGATCACTATTAATTAACTGCATGTGAGGATAAACATTGTGTTAAATGTACAAAATTTTTATTTGGACCTCTGTTTTAGGTCTTATTCTATACAAAAATCTGGACAATGTGTCACAAAATGGACATGTATGCAAATTGTAATCATGATTCTAAATTTATTTTTCATAAATTTGAACACAATACAAATGATCTAATGACAAAAATCACTAAATAATAGTAAATAAATTGACACCTAATGGTCATTTCTGGTCACACTGGCTATTGGTAATTTATGGGGTTTTTTTTCTCAGTTTTAGTTGAAAATTAGAAACACCTCTTGTTATGAAGCTTTTTATATTTGGGGCACGATCCGATATACGGCGTAGTTTGCGGCGCAAGCGATAGAACCCCCGCCGCCCCCAGTTTCAGCTCGCAACTCGAGCTATCCTATAAATTCCCCCGGCAGTTGCTAAAGTGCAGTAAGTCGGATAAACAAGCGATGTCCAGAAATCTGCGTAAGTACAAATTTCTGGAGTCGCCAGTGACTTACGGCACTTTAGAAACTGCCGGCGCCTACAAAACCTGACTAAAGTCTAAATCTCCCTTACTATCTAACACGCCTCCCCCAAGTAAGCCTGACACGTCTAACCCTCTATCCGCTATCCCCCCTCACTATCCTAACAATAAAAAATGTATTAACCCCTAAACTGCCGCTCCCGGACCCCGCCGCCACCTAATAAAGTTATTAACCCCTAAACCGCTGCTCCCGGACCCCGCCGCCAGCTATCTTGGATGACGTCCCTTAAAGGAACCGTCATTCGTTGGGAAGTCGTTGGTGAAGATGGATGGATCCGCGCTGGAGGTCTTGAAGATCAGCCGGTCATCATCGGATTGAAGAACATAGAAGATGCGGCTTGGATGAAGATGTTTGCCGGTCCGGATGTCCTCTTCTGCCTGCTTGGATCAAGACTTCAGCCGGAGGATGGATGTCACTCTTTAGCCCCCGCCTGGGCTTGGATGAAGACATCGGAGGCTCTTCTGGATCAATCGGTGATACCTGGCATGGTGAAGACAAGGTAGGAAGATCTTCAGGGGGGTAGTGTTAGGTTTATTTAAGGGGGGTTTGGGTTAGATTAGGGGTATGTGGGTGGTGGGTTTTAATGTTGGGGGGGGGTATTGTATGTGTTTTTTTACAGGCAAACGAGCTGAATTCTTTGGGGCATGCCCCACAAAAGGTCCTTTTAAGGGCTGGTAAGGTAAAAGAGCTTTGAACTTTTTTAATTTAGAATAGGGTAGGGCATTTTTTTATTTTGGGGGGCTTTGTTATTTTATTAGGGGCCTTAGAGTAGGTGTAATTAGTTTAAAATTGTTGTAATATTTTTCTAATGTTTGTAAATATTTTTTTATTTTTTGTAACTTAGTTCTTTTTTATTTTTTGTACTTTAGTTAGTTTATTTAAATGTATTTATTTGTAGGTATTGTATTTAATTTATTTATTGATAGTGTAGTGTTAGGTTTAATTGTAGGTAATTGTAGGTATTTTATTTAATGTATTTATTGATAGTGTAGTGTTAGGTTTAATTGTAACTTAGGTTAGGATTTATTTTACAGGTAATTTTGTAATTATTTTAACTAGGTAGCTATTAAATAGTTATTGACTATTTAATAGCGATTGTACCTGGTTAAAATAAATACAAAGTTGCCTGTAAAATAAATATTAATCCTAAAATAGCTACAATATAATTATAATTTATATTGTAGCTATATTAGGGTTTATTTTACAGGTAAGTATTTAGCTTTAAATAGGATTAATTTATTTAATAAGAGTTAATTTATTTCGTTAGATTTAAATTATATTTAACTTAGCGGGATGTTAGTGTTAGGGTTAGACTTAGCTTTAGGGGTTAATACATTTATTAGAGTAGTGGTGAGCTCCGGTCGGCAGATTAGGGGTTAATGCTTGAAGTTAGGTGTCGGCGATGTTAGAGAGGGCAGATTAGGGGTTAATACTATTTATTATAGGGTTATTGAGGCGGGAGTGAGGCGGATTAGGGGTTAATACATTTATTATAGTAGCGGTGCGATCCGGTCGGCAGATTAGGGGTTAATTATTGTAGGTAGGTGGAGGCGACGTTGGGGGCGGCAGATTAGGGGTTAATAAATATAATATAGGGGTCGGCGGTGTTAGGGGCAGCAGATTAGGGGTACATAGGTATAATGGAGGTTGCGGTGGTGTACGGAGCGGCAGATTAGGGGTTAATAATAATATGCAGGGGTCAGCGATAGCGGGGTCGGCAGATTAGGGGTTAATAAGTGTAAGGTTAGGGGTGTTTAGACTCGGGGTACATGTTAGGGTGTTAGGTGCAGACTTAGGAAGTGTTTCCCCATAGGAAACAATGGGGCTGCGTTAGGAGCTGAACGCTGCTTTTTTGCAGGTGTAAGGTTTTTTTTCAGCTCAAACAGCCCCATTGTTTTCTATGGGGGAATCGTGCACAAGCACGTTTTTGAAGCTGGCCGCGTCCGCAAAGCACCGCTGGTATAGAGAATTGCAGTGGCGTTAAATATGCTCTACGCTCCCTTTTTGGAGCCTAACGCAGCCCTTCTGTGAACTCTAAATACCAGCGGTATTTAAAAGGTGTGGGGGAAAAAAAGCACGCGCAGCTAACGCACCCCTTTGGCCGCAGAACTCTAAATCTAGCCGTTAGGGATTATATTTATTTTACAGGTAAATTGTTAATTATTTTAACTAGGTATAATCGCTATTAAATAGTTATTAACTATTTAATAGCTACCTAGTTAAAATAATTACCCAATTACCTGTAAAATAAATCCTAACCTAAATTACAAATACACCTATACTATCAATAAATTAAATAAACTACAAATATCTATCTAAAAATACAATTAAATAAACTAAACTAAATTACAAAAAAACAAAACACTAAATTACAAAAAAAAAAGATTACAGCAATTTTAAGCTAATTACACCTATTCTAAGCCCCCTAATAAAATAATAAAGCCCCCCAAAATAAAATATTCCCTACCCTATTCTAAATTATAAAATACCCAGCTCTGTACCAGCCCTTAAAAGGGCTTTTTGCGGGGTATTTACCCCAAGTTAACAGCTCTTTTGCCTGTAAAAAAAAAGAACACAACACGCCCCCCCAACATTACAACCCACCACCCACATACCCCTATTCTAAACCCACCCAAACCCCCCTTAAAAAAACCTAACACTACCCCCCTGAAGATCTCCCTACCTTGTCTTCACCCAACCGGGCCGAACTCCTCATCCGATCCGGGCGATGTCTTTAGCCAATCAGCAAAGAAGAAGTCTTCATCCCGGCGATGTCTTTATCCAAGCGGCAGCAAAGTCTTCTTACATCCGGCGGCATCTTCCATCAAGCGACATCTTCAATCTTCTTTCTTCGCTCCTCCGACGCGGAGCATCCATCCCTGCCGACGACTGAACGACGAATGAGGTACCTTTAAATGACGTCATCCAAGATGGCATCGGTCGAATTCCGATTGGCTGATAGGATTCTATCAGCCAATCGGAATTAAGGTAGGAAAAATCTGATTGGCTGATTGAATCAGATTCAAGTTCAATCCGATTGGCTGAACCAATCAGCCAATCAGATTGAGCTTGCATTCTATTGGTTGTTCCGATCAGCCAATAGAATGCGAGCTCAATCTGATTGGCTGATTCAATCAGCCAATCAGATTTTTCCTACCTTAATTCCGATTGGCTGATAGAATCCAATCGGAATTCGACGGACGCCATCTTGGATGACGTCATTTAAAGGTACTCCCAGAGCTGGGTATTTTATAATTTAGAATAGGGTAGGGAATTTTTTTATTTTGGGGGGCTTTATTATTTTATTAGGGGGCTTAGAATAGGTGTAATTAGCTTAAAATGGCTGTAATCTTTTTTTTTTTTTGTAATTTAGTGTTTGTTTGTTTTTGTAATTTAGTTTAGTTTATTTAATTGTATTTTTAGATAGATATTTGTAGTTTATTTAATTTATTGATAGTGTAGGTGTATTTGTAACTTAGGTTAGGAATTATTTTACAGGTAATTGGGTAATGATTTTAACTAGGTAGCTATTAAATAGTTAATAACTATTTAATAGCTATTATACCTAGTTAAAATAATTAACAATTTACCTGTAAAATAAATATAAACCCTAACATAGCTACAATGTAATTATTAATTATATTGTAGCTATCTTACGGCTAGATTTAGAGTTTTGTCGGTAACGACCCGCGTAGCTAACGCTGGCTTTTTTCTGGCCGCACCTTTTAAATAACTTTGGTATTGAGAGTTCACAGAATGGCTGTGTTAGGCTCCAAAAAGGGAGCGTACAGGCATATTTAACGCCACTGCAACTCTCGATACCAGAGTTGCTTACAGACGTGGCCAGCTTAAAAAACATGCTCGTGTACGATTCCCCCATAGAAACAATGGGGATGTTTGAGCTGAAAAAAAACCTAACACCTGCAAAAAAGCCGCGTTCAGCTCCTAACACAGCCCCATTGTTGTCTATGGGGAAACACTTCCTACGTCTGCACCTAACACCCTAACATGTACCCTGAGTCTAAACACCCCTAACCTTACACTTATTAACCCCTATTCTGCCGCCCCCGCTATCGCTGACCCCTGCATATTATTTTTAACCCCTAATCTGCCGCTCCGTAAACCGCCGCTACTTACATTATCCCTATGTACCCCTAATCTGCTGCCCTAACATCGCCGACCCCTATATTATATTTATTAACCCCTAATCTGCCCCCTACAACGTCGCCTCCACCTGCCTACACTTATTAACCCCTAATCTGCCGAGCGGACCGCACCGCTATTATAATAAAGTTATTAACCCCTAATCCGCCTCACTAACCCTATAATAAATAGTATTAACCCCTAATCTGCCCTCCCTAACATCGCCGACACCTAACTTCAAACATTAAACCCTAATCTGCCGACTGGAGCTCACCGCTATTCTAATAAATGTATTAACCCCTAAAGCTAAGTCTAACCCTAACAACAAAACACCCCCCTAAGTTAAATATAATTTAAATCTAACGAAATTAATTAACTCTTATTAAATAAATTATTCCTATTTAAAGCTAAATATTTACCTGTAAAATAAATCCTAATATAGCTACAACATAAATTATAATTATATTATAGCTATTTTAGGATTTATATTTATTTTACAGGTAACTTTTTATTTATTTTAACCAGGTACAATAGCTATTAAATAGTTAAGAACTATTTAATAACTAAAATAGTTAAAATAATTACAAAATTACCTGTAAAATAAATCCTAACCTAAGTTACAATTAAACCAAACACTACACTATCAATAAATTAATTAAATAAAATACCTATAATTACCTACAATTAAACCTAACACTACACTATCAATAAATGAATTAAATACAATATCTACAGATAAATACAATTAAATAAACTAACTAAAGTACAAAAAATAAAAAAGAACTAAGTTACAAAAAATAAAAAAATATTTACAAACATTAGAAAAATATTACAACAATTTTAAACTAATTACACCTACTCTAAGCCCCCCAAAATAAAAAAATGCCCTACCCTATTCTAAATTACAAAAGTTCAAAGCTCTTTTACCTTACCAGCCCTGAACAGGGCCCTTTGCGGGGCATGCCCCAAGAAATTTAGCTCTTTTGCCTGTAAAAAACCACATACAATACCCCCCCCCAACATTACAACCCACCACCCACATACCCCTAATCTAACCCAAACCCCCCTTAAATAAACCTAACACTAAGCCCCTGAAGATCTTCCTACCTTGTCTTCACCTCACCGGGTATCACACCGATCCGTCCTGGCTCCGATATCTTCATCCAACCCAAGCGGGGGCTAGACATCCATCATCCGACGGCTGAAGAAGTCCAGAAGAGGGTCCAAAGTCTTCATCCTATCCGGGAAGAAGAGTAGATCCGGACCGGCAGCCATCTTCTTCCAAGCGGCATCTTCTATCTTCATCCGATGAGGACCGGCTCCATCGTGAAGACCTCCAGCGCGGACCCATCTTCTTCCGACGACGTCCAACTGAAGAATGACGGTTCCTTTAAGGGACGTCATCTAAGATGGCGTCCCTCGAATTCCGATTGGCTGATAGGATTCTATCAGCCAATCGGAATTAAGGTAGGACAATTCTGATTGGCTGATGGAATCAGCCAATCAGAATCAAGTTCAATCCGATTGGCTGATCCGATCAGCCAATCAGATTGAGCTCGCATTCTATTGGCTGTTCCGATCAGCCAATAGAATGCAAGCTCAATCTGATTGGCTGATCGGATCAGCCAATCGGATTGAACTTGATTCTAATTGGCTGATTCCATCAGTCAATCAGAATTGTCCTACCTTAATTCCGATTGGCTGATAGAATCCTATCAGCCAATCGGAATTCGAGGGACGCCATCTTGGATGACGTCCCTTAAAGGAACCGTCATTCTTCAGTTGGACATCGTCGGAAGAAGATGGGTCCGTGCTGGAGGTCTTCACGATGGAGCCGGTCCTCATCGGATGAAGATAGAAGATGCCGCTTGGAAGAAGATGGTTGCCGGTCCGGATATGCTCTTCTTCCCGGATAGGATGAAGACTTTGGACCCTCTTCTGGACTTCTTCAGCCGTCGGATGATGGATGTCTAGCCCCCGCTTGGGTTGGATGAAGATATCGGAGCCAGGACGGATCGGTGTGATACCCGGTGAGGTGAAGACAAGGTAGGAAGATCTTCAGGGGCTTAGTGTTAGGTTTATTTAAGGGGGGTTTCGGTTAGATTAGGGATATGTGGGTGGTGGGTTGTAATGTTGGGGGGGGGGTATTGTATGTGGTTTTTTTACAGGCAAAAGAGCTGAATTTCTTGGGGCATGCCCCGCAAAGGGCCCTGTTCAGGGCTGGTAAGGTAAAAGAGCTTTGAACTTTTATAATTTAGAATAGGGTAGGGCATTTTTTTATTTTGGGGGGCTTTGTTATTTTATTAGGGGGCTTAGAGTAGGTGGAATTAGTTTAAAATTGTAATATTTTTCTAATGTTTGTAAATATTTTTTTATTGTTTGTAACTTAGTTATTTTTTATACTTTAGTTAGTTTATTTAATTGTATTTATTTGTAGATATTGTATTTAATTCATTTATTGATAGTGTAGTGTTAGGTTTAATTGTAGGTAATTATAGGTATTTTATTTAATTTATTTATTGATAGTGTAGTGTTAGGTTTAATTGTAACTTAGGTTAGGATTTATTTTACAGGTAAATTTGTAATTATTTTAACTATTTTAGCTATTAAATAGTTCTTAACTATTTAATAGCTATTGTACCTGGTTAAAATAAATACAAAGTTACCCGTAAAATAAATATAAATCCTAAAATAGCTATAATATCATTATAATTTATATTGTAGCTATATTAGGGTTTATTTTACAGGTAAGTATTTAGCTTTAAATAGGAATAATTTATTTAATAAGAGTTAATTTATTTAGTTAGATTTAAATTATATTTAACTTAGGGGGGTGTTAGGGTTAGGGTTAGACTTAGCTTTAGGGGTTAATCCATTTATTACAGTAGCGGCGAGATTCGGTCGGCAGATTAGGGGTTAATAATTGAAGTTAGGTGTCGGCGATGTTAGGGAGGGCAGATTAGGGGTTAATACTATTTATTATAGGGTTATTGAGGCGGGAGTGAGGCGGATTAGGGGTTAATAACTTTATTATAGTAGCGGTGCGGTCCGCTCGGCAGATTAGGGGTTAATAAGTGTAGGCAGGTGGAGGCGACGTTGAGGGGGGCAGATTAGTGGTTAATAAATATAATATAGGGGTCGGCGGTGTTAGAGGCAGCAGATTAGGGGTACATAAGTATAACGTAGGTGGCGGTCGGCAGATTAGGGGTTAATTATTGTAGGTAGCTGGCGGCGACGTTGTGGGGGACAGGTTAGGGGTTAATAAATATAATATAGGGGTCGGCGGTGTTAGGGGCAGCAGATTAGGGGTACATAAGTATAACGTAGGTGGCGGTCGGCAGATTAGGGGTTAAAAAAATTTAATCGAGTGGCGGCGATGTGGGGGGACCTCAGTTTAGGGGTACATAGGTAGTTTATGGGTGTTAGTGTACTTTAGAGCACAGTAGTTAAGAGCTTTATAAACCGGCGTTAGCCCAGAAAGCTCTTAACTACTGACTTTTTTCTGCGGCTGGAGTTTTGTCGTTAGAATTCTAACGCTCACTTCAGACACGACTCTAAATACCGGAGTTAGAAAGATCCCATTGAAAAGACAGGATACACAATTGACGTAAGGGGATCTGCGGTATGGAAAAGTCGCGGCTGAAAAGTGAGCATTAGACCCTTTCCTGACTGACTCCAAATACCGGCGGTAGCCTAAAACCAGCATTAGGAGCCTCTAACGCTGGTTTTCACGGCTACCGCCAAACTCTAAATCTAGGCCTTAGGGTTTATTTTATAGGTAAGTATAGAGATTTAAATAGGAATATTTTAGTTTATAATATGAATTAGATTTACAGGGAGTGCAGAATTATTAGGCAAGTTGTATTTTTGAGGATTAATTTTATTATTGAACAACAACCATGTTCTCAATGAACCCAAAAAACTCATTAATATCAAAGCTGAATAGTTTTGGAAGTAGTTTTTAGTTTGTTTTTAGTTATAGCTATTTTAGGGGGATATCTGTGTGTGCAGGTGACTATTACTGTGCATAATTATTAGGCAACTTAACAAAAAACAAATATATACCCATTTCAATTATTTATTTTTTACCAGTGAAACCAATATAACATCTCAACATTCACAAATATACATTTCTGACATTCAAAAACAAAACAAAAACAAATCAGTAACCAATATAGCCACCTTTCTTTGCAAGGACACTCAAAAGCCTGCCATCCATGGATTCTGTCAGTGTTTTGATCTGTTCACCATCAACATTGCGTGCAGCAGCAACCACAGCCTCCCAGACACTGTTCAGAGAGGTGTACTGTTTTCCCTTCTTGTAAATCTCACATTTGATGATGGACCACAGGTTCTCAATGGGGTTCATATCAGGTGAACAAGGAGGCCATGTCATTAGATTTTCTTCTTTTATACCCTTTCTTGCCAGCCACGCTGTGGAGTACTTGGACGCGTGTGATGGAGCATTGTCCTGCATGAAAATCATGTTTTTCTTGAAGGATGCAGACTTCTTCCTGTACCACTGCTTGAAGAAGGTGTCTTCCAGAAACTGGCAGTAGGACTGGGAGTTGAGCTTGACTCCATCCTCAACCCGAAAAGGCCCCACAAGCTCATCTTTGATGATACCAGCCCAAACCAGTACTCCACCTCCACCTTGCTGGCGTCTGAGTCGGACTGGAGCTCTCTGCCCTTTACCAATCCAGCCACGGGCCCATCCATCTGGCCCATCAAGACTCACTCTCATTTTATCAGTCCATAAAACCTTAGAAAAATCAGTCTTGAGATATTTCTTGGCCCAGTCTTGATGTTTCAGCTTGTGTGTCTTGTTCAGTGGTGGTTGTCTTTCAGCCTTTCTTACCTTGGCCATGTCTCTGAGTATTGCACACCTTGTGCTTTTGGGCACTCCAGTGATGTTGCAGCTCTGAAATATGGCAAAACTGGTGGCAAGTGGCATCTTGGCAGCTGCACGCTTGACTTTTCTCAATTCATGGGTTATTTTGCGCCTTGGTTTTTCCACACGCTTCTTGCGACCCTGTTGACTATTTTGAATGAAACGCTTGATTGTTCGATGATCACGCTTCAGAAGCTTTGCAATTTTAAGAGTACTGCATCCCTCTGCAAGATATCTCACTATTTTTGACTTTTCTGAGCCTGTCAAGTCCTTCTTTTGACCCATTTTGCCAAAGGAAAGGAAGTTGCCTAATAATTATGCACACCTGATATAGGGTGTTGATGTCATTAGACCACACCCCTTCTCATTACAGAGATGCACATCACCTAATATGCTTAATTGGTAGTAGGCTTTCGAGCCTATACAGCTTGGAGTAAGACAACATGCATAAAGAGGATGATGTGGTCAAAATACTCATTTGCCTAATAATTCTGCACTGCCTGTATTTAATAAGAATTTAGTTAGGGGTGTTAGGGTTAGATAGAGTTAATATAGTTAATATAAATACTATAGTAACTATATTAACTATATTAACCCTAATATAATTAGGGTTAATATAGTTAATATATATAATATAATAACTATATTAACTATAATATACTTAGGGTTAATATAGATAATATAGCTGGCGGTGGGGTAGGTAGATTAAATTAGGGGTTAATAATTTTAATATAGATGGCGGCGGTGTAAGGGGCTTACATTAGGGGTTAATACTATTAATATAGGTGGCGGCGGTGTAGGGAGGGCAGGTTATAGGGCAAAAGAGCTGTTTACTTTGGGGCAAAGCCCCGCAAAAGGCCCTTTTAAGGGCTGGTAATAGAGCTTATTACTTTAGGGATATTAGATTAGGGGTTAATAATATTAATATAGCTGGCGGCGGTATAGGGGGATTAGATTAGGGGTTAATAATTTTTATATAGGTGGCGGCTGTGTAAGGGGTCAGATTAGGGGATAGATAAGGTAGATGGCGGCGGTTTTAGGGGTTCACATTAGGGGATAGATTAGTTAGATGGTGGCGGTTTTAGGGGCTCACAGTAGGGGGTTAGTTTATGTAGATGGCGGCGGGGTCCAGGAGTGGCGGTTTAGGGGTTAAATACTTTATTAGGGATTGCACCGAGGAAATCGCGGTTGACAGGTAGATAGACATTGCACATGCGTTAGGTGTTAGGTTTTATTTTGCAGGTAGTTTAGGTAGTTATGGGGCTCCAATAGTCAGCATAAGGCTTCTTACGGCTGCTTTTTGTGGCGAGGTGAAAATGGAGTAAGATTTCTCCATTTTCGCCACGTAAGTCCTTACGCTGTATATTGGATACCAAACTGCGCTGGTTTGGTATACCTGTCTATGGCCAAAGAAACTACCGCCGACGGCAGAAATATACGAGTGTAACTTCTAGGTTACGCCGTATATAGGATACCAAACCCGCGCAGATTTTGGCGTTGACGGCTTTTGCAGGCAACGATTTATATCGGATCGAGCCTATGATTGTTTAGTACTTGGGTTTTCATAACTATTAATTATTCAAAGAAATGTTATACCCTTGAAAAAGTCCGTCCGAGACACGGACGAAACACGTAGGGTTGTTGGTGGGACACTTCGTCAGACTCCCTTGACAGCTACGCAGCTTGTGAGGCGTTGAGCCTGAACGGGGACGCTCCGGATTCTCTTCTCCACAAGTGACGTCAGACGCCGGTTATCTGTGAATCGGTCAGGTGCAAACTCAGACGTTTGGTGTGTCGAGTGAGACTCAGACTGTCACCGCTGTTGATTGCAATCTGACTGGGGACTTTCTACGCTTACTTAAGTGTAAGTTGTTCTGTGTTATTGTTTGATTGCACTTGATTAAATTTCTCAAGTTTTTGCGCTTCTCCTACTCCTCTTTTTTACCTATTTATTATGTGTCTGTCCGACATGATCCGATCAGCGGATCATGTCCAACAGACCTTGCTAAATGCGGAGAGCAATACGCTCTCCGCATTCAGCATTGCACCAGCAGCTCTTGTGGACCGCTGGTGCAACGCCACCCCCCTGCAGATTTGCGGCTAGCTAGTATTCGATCGGGTTAAATTGTGGTGATGTCTGTCTGCATCCTCAGAGCAGGCAGACAGGTTATGGAGCAGCGGTCTATAGACCGCTACTTTATAACTGGTGTTTCTGGTGAGCCTGAAGGCTCGCCAGAAACACGGGACTTCAAGCTTCATACGGAGCTTGATAGATAGGCCCCTTAGTCTGGAACAATGGTTTCTTTGAATTTTACATACCCTTGTTGCCTCTTTAGATTTTACATTTAATGCAATATCAGGCATTTAGTGAACAAGGAATATAATAGCTGAAATAACCATAAGAATTTGAAATCTTTGAACTTTTTTATACTTTGGTATTAGTACAAGGATAATGTTGATGTTAAATTCTTTTTATCAGTACTGCATGAAAGTTACTGCAGAGGTAATAAATATTATTAGAAAGCAAAGCAATATCTCTAACATAAGTAATCAAATGTGTCTGCCTTTACATTGCTTTTGTTAATGTGTATTGGCTATCCAATAGCCACTAAAATAGTTGCATAAAAAGATAACATCATGAGGCAGTTTACAAAGCTTCCGGATTTTTGTTTTGGATCAGTTTACATTGAGATCATTAACTTTTTTTTGGCTTGCAGAATGCTGGCATTAATTGACTTATATTTTTGGCTAACTCTACAAAGTGTAAAGGGAGAGAATGTCCTTTACAACTATTGCTACCAAATGTGACACAAATTTAAAGCATGCATAGCACACACATATCAAATAAATTCAAATAAATACTTAAAAATTATGCACAATCCGATATTACAAGTCAATATTATTAACCAGAAAATACTAGAGCTGCTGACATTTTTTTATTACCTATTCCCCAGTTTTGCATAACCAACACGGCTATATTAGTATATTTTTTACCTCTGTGATTATCTTGTATCTAAGCCTCTGCAGACTGCCCCCTTATTTCAGTTATTTTGACAGATTGCATATTAGCTAATCAGTGCCCTCTCATAAGTAACTTCACAGGTATGAGCCCTATGTTATCTATATGGATCACATATAGCTGTGTAAAACTGTCAAAATGCACTGAGATAAGAGATAGCCTTCAAGGGCTTAGAAATTAGCATATGAGTCTACCTAGGTTTAGCTTTCAACTAACAATACCAAGAGAACAAAGCAAATTTGATGATAAAAGTAAATTGGAAAGTTGTTTAAAATTGCATGCCTTATCTGAAAAAGTTTTATTTTGATTATCACTTTAAATGTAATATATATATATATATATATATATATATATATATATATATATATATATACAGAGAGAAGTGCACTCACAGGAACGAACAACTGGCTCAATAACATTGTTAGCCTGTTCTATGGCGATTTACCACCTGGGTGCAACTTTTTAGCCCAGTAATGCTTTTCACAGAGTAGAACTCTCCTGTAGTATATCAGTCTGATCCCGCCTATTACGGTCAGTCCAGCGCCGAAATACCAGGCAATTCCTCTCTGAACAAGGAACACAGCAACCCCAGACGATCGTTTCGGCCTTCATTGGGCCTCGTCAGTGAGGTGTAGCTATATTCCTCTAAGCACACTGAGCAAGGAGTCCACGTCTGGTTGCCCCTTTTTCCCATAGGGAGACTATATACAAACAGAGAGAAGTGCACTCACTGGAACGAACAACTGGCTCAATAACATTGTTAGCCTGTTCTATGGCGATTTACCACCTGGGTGCAACTTTTTAGCCCAGTAATGCTTTTCACAGAGTAGAACTCTCCTGTAGTATATCAGTCTGATCCCACCTATTACGGTCAGTCCAGCGCCGAAATACCAGGCAATTCCTCTCTGAACAAGGAACACAGCAACCCCAGACGATCGTTTGGGCCTTCATTGGGCCTCGTCAGTGAGGTGTAGCTATATTCCTCTAAGCAAATAATAATGGTCCAAGAGCGCCTGTAAGTAGGCTAAGGAAGATATTATCAGATTCAATAAATTCAAATTTATTACAAATCATAAAACATATAACATAATTGTGAATAACATGGATCCATGTATACTATATACATCTAAAAACAATAAAAACAGTTGTCAAATATTATATCTTGCAAACACTTGTCAAATATAACATTCAAACAGTTAAAATGATCACCAAAAGGGGGTATAGTTCCAAAAAATTATGGAGATAAACAAGTGGAAGTCATAGGAAGATCTTATAAGCAATAAAAAATCCTTGATGACTAACCCAAAATTGTGCTTAGTTCAAAAAGTTCAGTGATAACGTCCAGTGAAATTATCTTAGTTATGTTTATAAAAGAAAAATTAAAAATATAAAAATAGAAAAATACTGAAAAATAGAAAAAATTGAAAAAATTGTGGTCAAGAAAGTCAGTGGTATGTGTAATCCAAATGAGTGGTCAGGTAATGGTAATTTGTTAAAGGGTGCTCCTCCTAGTAATAGTGTTAAAAGGTGCTCCTCCTAGTAAAAGTGTTGAAAAGTAAATCTCAAGTGTCTTCGTGTAGGTGATGATGGTTTTTTATTAAATAACTGTGCTTTTCTTTTCAGTGATATCCTTAATGGTACCTGAAAATTAAAGAAATAACATAGTGCAATAATGCTTCACAACTTAAATAATATTAAAATAATGCTCACCAGTTTGTCAACGCGTTTTGGCCTCTTTATAGGCCTTTTTCAAGACCAGTAATGCTTTTCACAGAGTAGAACTCTCCTTTAGTATATCAGTCTGATCCCGCCTATTACGGTCAGTCCAGCGCCGAAATACCAGGCAATTCCTCTCTGAACAAGGAACACAGCAACCCCAGATGATCGTTTCGTAATTCTTTTATTAGAAAAATAATCATATATGCATATATACAAAATAAAATCATAATAACAAAATATCTCTTGTTGCAAAACTGAAATATTGACCACATTTTTGTCATCAGAAAAAAATCAAAATGCAAACATTAAACTTAAATAATCATACAAAATAAAATTAAACATATTTCAAATACAAACAAAAACAAACTGGAGGGAAAAAAAACAAAACAAAACAAAACAAAAAAAAAACTAAATAATCCAATCCTTCCACTTCTTTGTCTTCCAGATGCCTTCAGAATCTAATTCCCCATATCGCCTCCTATCAAAAGAAAAATACAAAAACAACTTCCCACGGATCATACCCACACAATTACCTACAGTAACTACCTCTTTCTTAAAAATCAAAATATTACGCACATCCCACAACACCTCCTTCACACAACATGCCAACAACCATATCAATCTTGCTTTCTCCTTTTCCACACCACTTCCACACAAACCATACATCATCATATTAAAAGTAAAAAACTGCACTCCAGTCAAACCCTTAATCATCCTTTTCAAACTTCTCCAAACATCCCTAGCATACTCACAATTCCAAAACAAATGAATAACACTCTCGCTTTGAAAACAACCATCTCTAGGACACACTTCTGAAGCAACTAAACGACGCATTCTCTGAAAATCCCTTGTTGGCAAACACTTATGCACACTCAACCAACTAATATCTTTCTGCCTAGTCATCAAATACTTATTACACACATTTTTCCATACCAACACACATTCATTTTCATTCAAACCCCCAATCAACTCAAGACCTTCCTTCTTCTCCAAAATTTTCAACACCATTCTGTTTGCACACCACATCTCCCTACTAACATTCTCCAAACCATATTTTTTAATCCAACATCCAACATCCAACCACGGAACAGCAAAACATACCGGTTTCTTTCTATCAATCTCAAATAAACCATATCATCTTAAAACATTTCCACAAGCATACTTTACCATACAACCAGCCATGCTATCCTTACCACTCAGAACCACACACCTACTAACATATTTCACAGCCAAAAATCTCTCCACATTTGGAAAACCCTTACCACCAACATTCTTACTCTTAACAACAACATCTCTTTTCAAACGCTCCATACCAGAACTCCAGAAAAAAGAAAACAACACTCTCAAAATTCTCCGAAAAATCCTCTCAGGTGGCGGAAAAACTAACGCCAAATATAACATAATAGGGATCAAAACCGATTTAATAACTAACATTTTTCCTTCCAAAGATAAAGTCCTTAAAGACCAAAACTGAAGTTTTCTACTCACTTTATCAAAAACATTCTCCCAACTTTCCAAGCCTTTCAAATCCACATCAAATTTCACACCCAACACCTCAATTGCACCTTCAGTCACAGGCCATCCACAGGAATCAATCTCCCTATCATTACCAAAAACTTTAACTTTACACTTATTCCAATTAACTCTGAAACCACTTGCCATACAAAAACATTCAACTAAAGTTTTCACCCTCCTCAAACCAGCCTGAGTCTCACATACCACACTCACATCATCCATATACCCAATCACTTTTAAACACCTTCCATTACTACCAGGAACACTCACACCTCTAACTAATTTATCCTTCCTCAAACTAGTTAATAATGGCTCAATGACACATACAAATAACACAGGAGACAAAGGACATCCTTGACGCACTCCAGATTTAACACAAAATTCCTAACCTGGACTTGACTCACAATATCACTATACAAACATTTAAACCATTCAATAATCTTACCAGAAAAACCTAAACGTTCTAAAACATGAAACATAAAATCATGCACTACCCTATCATACGCTTTTTCAAAATCCACAATTGCAACAGCAACAGACCTCATCCTCTCCCTGACATACCACAGTACATCACGTAGTAACAACAAACTTTCAGAAATCTGACGCCCAGGAACAGCACCCACTTGCTCTTCACCCACAACCTTAGCAATCACTCCACGCATTCTATTTGCCAACACCTTTGCAATAACCTTATAGTCAACATTCAACAACGTAATCGGCCTCCAATTCCTCAAATCTCTCTTATCACCCTTTTTAAATAACAAAACAATCAAACCTTTCCTCATTGAAACAGGCAAAACATTCATTCTAAAAACAAACTTACAAACATCAAACATATCCACCCCAATCAAATTCCAAAAACAAGTATAAAATTCAACAGGCAAACCATCACAACCAGGTACCTTCCCATTCTTAAAACTCCTAACAACCTCTGCAATCTCATCCAAACTTAGATCCCTTTCTAACAAATCATTATCATATTTTTCCAACTTAACCTCAATGTTTTACAACAACTCATTTTCCAATAAAACATCTCTTGTTTTTTCTTTATACAGCTCACTGTAAAACTCATGAACTTCACACAAAACACCATCTGTACCATTAACTTCACACTCAACCTTATCAAAAACACTAACAAAACCAGTCTTTCCTTCAAAAGCTTTCTTAAAAAAATATTTACTACAAGACTCATCCTTTTCCATTTTCTCCAATCTTGCCATAAAAACAATTTTCTTTCCTTTTTCATACATACACTTTTTAATTATCTTCCTTGCTTCAGCAATTTCCTCATGCACATCAATACCACAATATATCAATTCATACAAATACAACAACCTCAGATACCATTTATCATACAACTCCCTTTCCATTCTAGCTTTCTCACAGCCTTTCTTAATAAAAAACCTCTTTTTTTCCACCTTCAACCATTCCCACCACATAAGCACATTACTAAAATCACATTTTCTTTCACGCCACCTTTCATACATCCAAACAAACTGACGCTTAAACTTCTCATCTTCTAACAAATCCACATTCAGTTTCCAAACACCCTTACCATACTTGGTCTTCAAATCACAATTCACCTTACACATCAAAAGGGCATGATCCGTAAAGGGCATCCGCTTTAAAGAAAAATCATCAACACATAAAAATTTAGATAAAAAACAAAAATCAATTCGAGATTTTATCCCACCAGTATCACTAAAGAAAGTAAAACCCTCCCCTGAAAAAGAAACAGACCCGAAGGCATCCTTCAAACCGAAAGATTTAAGCAAATCAACTAAAAACTTCCCTGAGCTATCCACCCTACAATCACTCCCACCCTCTCTGTCCCCATTCTTAATAATACAATTAAAATCCCCAACCAAAAAAGTTGGCTCTCGACCTTGCAGAAAAAACTTTAAAGTTTCAAAATTAGGCAAACGTTCTACCCTATTTGGAGAAGCATATACATTAAACAAACGAAAAACAGTCCCACAAAAACTAAAACTAACCAAAAGTACCCGACCTGGGACAATATGAACTACATTAAGGATAGAAAAACTAAACCCCTTAAACAAAACTCCCACCCCCCCATTCCTATCAGAAGAACAAGACCATACTTTAGGACCATATTCCCAGTCAGCACATTTAGGATGTTCAGAGAGACCACATTCCTGCAAACAAAAAATATTAGCAGAACATACAGATAATAATTTAAAAATTGCAGCTCTCCTTGCTATAGTTGTCATACACCTGACATTAAGGGAAGAAATGGTCAGAAACATCACAAAAATAAATTAAAGAAAAACAAAAAAAGAAATAACATCAGGACTTCTTCTTTCCTTTCTTTTTCTTAGGACTCAAAGGAGATCCTTTAAATCTGCCTCTGTGACGTTCCGACCTCCTAGGTTCCCCCTTGCCAGCCTCATAACCAGTAACTTCAGCAAGTTGGTTCACATCTCTTTTATCTAGATAACCAACAGAAGAGGCATCAGAAAAGTCACCTATACACTGGCTTGAGTCAGAAGGAACGTCTTTAGTAGAGACAGAAGGAAACTCTGAAATTAAAGAGTCAGCATCACTTGTAGTATCTGGATCTGCACCCTTAACTACTGGAAGATTCAAATCAGGACTCTCCCATCCATCAGAATCCGCATCTATTTTTCGCTTGGAGGCAGATTTTTTCCCTTCAGTGTCCATATCCTCCTCAGAACTAGAGGACACAACAGCAGACCAATCAATGTTCTCCCCTTCACCAAGAACAGCATCAGGAGCAGCATCACAAGATGACTCGGTGAAGGAAAAATTCTCTGTCCCAGGAACAGCAACAGTATCATCCACAGAATTGGGCAACAGGGCTTCAAGAACATCTGAAGCAGCTATCACATGAGATGTAGCAAGATCCACTTCCTGAAGATGAGATTGGGCTTCCTCCACCTTCTCAGCCACAGGAACCACCACAGGAGCATCAGACACCTCTCCGACAGGGACCCCAAATGCAGATTTCTTGCACAAAAGAGGTAATATAGAGTTCAATGCCTCATCAGAGACCTCCTCCTCATTCACAGATGGCTCAACTGCAACTGAAGATGTTTTTTTTGCAACATCAGCATAGGAAGGCTTCACTCTATCAAGCCCCTGCAACATCATCAAAGGACACATCCTGCACAGATGACTTGAAGAACCACACAGGTCACAGGTCCGGCGTTTACTACAGTGGGCAACAAGATGATCCTCCTCACCGCAATTTCGACATCTGGCACCTGGGCAATTTTCAGCAATGTGCCCAAACAGGTTGCAACTACGGCAAAAAAGAGGCATGTCATCATAGTATAGGAAACCTCTATTTCCACCAATGGCGAAAGTCTGTGGAGGGTGTTTCTTTCCACCAATACCTAATTCATCAGGCACAAACCGCACCCAGAACCTGCGCTTTCCATTGAAAGTCCCAAACTGATTCTTCAGCTTGCTACCTCCTTGAACATCATCAAAGTAGCGACAAAGAAACAGACGAATTTCCACATCAGTGACCCAAGGGTTGTACATATGTACTGTCACTGGGATTCTTCTCTCCCTCTGCACACAGGCAACAAATTTCATGCCAACCAACTCTGGAGCAGCAGCCATATCAATAGTCTGTTGATAGCAGGTCTGTAAATAATGCTCATTGGTGAAAGCCACATCAAAAATCCCTCTTGAAGGGAATGACTGAACACAATGCAAACTTGCTCTTGGCATCTTCAAAACACCCTCCAAAACCACCTGCTGGACATGAGCCAAACCAATCTTCTCTCGAAAGTCCTCAGAAATCAACACCCGAAGTGTATGGGGAACATTTGGCACATTGGTAGCCATATTTGCCCTATTGCCTCTTTAGGCTGGATTTCAGAGCGCCCCCACAAAAGCAGCATGTGGCTGAAGTCCAGGGACGATGCCACAAGGCCAAGGGGATGGCCCTACTACCCAGTTGCTCTACGCCTAAGGAGTAGCCACCCCCCCAATAGCAGCAGGAGCCCAAACCCCAAAGGGAAAGGACCCCAGGCCGAAGGAGCAGGTCTCCAGGCAGCAAACCAAGACCAAGACCAAGCACAGAAAACTGCACTTGATCCAAGCCAAAGGCCCGAGAAGCAACCTCAGCTGATCATTTCGGCCTATAGTGGGCCTCGTCAGTGAGGTGTAGCTATATTCCTCTAAGCACACTGAGCAAGGAGTCCACATCTGGTTGCCCCTTTTTCCCATAGGGAGACTAAATACATACAGATAGAAGTGCACTCACAGGAACGAACAACTGGCTCAATAACATTGTTAGCCTGTTCTATGGCGATTTACCACCTGGATGCAACTTTTTAGCCCAGTAATGCTTTTCACAGAATAGAACTCTCCTGTAGAATATCAGTCTGATCCCGCCTATTACGGTCAGTCCAGCGCTGAAATACCAGGCAATTCCTCTCTGAACAAGGAACACAGCAACCCCAGACGATCGTTTCGGCCTTCATTGGGCCTCATCAGTGAGGTGTAGCTATATTCCTCTAAGCACACTGAGCAAGGAGTCCACGTCTGGTTGCCCCTTTTTCCCATAGGGAGACTAAATACATACAGAGAGAAGTGCACTCACAGGAACGAACAACTGGCTCAATAACATTGTTAGCCTGTTCTATGGCGATTTACCACCTGGGTGCAACTTTTTAGCCCAGTAATGCTTTTCACAGTGTAGAACTCTCCTGTAGTATATCAGTCTGATCCCGCCTATTACGGTCAGTCCAGCGCCGAAATACCAGGCAATTCCTCTCTGAACAAGGTACACAGCAACCCCAGACAATCGTTTCAGCCTTCATTGGGCCTCGTCAGTGAGGTGTAGCTATATTCCTCTAAGCACACTGAGCAAGGAGTCCACGTCTGGTTGCCCCTTTTTCCCATAGGGAGACTAAATACATACAGAGAGAAGTGCACTCACAGGAACGAACAACTGGCTCATTAACATTATTAGCCTGTTCTATGGCGATTTACCACCTGGGTGCAACTTTTTAGCCCAGTAATGCTTTTCACAGAGTACAACTCTCCTTGCTCAGTGTGCTTAGAGGAATATGGCTACACCTCACTGACGAGGCCCAATGAAGGCCGAAACGATCGTCTGGGGTTGCTGTGTTCCTTGTTCAGAGAAGAATTGCCTGGTATTTCGGTGCTGGACTGACCGTAATAGGCGGGATCAGACTGATATACTACAGGAAAGTTCTATTCTGTGAAAAGCATTACTGGGCTAAAAAGTTGCACCCAGGTGGTAAATCGCCATAGAACAGGCTAATAATGTTAATGAGCCAGTTGTTCGTTCCTGTGAGTGCACTTCTCTCTGTATGTATTTAGTCTCCCTATGGGAAAAAGGGGCAACCAGACGTGGACTCCTTGCTCAGTGTGCTTAGAGGAATATGGCTACACCTCACTGACGAGGCCCAATGAAGGCCGAAACGATCGTCTGGGGTTGCTGTGTTCCTTGTTCAGAGAAGAATTGCCTGGTATTTCGGTGCTGGATTGACCGTAATAGGTGGGATCAGACTGATATACTACAGGAAAGTTCTATTCTGTGAAAAGCATTACTGGGCTAAAAAGTTGCACCCAGGTGGTAAATCGCCATAGAACAGGCTAACAATGATATTGAGCCAGTTGTTCGTTCCTGTTAGTGCACTTCTCTCTGTTTGTATTTAGTCTCCCTATGGGAAAAAGGGGCAACCAGACGTGGACTCCTTGCTCAGTGTGCTTAGAGGAATATGGCTATACCTCACTGACGAGGCCCAATGAAGGCCGAAACGATCATCTGGGGTTGCTGTGCTCCTTGTTCAGAGAAGAATTGCCTGGTATTTCGGTGCTGGACTGACCGTAATAGGCGGGATCAGACTGATATACTACAGGAAAGTTCTATTCTGTGAAAAGCATTACTGGGCTAAAAAGTTGCACCCAGGTGGTAAATCGCCATAGAACAGGCTAACAATGGTATTGAGCCAGTTCTTCGTTCCTGTGAGTGCACTTCTCTCTGTTTGTATTTAGTCTCCCTATGGGAAAAAGGGGCAACCAGACGTGGACTCCTTGCTCAGTGTGCTTAGAGGAATATGGCTACACCTCACTGACGAGGCCCAATGAAGGCCGAAACGATCATCTGGGGTTGCTGTATTCCTTGTTCAGAGAAGAATTGCCTGGTATTTCGGTGCTGGACTGACCGTAATAGGCGGGATCAGACTGATATACTACAGGAAAGTTCTATTCTGTGAAAAGCATTACTGGGCTAAAAAGTTGCACCCAGGTGGTAAATCGCCATAGAACAGGCTAACAATGGTATTGAGCCAGTTGTTCGTTCCTGTGAGTGCACTTCTCTCTGTTTGTATTTAGTCTCCCTATGGGAAAAAGGGGCAACCAGATGTGGACTCCTTGCTCAGTGTGCTTAGAGGAATATGGCTACACCTCACTGACGAGGCCCAATGAAGGCCGAAACGATCGTCTGGGGTTGCTGTGTTCCTTGTTCAGAGAAGAATTGCCTGGTATTTCGGTGCTGGACTGACCGTAATAGGCGGGATCAGACTGATATACTACAGGAAAGTTCTATTCTGTGAAAAGCATTACTGGGCTAAAAAGTTGCACCCAGGTGGTAAATCGTCATAGAACAGGCTAACAATGGTATTGAGCCAGTTGTTCGTTCCTGTGAGTGCACTTCTCTCTGTTTGTATTTAGTCTCCCTATGGGAAAAAGGGGCAACCAGACATGGACTCCTTGCTCAGTGTGCTTAGAGGAATATGGCTACACCTCACTGACGAGGCCCAATGAAGGCCGAAACGATCGTCTGGGGTTGCTGTGTTCCTTGTTCAAAGAATAATTGCCTGGTATTTCGGTGCTGGACTGACCGTAATAGGCGGGATCAGACTGATATACTACAGGAAAGTTCTATTCTGTGAAAAGCATTACTGGGCTAAAAAGTTGCACCCAGGTGGTAAATCGCCATAGAACAGGCTAACAATGGTATTGAGCCAGTTGTTCGTTCCTGTGAGTGCACTTCTCTCTGTATATATATATATATATATATATATATATATATATATATATATATATATATATATATATATATATTTGTTTGTTTTTTTAAATAAAAGGGTTTTAACAGTAATTTAAAGTGTTTTGGAATATGACAAAGTTTTGGAACTGGAAAGGGCTAAAAGGTGTGTGTGTACATATATATATATATATATATATATATATATATATATATATAATGATTTCTCAGTCTCTTTATTAGAACACAACCAGAGAATACAGGATATTTGTATGCAGTATTAAAACACTGAAACCCCCCAGAATAAACAGCTTCAATAGGCTAAAGTAGCAAGTATTTAGTGTTACCTCCCCTTACACTTGAGCAAATAGCAGGAACCTTGCTCTTGTAAGCCTAAATGGAATTGAACTGCAATTGATGTCATTGATAAAACCTGTGATTCATCTACTATTTAAAGGGACTCTCAAGTCAAAATAAACCTTTATGATGCAGATGGAACATGCAGTTTTAAGATGCTTTCCAATTTACCTCCATTATCAAATTTTTTACAGTCTTTTTATATTCACACTTTCTGGGGAACAAGATCCTACTGAGGATGTGCACAAGCGCATAGGGTATACTTATACTAGCCTGCGATTGGCTGATGTCTGTCACATGATACAGGGGGCCTGAAAAAGGGAGAAACATAAATTCTACTGTTTATTTGAAATTCAGAGTAGGTGTTAAATTATTGTCTTTCTATTATGCACTTGTTAATTATGCAATTCTACTGCATTCAGTGGTCCTTTAATGTCAAAATGACTGCTGTGAAAAAGGTTTATTACATCAGGTTTTTGCAAGACATGCTTAAAAATTACATATACATGTGGTATAAGTTTAATTCATTGGAATCTTGCTAATAAGACCAACTTTCAATCACATCATTCCATTCAAAATGCCAAAGATCACAGAATTTGACAGACATAAAATCATACATTTGCATCAGCAAGGCCACTCCCAAAGGGAAATCAGCAAACATACTTGTCAGGAAACCAGGAATCATACAGAGACATGAAATGTTAAATTTATCAAATATTTATTAAAAAAGAACAACAAATTATAAAGAGTCCAAAAGCCATGTTCAGACGCTGAATTCAGTAGCTCCTAAGGCAATATAAACAATCTACGAATTATCTCGCATTGATATGCCAACCCTCACAATAGCTCTGAATATCACCTGTAAAGAAGTTTTGGAGTCAGGTGATACTTCTATCTTTTGAATCCTGTTATCAATAGACCCAAACTAATCGGGACATGTTCTGTCAGCTTAGGATACATTTCTAACATCCCCCCCCCTGGTTTGACATTTAACTTGCCGGGTAAAGCTTCTTTTTATTAATCCATGATGGAGGAGTTTTACATAAATTCTACCATATTATTATTATAGGATCTATGACGCAAGATCGATGGACAGTTTGATGATCTCCTAGCTACTAGTAGAGATCCGCTCATTCCTTCTGGAAAGCACCTGATTGGGAATGGTGTTATTTTTCAGCATGATAATGATCCCAAGCACACTGCTAATGCAGTGAAATCATATGTGGAGAGAAAAACAGCTGATAAAACACTGACAGTCATGAACTGGCTTGCACAGAGTCCAAACTAGGATCACCTGGACAGAGAAATAAATAAAAGACAACCTAAATCTAAAAAAGAACTCTGTAAAGTGCTGAAAGAAGCCTGGTATAATATGTCAGAAGGTTGCTCATAAAACGTCAGGACAGTCTCCCTAAAAGAGTTCAAGATGTGCTTAGTACCAAGGGAGTTCACACTTAATACTGGCAACCTGAAGAAGCCATTTTGTTCTAAAAATTGTGTTTTTTTCAATTTTGTGTATATATTTCCTGTATTTTCTGTTTGTATCTTACTAAAGAGACTGAAACATAAATATGGATGGTCATTAAAAATTTGCTAAAACAACAAATCTAATGGTGGTCTAAGACTTTTGAACAGTCCTGTATATAAATATATATGTGTGTATTTGTATATATGTTTATGTGTATAAAAAATTCACAAAACAGAAGGGCAGACTCCTTTTGGTGTAAATTAAAAAGACAACCTTTAATACAAAGCTTTAAAAACACACTGACTTGTTTCAACCTGAACACAAATGAGATATGATAAAAGGCACTGGACCATCGTATCTGCAAACGTTACAAGTGGTATGGTACAGTAACGCTTGTCCGCAGCGTGATGACTCAAAGTCACTGCCCTCCCATAGATCAGTGCAGTCACTCCTCCACCACCACTAAGTAAAAGTAATCCAATGACGTCCAGTGAATGGGATTTTTTTGTATCCTGACATCTTATAACAGACTGAGTGTGTTTTTAAAGCTTTGTATTAAAGGTTTTCTTTTTAATCTACACTTAGAGGAGTCTGCGCTTCTTTTTTGTGTGACTTTTCTATATAGCTGTACCTGCCTGCCAGTGCTGCAAGATCTATTGTCAAACATGTTTATGTGGTTCATGCTGTTTTACTTGGGATGCTATAAAGTTTCTGCTATGTTTATGTGTGTGTATATACATATATATGTGCACATTTAAATACGAACAGACATACATACACACATGAGAATCATGTCCGTTGTCTGTATTTAACATTGCATACAAATTGCACCAGCAATGTTTGTTCAATGATGCCCCCTCCTTGCTGTTGGCAAATTGGCCGCTTGCACGGGTTGTCAATCATCCGGAAAGGTTAAGGTTGCAAAAAGGTTAAGGAGAAGATGAAGGCATTGACGAGGTTAAAGTGGCGGATAAGTTAAGGAAAAGTGAGCCTGAAACAACAGGCCTCCGATGCACCAATCACTGCTTGGTATATGGAGCCCATAGTATATATTTACCTCAAAGGTTGGTTTAACTTAATAGTAATATGAAGGGATTGATACCTATGAAAGCATTATATTTTGGCTTTAAAATACTCTTAGACTAGATGAGCTTGTAATAAAAATATTGTTTGAGAAGATGTGAGTATGTATCAATTACAACCCAGAAAAAATAATAATTTTCAAGTGGTCTAATTACTTTTGCAAGGTAATGGCTATTAGTATTTAAATTACTATCGGCTAGATTACGAGTTTTGCGTTAGGCTTATAAAGCAGCGTTAGCCGGTCCTAAAGCTGCTTTTTAACGCCCGCTGGTATTACGAGTCTTGCAGGTACAGGTGTACCACTCACTTTTTTGGCCAGACTTGGAAATACCGCAAATTCACTTACGTAAATTGCATATCCATTTTTTTCAATGGGACTTGGATAGCGCCGGTATTACGAGTCTGCCAAAAAGTGAGCGGTAGACCCTCTCCTGTCAAGACTGGTAACGCATTCTAAAGTCAGTAGTTAAGAGTTTTAAAGTACAACGCTGTAGCATAAAACTCTTAACTAAAGTGCTAAAAAGTACACTAACACCCATAAACTACCTATTAACCCCTAAACCGAGGCCCTCCCGCATTGCAAACACTAAAATACATTTTTTAACCCCTAATCTGCTGAACCGGATATCGCCGCCACTATAATAAATATATTAACCCCTAAACCGCTGCACTCCCGCCTCGCAAACATTAGTTTAATATTGTTAACCCCTAATCTGCCATCCCTAACATCGCCGACACCTACCTACATTTATTAACCCCTAATCTGCCGCCCCCCACGTTGCCGCCACTATGCTAAAGTTATTAACCCCTAAATCTAAGTCTAACCCTAACCCTAACACCCCCTAACTTAAATATAATTAAAAGAAATCTAAATAAAAATTCCTATCATTAACTAAATTATTCCTATTTAAAACTAAATACTTAACTATAATATAAACCCTAAGCTAGCTACAAGATAACTAATAGTTACATTGTAGCTAGCTTAGGATTTATTTTTATTTTACAGGCAAGTTTGTATTTATTTTAACTAGGTATAATAGTTATTAAATAGTTATTAACTATTTAATAACTACCTAAAATAAAGACACATTTACCTGTAAAATAAAACCTAACCTAAGTTACAATAACACTACACTATAATTAAATTAATTCCCTAAATTAAATACAATTAAATACAATTAAATAAAATTAGCTAAAGTACAAAAAATACACTAAATTAAAGAAAATAATAAACAAATTACAAGATTTTTAAACTAATTACACCTAATCTAATCCCCCTAACAAAATAAAAAAGCCCCCCAAAATAAAAAAAGCCCTACCCTACACTAAATTACATATAGCCCTTAAAAGGGCCTTTTGCGGGGCATTACCCTAAAGTAATCAGCTCTTTTACCTGTAAAAAATTACAAATCCCCCCCAACATTAAAACCCACCACCCACACAACCAACCCTACTCTTAAACCCACCCAATACCCCCTTAAAAAAAAACTAACACTAACCCCTTGAAGATCACCTTACCGGGAGAAGTCTTCATCCAACCGAGCCGAAGTCCTCAACGAAGCCGGGATAAGTTTTCATCCAAGCCGGGCAAAGTGGTCCTCCAGACGGGCAGAAGTCTTCATCCAGTCGGCATCTTCTATCTTCATCCATCCGGCGCGGAGCGGGTCCATCTTCAAGACGCGGAGCATCCTTTTCCTTCTGACGGCTAACACTGAATGAAGGTTCCTTTAAATTACGTCATCCAAGATGGCGTCCCTTCAATTCCGATTGGCTGATAGAATTCTATCAGCCAATCGGAATTAAGGTAGAAAAAATCCTATTGGCTGATGCAATCAGTCAATAGGATTGAAGTTCAATCCTGTTGGCTGATCCAATCAGCCAATAGGATTGAGCTGGCATTCTATTTGCTGATTGGAACAGCCAATAGAATGCCAGCTCAATCCTATTGACTGATTGGATCAGCCAATAGGATTGAACTTCAATCCTATTGGCTGATTGCATTAGCCAACAAGATTTTTTCTACCTTAATTCTGATTGGCTGATAGAATTCTATCAGCCAATCAGAATTGAAGGAACACAATATTGGATGACGTCATTTAAAGAAACCTTCATTCAGTGTTAGCCGTCGGAAGGAAGACGATGCTCCGCATCGGATGTCTTGAAGATGGACCCGCTCCGCGCGGGATGGATGAAGATAGAAGATGCCGTCTGGATGAAGACTTCTGCCCGTCTGGATGAAGAATAGTGATGTCGCGAATAGTTTGCGGCGAACATAGCATGTTCGCGTTCACCATGGCGGGCGAACATATGCGATGTTCGATCCGCCCCCTATTCGTAATCATTGAGTAAACTTTGACCCTTTACCTCACAGTCAGCAGACACATTACAGCCAGTCAGCGGCAGACACTCCCTCCCAGACCCTCCTACCTCCTGGACAGCATCCATTTTAGATTAATTTGGAAGCTGCATTCTTAGTGAGAGGAGGGACAGTGTAGCTGCTGCTGATTTAATAGGGAAATCGATAGCTAGGCTAGTGTATTCAGTGTCCACTACAGTCCTGAAGGACTCATCTGATCTCTGCTGTAAGGACAGCACCACAAAAAGCCCTTTTTAGGGCTAGAACATCAGTCTACTTTTTTTTTTTCCTGTGTAATCTAATTGCAGTTGACGGCCTGCCAGCGTGTGTGTCAGGCTCACAGCGTATACTGTGCCCACTTGCCCAGTGCCACCACTCATATCTGGTGTAACAGTAGTGTACATTTAAAAAAACAATACTTTTTTGACTGTGAAATAATAGCAGACAGCTGCCAGTACCCAAGATAGCTGCCAATAAGGCAGATGGGGAGGGTTAGAGAGCTGTTTTGGGGGGGATCAGGGAGGTTGAGGGCTAAGGGGGGGATGCTACACCACAGCATATGTAAATATGCTAAAAAATAAAAAAAAATTAAAAAACCTTTTATTTTAGTACTGCCAGACTTTCTGCCAGTACTTAAGATGGTGGGGACAATTGTGGTGTGGGGGAGGGAAGGGAGCTGTTTGGGAGGGATCAGGGGGTCTGATGTGTCAGGTGGGAGGCTGATCTCTAGACTAAAGCTAAAATTAACCCTGCAAGCTCCCTACAAACTACCTAATTAACCCCTTCACTGCTAACCATAATACACGTGTGATGCGCAGCAGCATTTAGCGGCCTTCTAATTACCAAAAAGCAATGCCAAAGTCATATATGTCTGCTATTTCTGAACAAAGGGGATCCCAGAGAAGAATTTACAACCATTTGTGCCATAATTGCACAAGCTGTTTGTAAATGATTTCAGTGAGACACCTAAAATTGTGAAAATTTTTAAATGGGCCTAGATCAATACTTTTGGTTGTCTACTACACTACACTTAAGCTAAAATTAACTCTACAAGCTCCCTACATGCTCCCTAATTAACCCCTTCACTGCTGGGCATAAAACACATGTGGTGCGCAGTGGCATTTAGCAGCCTTCTAATTACCAAAAAGCAACGCCAAAGCCATATAAGTCTGCTATTTCTGAACAAAGGGGATCCCAGAGAAGCATTTACAACCATTTATGCCATAATTGCATAAGTTGTTTGTAAATAATTTCTGTGAGAAACCTAAAGTTTGTGAAAAAGTGAACAATATTTTTTTATTTGATCGCATTTGGCGGTGAAATAGTGGCATGAAATATACCAAAATGGGCCTAGATCAATACTTTGGAGTATGTCTTCTAAAAAAAAATATATACATGTCAAGGGATATTCAGGTATTCCCGACAGATATCAGGGTTCCAATGTAACTATCGCTCATTTTGAAAAAAAGTGGTTTTGAAATAGCAAAGTGCTTCTTGTATTTATTTCCCTATAACTTGCAAAGAAAGCAAAGAACATGTTAACATTGGGTATTTCTAAACTCAGGACAAAATTTAGAAACTATTTAGTATGGTTGTTTTTTGGTGGTTGTAGATGTGTAACAGATTTTGGGGGTCAAAGTTAGAAAAAGTGTGTTTTTTTCAATTTTCAATAATGGTATCTTTAGAAAGTCAATTTAGTGGTGAGAAAAACGGTATATAATATGTGTGGGTACAGTAAATGAGTAAGAGGAAAATTACAGCTAAACACAAACACTGCAGAAATGTAAAAATAGCCCTGGTCCTTAAGGGAAAGAAATTGAAAAATGGCCTTGGTCCTTAAGGGTTAAAAAAAAAACAACTAGAAATTTGACTTTGAAATAATAGCAGTCAGTGGAGGGGGGTGGGATCGTGGGCGGGGATGTCCGGGGGCGCGCATGGACGCTCCTGCGTGCATGGGAGGGCGGGGGCGGGCGCGTGCACGGGGAGGGAGCAGGTGGGAACCGCTACACTACAGAAAAAGTTGGTGTAAAATTTAAAAAAAAAAAGGAATAAAAAAAATCAGGCAGGTGGTGGGGGTTGGTCTGTGGGGGGGGAAGCTATACTACAGAAAAAAAAAAATAAAAACAGAAAAAACTACTTTTTTTTGCAAACTGGGTACTGGCAGACAGCTGCCAGTACCTAAGATGGCCACCAATAAGGCAGACGGGGAGGGATAGAGAGCTGTTTTGGGGGGGATCAGGGAGGTTGGGGGGTAAGGGGGTATGCTACACCACAGCTTATGTAAATATGCTAAAAAAATAAAATTACAAACCTTTTATTTCAGTACTGGCAGACTTTCTGCCAGTACTTAAGATGGCGGGGACAATTGTGGGGTGGGGGGGGGGGGAAGGGAGCTGTTTGGGAGGGATCAGGGGTCTGATGTGTCAGGTGGGAGGCTGATCTCTACACTAAAGCTAAAATTAACCCTGCAAGCTCCCTACAAACTACCTAATTAACCCCTTCACTGCTAACCATAATACACGTGTGATGCGCAGCAGCATTTAGCGGCTTTCTAATTACCAGAAAGCAATGCCAAAGCCATATATGTCTGCTATTTCTGAACAAAGGGGATCCCAGAGAAGCATTTACAACCATTTGTGCCATAATTGCACAAGCTGTTTGTAAATGATTTCAGTGAGAAACCTAAAATTGTGAAAAATTTAACGTTTTTTTTTTAATTTGATCGCATTTGGCGGTGAAATGGTGGCATGAAATATACCAAAATGGGCCTAGATCAATACTTTGGGATGTCTTCTAAAAAAAATATATATATACATGTCAAGGGATATTCAGGTATTCCTGACAGATATCAGGGTTCCAATGTAACTAGCGCTTATTTTGAAAAAAAGTGGTTTTGAAATAGCAAAGTGTTTCTTGTATTTATTTCCCTATAACTTGCAAAAAAAGCAAAGAACATGTTAACATTGAGTATTTCTAAACTCAGGACAAAATTTAGAAACTATTTAGCATGGTTGTTTTTTGGTGGTTGTAGATGTGTAACAGATTTTTCAGGGCCTGCCAGGGCACAGTGTCACGCCAGTGCAACTCAGATCTGGTGTAACAATAGTGTACATTAAAAAACAAATACAATTTTGACTGTAATAGATTGAATAGCAGTTAGTTGTCTTCAAGCGTGTGTGTCAGGCCTACAGCATCTACTCTGCCAACTTCTGCCAGTGCACAGTGCCACTCATATCTGTTGTCACAGTAGCTTGTACGCATAGTACCACTAATTGAAAAAAAAATAACAGGCAGAGGCAGGCCACCCCGCAGGGGTCATCGTGGTTGTGGTGCTGTGATTCCCTTTGGCCCTAGAATAATGCCCAGTGTTCAGAGGCCACGTACCCTGAACTCGAAAAGTTCTGAGGACATAGTTGACTGGCTAACACAGGACATGTGTGCCCAGGACACGGTGTGATGATGATGATGTTGTACCCGCTGCAGGAGTTTGGTCTGTCACTGTGAAGCGGGCGTAACCCTTACACTACCTGATCAATACAACATCATACCTGATGTTTTAAAGCACGTTATTCCAAACAATTTAGGAATGTTAGGTGATTTATGCCCTTTATGGATTAAAACCAGACTCTGCATCAACTATGTCATTTTCCATGGGAGTTTTGCCATGGATCCCCCTCCGGCACGCCACAGTCCAGGTGTTAGTCCCCTTGAAACAACTTTTCCATCACTATTGTGGCCAGAATGAGTCCCTGTGGGTTTTAAAATTCGCCTGCCCATTGAAGTCTATGGGGGTTCGCCCGGTTCGCCGGTTCGCAAACTTTTGCGGAAGTTCCCATTCGCGAACCCAAATTTTTAGGTTTGCGATATCACTGATGAAGACTTCTCCCGGTAAGGTGATCCTCAAGGGGTTAGTGGTATGTTTTTTTAAGGGGGTATTGGGTGGGTTTTAGAGTAGGGTTGGTTGTGTGGGTGGTGGGTTTTAATGTTGGGGGGGATTTGTAATTTTTTTTACAGGTAAAAGAGCTGATTACTTTGGGGCAATTCCCCCGCAAAAGGCCCTTTTAAGGGCTATTTGTAATTTAGTGTAGGGTAGGGCTTTTTTTATTTTGTTAGGGGGATTAGATTAGGTGTAATTAGTTTAAAAATCTTGTAATTTGTTTATTATTTTCTGTAATTTAGTGGGGGGTTTTTGTACTTAAGCTAATTTTATTTAATTGTATTTAATTTAGGGAATTAATTTAATTATAGTGTAGTGTTAGGTGTTAGTGTAACTTAGGTTAGGTTTTATTTTACAGGTAAATTTGTCTTTATTTTAGCTAGGTAGTTATTAAATAGTTAATAACTATTTAATAACTATTCTACCTAGTTAAAATAAATACAAACTTGCCTGTAAAATAAAAATAAAACCTAAGATAGCTACAATGTAACTATAAGTTATATTGTAGGTAGCTTAGGGTTTATTTTATAGGTAAGTATTTAGTTTTAAATAGGAATAATTTAGTTAATGATAGGAATTTTATTTAGATGTATTTAAATTATATTTAAGTTAGGGGGTGTTAGGGATAGACTTAGGTTTAGGGGTTAATAAATTTAGAATAGTGGCGGCAACGTTGGGGCGGCAGATTAGGGGTTAATAAATATAATGTAGGTGGTGGCGATATTGGTGGCAGCAGATTAGGGGTTCATAAGTATAATGCAGATGGCGGCGGTGTCTGGAGCAGCAGATTAAGGGTTAATAGTTATAATGTAGGTGTTGGCGATGTTGAGGGCGGCATATTAGGGGTTATTAAGTGTAGGTAGGTGGGGGGTGGCAGATTAGGGGTTAATAAATATAATGTAGGTGGCGGCGATGTTGGGGGCAGCAGATTAGGGGTTCATAAGTATAATGTAGGTGGCGGCGGTGTCCGGAGCAGCAGATTATGGTTTAATAATTATAATGTAGGTGTCCGTGATGTCGGGGGCGGCAGATTAGGGTTAATAAGTGTAAGATTAAGGGTGTTTAGACTCGGGGTTCATGTTAGGGTGTTAGGTGTAGACATAAATTTTATTTCCCCATAGGGATCAATGGGGCTGCGTTAAGGAGTTTTACGCTGCTTTTTTGCAGGTGTTAGACTTTTTTTTGCTGGCTCTCCCCATTGATCCCTATGGGGAAATCGTGCACGAGCACATTACACCAGCTCACCGCTAACGTAAGCAGCGATGGTATTGGAGTGCAGTAAGGAGCAAAATTTTGCTCAATGCTAACTTCTTGTCTGTTTTGTAAAAACCCGTAATACCAGCGCTGTCTATAAGTGAGCGGTGAGCATAAACCGCTCGTTAGCACCGCACAGCCTCTAATGCAAAACTCATAATCTAGGTGAGTGTTTCTGTTAGCTCACACTTTCACTTGCTGCATTTATGAATATGGTTTTTAACACCTGATAGCTTCATACAAGAAAACTTAACCAACATACTGGAAACAAAATCAAATTATCTATATTTAGCTATTCTACCCTTCTCATCATTAATCAGGTTTGTTTTGAAGTAGTTGTTGATAGACAGAGACAGACAATGGATATATAGATATATAGATAAATAGATAGATGATAGAAAATAGATAGATAGACAGACAGACATATAGCTAGATAGATAAACAGGCAGACAGACAGACAGGCATATATAGATAGATGATGATCGATAGATAGATAGATAGATAGATAGATAGATAGATAGATAGATAGATAGATAGATAGATAGATAGATAGATGATATATAGATAGATTCTTTACCATAACTCATCATTTGATTAAATAAGTTAAAAGCGAAGTAGCAAATTATGACGCAAATTAGGAATTTAATAGTTTATGAGCCTTAATATAGGTAAGGGATCAATTACATAAATGTTTTCAGTTGCTCAATTACATCCATGTTTCTGTCAGCATTTGGTATTTGTTTAAAATGTAAAATGAATTATAAGAAAGAGATTTTTAAAAAGGAATATTACTTTTTGATTATTCTGCTATTTCTAGTACTGATATTGTCTCATCCAAAAGGGCAATTGGACGTGCATAGGTTACCCCTTCACTGTAACTTCAATTTGCTTTCTTGTGTGCATCTGTATATTTACAAAAGGGAGTGCAGTGTGTCTGTACTTGTATAAATACTCATATGTGTGGGTGTATGGTCACTAAGGTGATGAATAAATAAGAACAAAAGGACAGAGAGAATTCATTCGCTTTAGCAAAACAAAGTACTTTTTCTGTCAAGGACAAGTATGCTTGTACAGTAGAATGTGGAACTATCGCTTTTTCCAATCTATCAAGCAAAGCTAATGAACAGTACAATAACTATATTTCATTCTTCACCTTGAAGTTGTAAGAGTGACCGGAAGAAAACATTGGAGACTTATCCAATTTAGATCTGAATTACTGACATTCTTATTAATGCAAAGTCAGACAAAAGTATATCTTTTTTTATTTCAATTTTGAATTTGTATTATTTTAATTTGATTTAGTTTTTTAAACATTTTAAGATTATTTTAATGTTTTAAAGTAAATATGGCAACTTTTGAAACTCGTTTACAGTGAGCCACAATTTGCCTGCCTCTGAATATTTTTCCATTTATAAAGATACATTTAGTGATGCCTCAACTATTATGCATTACATTTAGCCAGATACAATTTATGACCATTAAAAGTGAAATGCAAAGTTGAGTCCTGATCAGTCAGACCCTTCGGCAGTTGCACATTTTGTCTAGTTTGGATTCTGAAACTTATGTATGTTTTAAAGTGCTCTACTCTGTTGATTACAACGTGAAGTGAATAGGTTGAGATATTCTTTATAATTTGTAACTAGCCATAACCCATGTTTCCAGCCTTAACCACATCATAACAAAGTATATGTTTTGTCAATATAGTTTGTTTACTATATATGGGTTAGATTACAAGTGGCACGCTAACTGTTGCTCGGGAGCGATATCAGAATTATCATGGCTGTTTGTGGACTTTGGAAGTGGCACGCATATTACAAGTTGAAAGTAGAAACATCTAGCACAATTGAATTTAACGCACGTCAGGTTAACACGATTTCAAAGCTCTGGTTAATGGTTATGCTCAAATAAAAAGTGAAACAAAAAACATCATAAATGCAATTAAAAGTACAATTACATTCATAATAACACTAGCTAATAAATATTATTGGGGGAAAAAAGCATAAAAAGTTACAAAGATATAATGATATAAGGTCTCACGCGTTAACATAGAGATACATATCTATATATATATATGAAGAGAGAGAGCCGCACTCCTGAGATAGAACAAAAGCTAGAATAACTTCCATGCCTGTTCATTTTCATTACAACTCGGTGCACACTCTTTTAGCACACAATGCCTTTTCACAGAAAAAAATATATCCTGTAGCATATCAGTCTGACCCTGTCCAATAACAGTCCAGCGCCGAAATACCAGACAATTCTTCTCTGACAAGAGAAACAACAACCCCAAACAATTGTTTCGGCCTTCTGTGGGCCTCGTCAGTGAGGTGCAGTTTTATCTCTCTAAGGGCATGTGTACAAGGAGTCCACGTCTGGTTTCCCCCATTACTCTTAGGGAGACCCAAGAGTAATTTGCATAAATATCAGAAGAGAGAAAGCCGCACTCCTAAGATAGAACAAAAGCTAGAATAACTTCCATGTCTGTTCATTTTCATTAAGGGTGCACACTCTTTCAGCACACTATGGGGCACATTTATCAATCTCCGAATGGAGCTTGTGGGCCCGTGTTTCTGGCGAGTCTTCAGACCGCTTATAGACAGCTTTATAGACCGCTGCTCCATAACCCTGTCCGCCTGCTCTGATGAGGAGGACAGGAATCGCCGGAAATCAACCCGATCAAGTGCGATCGGGTTGATTGACACCTCCCTGCTGGCGGCCGCGAGTCAGCAGGGGGCGGCGTTGGTGCAATGCTGAATACGGAAAGCATATTGCTCTCCGCATTCAGCGAGGTCTTGCGGACCTGATCTGCACTGTCAGATCAGGTCCGCAAGACCTTTAATAAATAGGCCCCTAAGCCTTTTCACAGTGATACAACTGCACCTCACTGACGAGGCCCACAGAAGGCTGATACGATCATCTGGGATTGTTGTTTCTCTTATTCAGAGAAGAATTGCCTGGTATTTCGGCACTGAACTGTCATTGGGCATGATCAGTCTGATATGCTACATGATATTTTTTCTCTGTGGAAAGGCATAGTGTGCTAAAAGAGTATGCACCCTGAGTGGCACTGAAAATGAACAGGCAAGGAAGTTATTATAGCTTTTGTTCTATCTTAGCTGAGTGCATCTATTTCTCTCTCTCTCTCTCTCTCTCTCTCCTCTCTCTCTCTCTCTCTCTCTCTATATATATATATATATATATATACAGGGAGTGCAGAATTATTAGGCAAATGAGTATTTTGACCACATCATCCTTTTTATGCATGTTGTCTTACTCCAAGCTGTATAGGCTCGAAAGCCTACTACCAATTAAGCATATTAGGTGATGTGCATCTCTGTAATGAGAAGGGGTGTGGTCTAATTACATCAACACCCTATATCAGGTGTGCATAATTATTAGGCAACTTCCTTTCCTTTGGCAAAATGGGTCAAAAGAAGGACTTGACAGGCTCAGAAAAGTCAAAAATAGTGAGATATCTTGCAGAGGGATGCAGCACAAAGGTTCTGAAGCGTGATCATCGAACAATCAAGCGTTTCATTCAAAATAGTCAACAGGGTCGCAAGAAGCGTGTGGAAAAACCAAGGCGCAAAATAACTGCCCATGAACTGAGAAAAGTCAAGCGTGCAGCTGCCAAGATGCCACTTGCCACCAGTTTGGCCATATTTCAGAGCTGCAACATCACTGGAGTGCCCAAAAGCACAAGGTGTGCAATACTCAAAGACATGGCCAAGGTAAGAAAGGCTGAAAGACGACCACCACTGAACAAGACACACAAGCTGAAACGTCAAGACTGGGCCAAGAAATATCTCAAGACTGATTTTTCTAAGGTTTTATGGACTGATGAAATGAGAGTGAGTCTTGATGGGCCAGATGGATGGGCCCGTGGCTGGATTGGTAAAGGGCAGAGAGCTCCAGTCCGACTCAGACGCCAGCAAGGTGGAGGTGGAGTACTGGTTTGGGCTGGTATCATCAAAGATGAGCTTGTGGGGCCTTTTCGGGTTGAGGATGGAGTCAAGCTCAACTCCCAGTCCTACTGCCAGTTTCTGGAAGACACCTTCTTCAAGCAGTGGTACAGGAAGAAGTCTGCATCCTTCAAGAAAAACATGATTTTCATGCAGGACAATGCTCCATCACACGCGTCCAAGTACTCCACAGCGTGGCTGGCAAGAAAGGGTATAAAAGAAGAAAATCTAATGACATGGCCTCCTTGTTCACCTGATCTGAACCCCATTGAGAACCTGTGGTCCATCATCAAATGTGAGATTTACAAGGAGGGAAAACAGTACACCTCTCTGAACAGTGTCTGGGAGGCTGTGATTGCTGCTGCACGCAATGTTGATGGTGAACAGATCAAAACACTGACAGAATCCATGGATGGCAGGCTTTTGAGTGTCCTTGCAAAGAAAGGTGGCTATATTGGTCACTGATTTGTTTTTGTTTTGTTTTTGAATGTCAGAAATGTATATTTGTGAATGTTGAGATGTTATATTGGTTTCACTGGTAAAAATAAATAATTGAAATGGGTATATATTTGTTTTTTGTTAAGTTGCCTAATAATTATGCACAGTAATAGTCACCTGTACACACAGATATCCCCCTAAAATAGCTAAAACTAAAAACAAACTAAAAACTACTTCCAAAAATATTCAGCTTTGATATTAATGAGTTTTTTGGGTTCATTGAGAACATGGTTGTTGTTCAATAATAAAATTAATCCTCAAAAATACAACTTGCCTAATAATTCTGCACTCCCTGTATATATATATATATATATATATATATATATATATATATATATATATATATATATATATATATATATATATATATATATATATATATATATATATATATGTGTATGTTTTACTGCATATGTACTGTACATATTTAACATTCCAAATGTCCTTTTTATTCTTAAATACATAGATATTTTACATGAACAGCATTATATATATATATATATATATATATATATATATATATATATATATATATATATATATATATATATATATATATATACTATAATTGCGTTTGTTATGTCCGTTGCCGTTGGCAGTTGTGCACGCATCCTCAAAGGAATATTGGCAGCGAGAGGCAGCCAACAGAATTTTGGCTGCGCTTTCAGCCAAAAGAATTCACCTGGATGCAGCTTTGTATTTTGCATTCTGAAAATAGCAGGTTGGTGAAAGAATCCACCACATTTTTGCTGCCCGCAATAATTATGTAAAAAACACCTAACTGCACACAATAAGTATTATAAAAAAAAAATACCGCCCGCAATAAGTATTTAAAAAAATAAAAACTAACCACCCATACGAAGTATTAAGACAAAAATAGACTAACCGCCCGCATGAAGTATTAAGAAAAAAACCAAACTACTTAATGCAATTATTAACCCCTAAATTTGCATACCCCAACATCGCAACCTACCTAATACATCTATTAACCCCCCACAACACATTAAACCTAATTTACCTTTTAACTCCTACACCGCCAGCCCCACAACGCAAAAAAAACAAATTTAATGATTAAGCCCCCAACCTAACCTAAAACCCCCTAAATTAACCCCTTAATTACAATAAAAATAAACTACATTACTATAAAAAAATAGAAAAAAATGACATTACCTTAATCCAACATTACAGAAAATAAAAAAGGATAACATTACAAAAAATAATAAACACATTATCCGAAATAAAAAAATGAAACCTAATCCCTATGAAAATAAAAACGCACCCCCAAAATAAAAACACCCCCTAATCTAATGCTAAACTACCAATAGCCCTTAAAAAGTCTTTTTTTAAGGGCATTGCCCTAGTTAAACAGCTCTTTTACATTAAAAATAAACAAAGTCCCCCTAACAGTAAACCCCCCACCCACCAAACCCCCCAAAATAAAAAAATCCTAACACTAAAAATACCTAAACTACCCATTGCCCTGAAAAGGACATTTGTATGGGCATTGCCCTTTTTCACTGCCCTTAAAAGGGCATTTAGCTCTTTTAAGAAAGCCCCAAAAAACCCTGTTAAAAAATAAACCCCCCCCAAAAAAAAATTTTTAAAAAATCTAACACTAAAGCCCCAAATAGGTACTCACAGTTTCAGAAGTCCAACAGAGAAGGTCTTTTTCCAGGCGGGTCCATCAACTTCATCCACAGCGAAGGCAGCGCAGAGTGGAGGTCCGGATTGGTGTTCCCAGATGTGGCGATCCACGGTGGTGCTCCTTGGTGGTGGCGGCGATCCTCAGTGAAGGTGTGGAGGTTCCTCTTCATGCGATCGTCCACCCACCACACACTGAAGAAAGAATTCAAGGTACCCCATATTTATTGGGGTACCTTGAATTCCTATTGGCTGAAATTTTCAAAACCAACCAATAGGAAGAAAGCTACTGAAATCCTATTGGCTGATTTGAACAGCCAATAGGATTTTAGTAGCTCTTATCCTATTGGCTGTTTTGAAAAAATCAGCTAATAGAAATGCAAGGTACCCCAAATTGATTGCGGTACCTTGCATTCTTTCCTCAGTATACCACAGATGATCAGATGAAGAGGAGCCTCCATGTCGCTGAGGACCACTGCCGAGGATCGCCACATCTGGAAAGACCGCTCCGGACCTCCGCTCCAAACTTCTGAAACTGTGAGTACTATTTGGGGCTTTATTTTTTTTTATTTTTTTAACTTAGGGATTTTTGGGGCTTTCTTAAAAGAGCTAAATGCCCTTTTAAAGGCAGTGAAAAAGAGCTTAATTCCCTTGTAAGGGCAATGCCCATACAAATGCCCTTTTCATGTCAATTGGTAGTTTAGATTTTTTTTGTGTCAGGTTTTTTTTATTTTGGGGGTTTGGTGGGTGGGGTTTTTACTGTTAGATGGGACTTTGCTTATTTTTAATGTAAAAGAGCTGTTTATCTTAGGGCAATGCCCTACAAAAGCCCTATTAAGGGCTATTGGTAGTTTAGCATTAGATTAGGGGGTGTTTTTATTTTGAGGAGGTTATTTTCATAGGGATTAGGTTTAATTTTTTTATTTTGGATAATGTGTTTATTTTTTTCTGTAGTTCTATTTTTTATTTTTTGTATTTACAACACATATATATATATATATATATATGCCCTCTGGGCAGACTTAAAGTACATTATTTTCTAAGTAAAGAAGATAGGAATATAAAATATGTGTTTTGCACAATTTAGATCTTAACGTGGTCGGTTTAGCACACATGAAAACTTATTATTATTGAAATATTACATATATAATATTTATAAAATTCATATAAATTATTAAAAATAATTAAACATATGATAAAATATTCTAAATAATCCATAGAATATATTTTTATATTTTACAGTATGTTTAGTTATTTTTAATAACTTTTATTACTTTTTTTTAAATATTTTATATGTTATAGTTCAATAACTGGCCTAAAGTATACTAAGTTTTCATGTACGCTAACTTGACCGTGTTAAGATCTAAACTGAGAAATACAATGCGCAAAACACATATTTTACATTCTTATTTTTTACACAGAAAATAATATACTTTTTATTATTCAAAATATATTTCTATATGTATCTGAAACTGTTCATGTAAAATACATATCTATAACTATTTATACATATTCAGGTATAGCTATATCATATATATATATAGAAATATGCATAGAAGAATAAAAAGGACATTATCCTGTAAGCAAAGAACATTGAATTGAATGTATGGATATATTTTACCAAAAAAAATCAGATATACTGTATGTAGATATCTATTTATAAATAAATATAACATATTCTGCTTTGTGAAGAACATTGGAATGTGAAATATTAATATTTTATGTCAGGTTAGTACACTTGAGAAAATGTGATCGGGTTTGTGCACAAGTAGGATGCTAGTTTTTTCCACTTTTCACGCTCCATTGAATTCTATGGGAGAATACATTAAAGAATACATTAAATACATTAAAATGATCGCAATGTTGTAATTTCGGCTTTTTACGTGAGTCGGCTTAGTGCACAAGTGAAAACAATTTCATTTAAACTTGTAAAACGTGCGCTCAAAAAGCCAAAGTCGAGCGCAGCTTGCACGCGAGAATGAGCAATAATTGGCACTCCACTAGTAATCTAGCCATATGGGGCATATGTTAAGGATGTGGAATTTATAAAGTGAACTGTGTGTTAACTAAGTATTCTTTGCATTCAATTGATATTTTGATTAATTACAAAAACAATATTTTCAACAGTTAAAAGGACATTAAAGGGCCATTAAACTCAAAAGTTACATTAACTCCAAAATGTAAGCCACACAGGGCTAGATTACAAATATTAGTGCAATTATTCAAGTCCAAAGGTATTCTCTGAAAATAGAGAGATAGTCTAGGGCAGTGTCACCAACCTTGGCTCCCCAGATGTTTTGGAACTACATTTCCCATGATACTCAGCCAGCCTATAGAGTGTCTGAGCATCATTGGAAATGTAGTTCCAAAACATCTGGGGAGCCAAGGTTGCTGCCCCTGGTCTAGGGCACACAAACATTTGGATAGCATTGGTGCACTAGATCCCTCCCACAACAGACTTCTATGAGGTGCACAGTAAAATTCCTATTGGATATTGACCAAATGCTAAGCCAATAGTGTGCCAAGGAGAACGTGCACAAGTAGTGGGGTTATCCATGCAGTTATGTGCTATATTATTCTTAATAATGATTTACTCCAGTTCTTAAATGTAAAATATTTATATCACCTCTTGCAAGATGAGCTTAATGAGCACTCTAATAGGGCTCCCTGTACTATCCATTAAAATAGGGCACACAACAATTTTGCCAGATGTTTTGTTGTTTTCTAACACCCCACTCTCACCAACTTTAGCCCCAAAATACTGCCTAATGCAGTTATTTTATTAAAAAATAAAGATGATGCTATCTTTATTTTTAAATAAAATACACTAGACTGTATTATGGAGGCATTTGGGACAAATTTATAAAATTAACCAGAGATCTGATTTAGCACTTCACTTATAAACTAGCCCTTCCTTGGGGAAGAAATATTAACACTTGCATGTTCTAATAATATGCTGTTCCACACCTTAGCCAAGATAGGCTAAGAACAAAATGATAGCTAGCTACATTACTACAGCCCCTTAACTTTATTTATGAATTATATTTATTTAAAAATATATTTTAGTTGTCTGACCTTACAATGCTAAAAGAAAGCTATATGAAAAAAGGAATGCTAGCTAGAAAAAAAAACTAAATTAATTACCTCTGGCATGTAGTGCAAGTATTTTCTGCTATGTTATTTCTCCTCATTTTAGCCTGGACAATATGATAGCTAGTGTTACTACTGCACCCCTATCACTAAGTATCTATCTATCTATCTATCTATCTATCTATCTATCTATCTATCATCTATCTATCTTTCTATCATCTATCTATCTCTATATTTCTATCTATCTATCTATCTATCTATCTATCTATCTATCTATCTATCTATCTATATGTCAAGCTAGCATTCTCTATTTCCAACAAGGCAAAGACATTACATTGTTTACATATTTTTTTCATTAAATTCTTGGAGAAGGTGTTTCCTAACATTTGTATACTTTTCTCTCTTTGAAGGCGTAAATACATAAATTAAGAAGGGCCATTTAAATGTAGTTCTCAATGTACATGCATAAAGCTCATTAGAGTTTTTATAGAGCTCTTTACCATTCTCTCATTTGGCATTCAAGCACAAAATAAATTTACATAGCAGAGTTATATGACCTTGAAGCTATTCCATTTTGTATAACCCTGCAATTTTGCTTGTAACAACAACCCAGTAATTGAGGATGTTCTAATTGATACATGTTCTCTTTATATAACCTCCCTCCTCTTTGCCATTTTTTAACATCTTGCAGACATTATATTTACTAGAAATGAATAAGAAATCTTATTTAATATCATCATATGTATCTCTTTACTCATTTTCACAGCTGCTAATATAATTTTGTCCATCACGAAAAGTTATTCTACGTTATCTGACATCATGCCATATTTTTATTTTATTTTTTTATAAGTGAGCCTCTTCAAATATCTTTTCTGTAGAACTCCCAAAGTATCTGAAAGTGAATTATAATATGTGCTGCAGAGAAGAGTTGCTTATTGTAAAATATTGTGCTTTAAATAATTTTAAAAATGTTCAGTTATAGGCATGAATGTAATCAGTAAAGTAGGTGCTTATGCTGAGATATATTTTTTGGGAGGGACACTCATAGCTATGGATATAAAATGAATATACAGGTAGTTCTACATTGTCAAAAAAAACCTTCCAGTATCATTTAAATTATCCATAACATACCGTCAATTGGCAAATGAGTTTATTATGAAATGTATTTATTAATGTACACATTCTATAACTTTTTAGCATTACATTCTCTTAGAGATGCTGCTTGTTTTTATAAAACTAGTCATAAAACTAGTTTAACATTAAGCTCACAGTTTCTCCAGAATAATTCCAGATACCTCCAGTAAACAGAATCAAAGTAGTGGAAACAGCACACCAGATTTTCTTCAATGGGGCACAGAGCAACAGACTTGCCAAGTTTCACCAAAGTCCATAAATTTCAAAGAACTCCAGCCACCAATTTCTTTAAAAGACCTTTATTCTTTTGTCTTGGGTCCCATTTATAATACAACGTTTCAAGCCAGCATTAGGCTCTTAGTCATGTACCTGATGCTGGCTTGAAACGTTGTATTATCAATGGGACCCAAGACAAAAGAATAAAGGTCTTTTAAAGAAATTGGTGGCTGAAGTTCTTTGAAATTTATGGACCTCCAGTAAACAAGCAGTTTAAGCCTTCTACAAATTAAAATTTAGTATAAAGAGCCTAAATATGATACATTTTAAAATATGGCAACAGTGAAAATATATGTTAGTTATCTAGATAAAGAAACAGCTTAGAAAGTTCACATTTTATGATTAATAGCATGGGCATATTTAGGTTTCCTTCATGCATAGTACTGTCAGAAGGACACCATTCCCAAGGAGCCTCTCCGCCCATATTCAGTGTTATCATTGTTCCTTGTGCAGCACTGCCTCCTACTCACACGCAAAAAATAATGCAAGTTCAGGCCTGTCAATTACCCCAAACAGTTGTATGAATGATACTTCTTAACTTGTTGTAAGCCTGTGACATAAGGGCTTCTAAATAGCTTCCGCTGCTTAGTACATGGGGCCCATAATCCTTAATTTAGTTAAAGGGATAGTAAAGTCCAAATTAAACTTTCATGATTCAGATAGGGCATGCAATTTTAAACAACTTTCTAATTTACTTGTATCATCAAATTTGATTTGTTCTCTTGTTGTTCTTAGTTAAAAGCTAAACCTAGGTGGGCTCATATGCTAATTTTAAACCCTTGAAAGCCACCTCTCATTTGAATACATTTGACAGTTTTTCACAGCTAGAGTGCATTAGTTCATGTATTTTATATAGATAACACTGTGCTCATGCACGTGAAGTTATTTAATAGTCAGCACTAAATGCCTGAAATGCAAGTCTGTAAAAAGATCTGAAATAAGGGGACAGTCTGCTGAGGCTAAGATACAAGGTAATCACAGAGGTAAAACGCATTTCTATAACAGTGTTGGTTATGCAAAACTGGGGAATGGTAATTAAAGGGATTATCTATCTTTTTTAAACAATAACATTTTAAGATTAAGAGACATCTGCTTAATACTTGGACAGATATGTTAAATATATATATATATATATATATATATATATATATTAACATTTAATTGCTAATTCTTTATAAATTTCCAATGTCATTACATTGTTCATTAAAGGGACATTATACTCTAAAATAGTTTTTCCCTTAATGTATTTACAATTGCTTTTTTTACCAACTGAAGAGTAAAAAATTTATGAATATTGGCTTTTTAAGGTTTATTTGTGTATATTAAAGCTCTGATTTTGTGTTTTGAAGCCACAGTCTACTAAAATGGGTTGAGCTTGTAGGTAGAATCAGATCTTATTACTGTATCACATTGTGTACATATACATGTTTTTTTTATCTTATATCTGTCCATAAGACAATCACCAGTACTTGGAGAGAACAATGGAAAATCAACATTTTATTACCTTATCTCTGCTATATCCCACTGGGAGTGTAATTTCTTCTACTGGCTGTGTTTATAAAGCTTATCTATAGCTTGGACCTGCGGCCACAAACTTTCAGAATAGGTGGGGATACCACAGGCTAAATAAACTATTTAAAATGCCAACATAAGGGTAATGGAAATACTTGTAAACAATTTAATACACTCCAGCAGGTAAAGTGGATCATTGGAAACAAATTAAAGGGGAGAAACATTTTGAGTAAACTGTCCCTTTAAGACTCTGTTACTGTTTTATTAAACACACATACAGACTATTCCTACACCAAGGGATCTACATGCAGTTATAGCTCATCCTGCTTTTGGAACTTTTACCATTTCCTTGCTTCTCAGATTTCTTTAAATTAATGTAAAACTGATTTTCAACAATAATTGTTTTTATGTTGTTCAAGGCTGTTTAATAAGAAATGTTCTAAAATCATATTTAAAAAAAAAAAAAACCTGCAAAAAATGTAACGATTTTGAGCTTCAGGATTATAAATAGCAGAATCATTTTAGGATTGTGATCACTGAAAAAACACAAACTGACAATAACAGCAAAGTTCAGAAATTGTTATCTACCAAAATCTAACAGAGGATTGTGATCAACCCTTAATATTAAAACATATTAAATTGAGCAGTTTTTTTTCTTTAAAAATACATTTTTACTTACAAACATAGCCTATAATAAATAACAAAATGAAAGAATATGTAAATGTATAAAAAAAATTGGTGATAATTTCATTGTTTCAAAAATGCGCGTATCCCTTAATTTATTTATCTTTTTTTTTTTGCAGTCAATATACTGCTTACTTTTTAAACAATTAAAACAGATCACAAACAGTTCTTTCATTTTTACACAGGAGAATGTTTTTTAATAGTACAAGAGAATGAATATGACAGTGAGCTTGACAGCATAATTAGAAGATTGCTACAGTAGAAGGAAAGACATGCCTTACATATCTTTTACCTTTTTCAACGAGATTATTCTCCCTGAATTGTTAATCAGCTTTCATGGATTCCTAAATCTATAAGCTTTGAGATACTCTACCAGTTCTTCTAAGTTAATTTTAAATTGCAGTGACATCTCTAAAGGGGAAATTTAAAGTGTTAACTAAATGTGAGCAAACAGCTTGATGGCTGCAAATAAAACGAAGTTTGCCACATTAGAATTAATTTGAGAAAATCACACAGTTACGCAAGGGTTGACAAGACCTGACAAGGTCTGTTGGTCTTTGCACCCATATTCAATTCTAATGTCATCATCTGAAAGAACATTGTATCAAACATTGACTTCAAGGAAACTGTAGAAATGTAAGCAATTGAAAAAAAGAAAGTGGGACAAATTGTTTATATAAATATAATTTCTTTCATTAAAACATACAAAGCAAACCATGAGTTTTCAATGGTAGATGACCATTCATTATATAGTTTAATACATCTGTTGCTTACTCTTTTGTACTTATTCTCTAGTATTGTATGATGTTGAAGACAGTAATGAGTTTATTATTATTATTATTATTATTATTATTAATAATAATAAAAAGTGTATATTCCACAGTACTATAAAATGCTACAAATCAGCATGATTTTATGAGAAATAGATCATGTCAAACTAATCTAATTCGATTCTACAAGGAAGTAAGTAAAAGTATTGATAAAGGGGAATCAGATGATGTGATATACTTGGATTTTGCAAGGGAATTTGATACAGTGCCACATGAGAGATACATGTAAATAATTAAAGGGACAGTATACACTCATTTTCATATAACTGCATGTAATAGACACTACTATAAAGAATAAGATGCACAGATACTGATATAAAAATCAAGTATAAAATAGTTTAAAAATTTACTTAAAATCTTTCAGTTTAGCTCTGTTGAAAAGGTAGCTGGAAAGCCCACTGCAAGTGGCAAATTAGACACTCCCCCCTCCCCCTTCTTTTGCATATGAAAAGACCCTTTACACAAACAGGAGCAAGCTGAAGAAGGTAGCTGACGGTATTCAAATAAAACTTTTGGGGCTTAAATTATACATTTAAAAAAAAAACAAACTTTATGGGCTTTATAAATAGATCATCTACAAAACATTTATGCAAAGAAAAAATGAGTGTATAATGGCCCTTTAAGGGACTGGGAATAGCTGAAAAAGTTAGCTCATGGATAAATAACTGGATAAAAGATAGGGAGCATGAGAGGTTGTAAATGGATCCTACTCAGATTGGATAAAGGTAATCATTGGTGCCCCCCAGCGATCAGTACTGTGCCCTTTATTTTCAATATTTTTATTAATGACTTGGAGCAAGGATTAAATAGCAAAATCTCTATTTTTGCAAATAAAGCTCAGAGAAGGAACTCAAAACTATTAAGGGAAATTGAGAGTTTAGCCAAACTGGGTCTGCTTTCTATAGAAAAAAGGCAATTGAGAGGTGATATTATTACTTTATATACATATATTCCAGGCCCATATACAAAAATAACATAAGCTCTGGTCACAATTTAAGGCTGTAGGACAGGAATTTAATCTCCAACAACGTAAATGTTTTTTCACTGTAAGAGAAATTAAATTGTGGAACTAAATAACCTAAGTAGGTAGTAAATGTCAATACCTTAGATACATTTAAAAATAGTTTAGATCCATTTCTGGCTATAAACATTATTCAGGGATATGATTGCTGGTGTTAAATGGGTCACCTTTTTAATGAGATTAATTTAATATTAACTGCAGCTTTTATTGTAGATAAATAAAGATTTGTATAGGTTGAACATGACAGACCTTATTTCAACCTCATCTACTGTGTTACTATATTATAGGTAGCCAATGTCAAAAAAATGTGATTGAAGCCTCCTTCATGAAATTCCCAATGGCAGAATTACTTCCTTATTGCTCTGAATGTCACAGAGAAGCTCGTTTGGATCCTTTATCTTGGCACCTCATAAATCTTAGACGGACATAAAACCTGTATTTTCTTATTTCCCACTTGCAGCTAATTGTTTCAAGTCTTTAACATTAGTACCAAGAGAATTTTGTCTGGGGGAAACGTGTTCTTCCCCATATTATCTTGAAGTGCAATAGACACTTTCACTGAAAGAGAAGCAAACATCAGCAGTCATTCTAAATGCAGGGAGACTTTTACCTTTGTTTTACGTAGAGCAGAATTAGAGCCCTCACTTTTGAATAAGAGTTTACATGTCCTAGTTTGTTAATAGTGGTTACTTTCCCCACTCAGAACCAAGAAGGGTTTTTTGTGTTTTTTTTTTAAAGCCCTACCATTATCCAGTGACCAGCATCCAGATGTCCGTGTCTATGGATTAAAATGACTGGTCAATAAGGTGTACATTCTTATATCAGTAACACATTTTGAGAAAGGCAATAAAACTTCAAGTGAAAACTAACTTTTCCTCTTATATCCCACACATGTGACCCAATGTTTGTGAGATAAAATCCTCTTTTCTCAATTGAGTGGTGTCTGTGCAGCTACCATGGAATTGTAATAACAATTGCAAATACTTAACATAATTGGTCCTATTTTGAGGAGTGGGGTCTGTGGGGCTTGAAAGAAGTGTCAGGGTTTTTTCCCTGTTTTTTGCCATGTGCTGCTGGCAGCCATTTTACTTACCTCTCTTCCTGACTATGGTGCATTGTGGGGGATGCTGCTCATTTCCTACACTTCCTTTTATGGCCAGACTGGTGTGCATCATCCATGTGAGACAGGATGCAGTCTCAGAATTGTGATGTCATTGCTTATTATTTAAAGGGCGTCTGTTCAGTATGCTTTGCCTTTGCGTTGTCTCAGACCTGTTTGTGAGAGTTCCTGTGTATTACCTGGCTGCCTGACATCCTTCCTGGTTCCTGATCCCTGGCTTGTTCCTGACTCTGCTGTTTTCCTTATTCCTGATTCCAGCTCATCTGACTATTCGCTTTGGCTCCTGACTCGACTCGTCTGACTACCAGCTCTGGTTTTGACTCCTGGCTTGTTATTTGACTTGTGGACTTTTTATTATTTTTTGCTATTAATAAAGGTGTGATTATTTTTGCACTTCTCGTCTCAGTCTGATTCCTGGCACCCTGATAAGAAGACCATTTCAAACTCCTCTTAATATAAATAAATGATAACATCCCTCATTTGAACGAGGGGTATCCCAACATTTAAATACGGTTTCTCATGTTCTTATAGCTGATCATCTTAGTATTAATGGTCCCCCTGGAAGCAACCACTAGCTTCATTTAGTTTTATTGTTTTTAGGGCTCACAGATCCTTGTTTCTGTTATCAAATACAATTTTCAAAATCTAAATAATTGGAAAAACTGAATGGGTACAAAATTAAGCGTCGTTTCCTGAAATTCTATATATTTATATACTTTTGTACAAGTATTTTATGTCTGTTGCTTTTTTTGCTGTTTTATTTTTGTTTTATTATATGTTACTATTCTGGCTATGTGAAGTTAGGAATGTAAATAGTTTTACAATGTATTGAATATTTATATAGTTAAGTATTTATGCGTACCATTTTTTTACAATATGATGTATGGTACACAGAATGAAATCTTAACTTCTCATTTTCAATAACTTATTTAAAATGGAAAACAAACAAAGGTGAATGCAAATAAAGAACCACATTTTTGGGAGATGTTTAACAAATAATGATTAAACTGTTCTTGATTAACACAAACATAATCTTGATTTTTGTAGGGTGTCTTCTTGCCATTTTTGGAATTACTGCAAAGTAATGGTACTGTGTAAAATGGTTTGTCTGGTGATCTATGTAGGCAAACCACAGAAAAAGCACTAAAATTAAGGTTTAAATGTGATGAAGATTAATAAAATGACACCAGATGAAGGGGTAATCATTGCCCATTTTAATTTTATTTCCTTATTTTTTAATTGATTTTGGTGCATACATGTATAAGATATATGTTGACTAGAATAAAATATAAAATTCAATTTAATAGTCTGGCAAAGGTAATCATTTTTAAATAGTGTTATAGTAACCTAGTAGATTCGGTGGTACATTTTAACCTAGGCCCACTAGGTCTGTAACTAGGGCTGCAGGATTTAGCATGCTTTGCAAACAGACATGGAGGATACTGCTTCAATGCTAACATAAGTGCTCAACTTGAGTTTCTGTTTTTTTATGTGAATAAAATAATAAATTAAATTTGAGTTTTGCTGCTGTTACATTTCGTTTTTACATTTGTTTGATCAGTTTGGCTATTTATCATAAGAAATCAGAGCTGCAATTGATTCAGATTTTCAAATCTTGACATTTAACTGGATTTGCAAAGTTTGTGACTTGTATTCTATGTTTGAACTTGAACCTGACTACGTATATAATATTATAGATAGATAGATCGTCGATAGATAGATAGATGATAGATAGATAGATGATAGATAGATAGATAGATAGACAGGCAGACACAACATGAACACAATGAAAAAGTCACATCCAGCAAACTGTGAAACATTCTAGATTGTAATGTCTTGACAAAGGCTCCTTGAATGGCCGAACGGAAGATTGTGTGTGAAAATTGTTTTAAAATGTAAGTCTTAAAAGTGCCCTCATCTTGTGGAATATAAAATAAAAAATGGACTTTGAGGAAGCACCAAGGTACAACAAACCACGAGAGGATTGAGTGCATGGCTACTATAAATGTTTATATATGTGTATATATATTGAAGGGATGTTTTATGCTTCATAATGCCTTATTTACATACAATGACTTATTGTCTAACAATTTATTAACTTTTTGTTAGGGATGTAGCAAAAACAATGCCTAATACAATATTTATAGCCAACTTTTTAAATAGATGTAAATATCTAATATTTACCAGTAAATATTTTATGAAAAAGCTTTAGACTTTAATAATATTACTATTGACTATAATTTGAATGTCTGTGGCTATTCATGTAAACAAACAAATATGTAGCTGGTTTAGTTTTTCAAAAGTATTTCCAGCCTTATGTTTTCTCATTTACAAAAAATACATACACTGAACATTTCTTTCTAGTTCCTTTCTGTTAGCATTCATCATTTGGAATGTAGTCAAGAAGAATTACTCATTGTTTGGAGGCATGGAAGACTGACAAAAAGCTGGATCTGCCAAGCTGTATTGGAAGTGCTTAAAAATAACAATTCTGATAATTAGAGTGCACTTTCCAATTTGTAGTCACAGATCGAGCACCTCCTGCCAACAATGAAGAGAAATATAAGGGAACTAAAGAAAATGCAGTGTCATAGTTTACATAATAAATTTTTTTAGATTCCTAAATATCTACTAAATTTACTAAATGGTGTGTTTTTGTTTGTTTCTTTAAGATATATGGTTTTATATATTCAAGAATGCATGCATCAAATATAAAAACCAGATAAACAAGAGAGGTGCCTGTGTGTGTCAGTCTAGACACAGGTGCCGATTTACCATTGTGTGGACAGACATGTTCCGCATACGCTGTTGACATTTATCATAGCACAAGCATTCCTTGTGAAATGCTTGTGCAATGCTGTCCCCTGCAGATTCATGGCCAATCAGCCGCTAGCAGGGGGTGTCAATCAACCCGATCGTATCAGATTGGGCTGATTGCTGTCCGCCGCCTCAGAAGGGGCGGACAAGTTAAGGAGCAGCAGGCTTAAGACCGCTGTTTCTTAACTCCTGTTTCTGGTGAGCCTGAAGGCTCGGGTGGAAACAGATGCATTTAAATGCATACGGGTGTGGAAAATATGTGAGCTCTGATACAGGGTACTCACATTTACGTGGAGCACACCAGAGTGCTATAAGGAACAGGCTGGAAATTTACAGCAATCCAGCTGGCTGAACTCAAGGATACTGGAACTACTGTGGTCCCCACCCTTAGGTCTGAAACATCGGTCAGCTGTGGAACTCAGAAAAGGGGCACCAGTTCAAAAATATTAAAGAATTTATTTAAAAAAAACAATATATGATTTAAAAACAAATAAATGAACCGAACTTAGAGCAAGGGCCTGCTAGCTCACCCTCTCAAGGCTCTATAAGGCTCTGAGAATGTGTCTCTCAGTGTGTCCAAATTCATCAGGCATATGTACATATATACAAACACACATATACACACACATACATATACACATACATATAAACATAAGAACACACATGTAATATTCATAATTATACTAAAAACAATATAAATTATACATGTATTTATTACAAAAGCAGATCTATCTAAGCATCAAAAAATTCCATTCACATTTTTTTACATAACTCTTTTTTTGTTAATATTGGCAATTTTTATTAAAAAATAAATAATTTAGAAAATATATAGAAAACTCAGGTCCCAAAACAATAAAAATCATAACTTTTGTATATAAAACTAAAAACAAAATAAATATGATTGAGAATGAAAATAATATAATTTTAATGGTCCATGAATTCATTCATTGAGACATATTGATGAAAAATGGACTTATGCAAACACTTGCAATATTATTATTTTGGGGGAAAATGGTCATTTTAGCTGAGAACAAAGTAATACATACAGCATTTTTATTTATATCTTGATTGTGTACTCATTAAATTCCTAATTAAATACCATTGTACTTTAATGTGACAGTGAATTATTAGCCATAATAAATTATTGTCACTTTATGACTTTAGGCAATCATTAACTGATACTTTAAGTAAAGATCATCCAGAAACTTTAGTTTAAAACAATACCAAACAATAATTCTCTCTCTAGGGTAAAAATAAATGATTCTTCTGACCACTAAAAATCTTTTTTTTTTTTAAATCTGTGGTTCCAAGCATTCAAAGCTTTGTTAAATGTGTAGAAATTGATATTGAGAATATTGGAACTACAGATATAGTGGATGATAATTTGAAAAGATTTGAAGGACAGGTTCTGTCAGAATTTTAAAATACCAAAAATATAGTAATAAAATGATAAGAAAAGGAAGAAACCATAGTTCTTATGGATCGAGATTTCTATTTAAATGAAGTAATGAAGCTGAATGACCCTATGCAATATGGTCCAGTAAAAAGATCTGACTTTGAGATCTCCTGTAACAAACTCCTCTTTATTTGAAATCAAGCATTGAGTGAGGGTTTGATATCCCACATGGAACATAATGTTGTGTACAATAAATTCCCAGTAATCAACACTTTCTATTGTACACCAAAACTACATAAAGACTTTGAAAGGCCCCCGAGTAGACCTATAATATCAGGCCGCAGGCATAGGAGTGCCAATTTAAAATGTTAGCAGATTTATTGATTTTTTTCTGCGTCCATTTTTATCACTGTTGTCCTCCTATGTCCAAGACACAAATTATGTTGTAAGAAAATTGTATAATGTGAATATTAGTGAAGTCATTTTACTGGTATCTCTTGTTGAAGAGTCTCTGTACTCGTCAATCCCACATACAGCAGGATTGAGATCAATTAGAGACTTCTTAGAATCAAGAGGAAATAATTATAAAAAACATACAGGTTTTGTACTAAGGCTTCTGGAATTTATCTTAAACAATAACATTTGTTTTTGATGGTAAAGTTTACCGACAACTAAGAGGAACAGCAATGGGTGCCACATGTGCTCCCACATATGCATGTCTGTATCTAGGCATTTGGGAACAGACAGAAGATTTTAGTCATCTGGAGCAGTGGGTGGAGGCACATGTAGTACTCTGGAAGAGATTTTTGGATGATATCTTTATCTTGTGGGATGGAACTAAAAATTAAGTAAAAGAATTTGTAGTGGGGGGTGGAGCCGGCCATCGAAGAGAATGGCTGCACTGTAAGTGAGCTCCTGCTGGATACCCTAAAAAAGGAGGAATTGTGCCACAAAATGCACCCAAATTGATCCTAAACAGGCACAAACATCCACTACAGAGGCCACATGTAGATGTGAGCTGGGATTGAGGCCCAAAAGGCAACTTTGCATACCATTCCGGTTCAGCCGGACCGGCTAAAAAATCTAGTCCCTAGCTTCTATTGCGGCCTACATTGCATATCTGCAAAAACTGCTCAATCTACCCTTTTACCTCCGGATTTAATTCTAGGAGCTACAGCAGTAAAGGAAGTCCAACCCTGGACTTTATTTTCAGCAGTTTGTAACAAGAAATGTTAATTGAAACTTGGGCCTACCATGTGGACGAGATTGAAGCATGAAGCAATAAAGTAAGTGAAATCACACACTATACCACCTCTCAATCACCCAGCATAAAAATAATATGATTATATATACAATCTACAAGCAAACCTTATGCTGGCACTATACAGTAGTAGAACACAGTTTCATAGCAGATGCATAGCTGTATTTTTTTTAAATACACTAGAGATCTTTTCAAATGACTTTCATAGCTGTTACACCACAGAATCATCATTTCCTGCTGTTTCTGAGCTGCTCCTGACAAAAGCCTTTAACCTGGCTGAAACATTACCTCTCTTAAATTCTCTATACACCACCATTGAGAGCTGCTGCCAGAGAGAAAATTAAAAAGAGAGGGCAATAAAGATACTGTCTCCTAAGAAACTGAACAAATCAGGGAAAATCCTTAAAATTCTTCACAGAACAACTACATCAATGAACAATTTTGTCAAACCTTTGGAATCTACAGATCCCAGCATTGACATCTCAGGCCTTGCATCCTCCCTGTCTCAGCCTTCTTTGGCGCCAGAAACTGAAATGGTGGAACCCATGCAAGTACCAAAGTCTTTTCTGGAATCAATCCCCTCTAAACAGGACTTTATAAACCTGATCACACAAATTAAATCTTGTCTTAAAGAAGAGATTTCTGAGCTCCGGAAGGAGATGCACGAAATTGGGGATAGAGTTGAATCTTTAGAGGAGGATACTGAAATACACCAATCTAAAATATCAAATCTACAGCAAAGTGTCCAAGCCCAGAATAACATTATTCTACAACTTCAAGACAAACTTGAAGATATCGAGAACAGGAGCAGGAGACAAAATTTGAGGATCAGAGGAATACCGGAATCTATCGCACCCAATGTACTAGATGCCTATCTACAAGGCCTCTTCCAGCACCTTAAGGGCCCTACCCTAACAACTCCCATAGCCATGGACAGATTTCATAGAGCCTTAAGGCCCAGGCCTAAAGACGGCTTACCCCCGAGTGATTATATGCTTTTGTGAATATCAACAGAAAGAAGACATTATGAAACTGGCCAGAAATGCTGCATCGCTATACTACCAAGGATCTACCTTATCCATCTTTGCAGACCTCTCCTAAAGAACGCTACAAAAATGAAGGGAATTTGCCCCTCTGACGATCCTACTGAGGAAAAACAACACTCCCTAGAGATGGGGTTTCCCGTGCCACATTCAACTTACTTGGGAAGGCCAGAAGAAATCCTGCATGGACCTTGGTGACATAGATGACATTTGCAAAGAACTCAATCTCCCCAACCCAGGCCATGCCCAAACCTCCACACCATTTAGGCCCATAAAAGACATCCCTCCTATACAAGAGCCTAGACCCCAAAGGGCCGCATGGCAGTCATCGACCACCAAAAAACAAAAGAAATCTTCCGACCTCCTGAAGGAAAGTGGGTGAGATCTTTCTGATGCACTGGTATAGAAATTCTAACATACAGCGCAATATGAAAAAAGAAGTATATCCAGAACAAGAGTTTGAAAATCAGTTGTAGCTTTATTCCTTAAAATTGTATGATGACTACATACAACAACACAGGGTTAGTGAATACAAAAAAACTTCTGACCGGTTTCGGTCGTATTGACCGTAATCATAGAATGACACCTGTTGGGGGGTGCGCCCTTTTAAGTCTAACACTATATGTTGATTGGTTAAAAACAACAAGACTTCAAAATTTAACCCTATACATACCATAATAACATTCTGTGTAGATAGTTAACACTTGGTGAATAAACGGATAGATGAAGATGAATAATACAAATAATAATTAAAATTAAAACTTAGATCTCAAATATTATAAACATATATACACACTATATATTTTTGGGATGCTAATGACTTTAGAAATTAAACAAAGCAAAAAACACATTATAAAAGACTGGACACATTATATGGAATGACTACATCTTAAGTGTATATATATGCATGCATACATGCATACGCACACATGTACATATACATACATACATACACACCTACACATACACATATACATACACCTGTACATGCATGCGTACAGTGTTACTATCTATCCTACACATAAGATCCATACTATACTATATGCCTCATTAAATATTCAACCCAGTTTAAATTGGGGTCATAGAGCATATATTATCCACAAACAGATCACTATCAAATAATATTAATAAATCAAAAAAAGGGATCTGTCAGTCATAAATAACTGAACAAATTTGTGGATAAAAGATGTGTATTATCCTATGCAAAAGAGCGATAGTTGTATGAATATCAGAACCATTGGGGAAAATAAAAATGAGTATATGTAGATTAATTTAGGTGTCCTATAACTCGCCATTTTCTAGTATCCTTTACTACAATTAGTAGAACAACTTAATTACAGTGGGGTAGAAATAATGGACGATATCCAATTATAATGGTTTATTTTTGCCAGTAGTTGATAACATCATACTCTGAGTTATAACCATTAGGCAAAAGACACTTTGTTTTAAAAATCCAATAGATTTCTTGTTTACTTAGGATGGACAACTTATCTCCACCCCTTGGTGGTGTGCCAATTTGTTCAATGGCCTGCCATTTAAAAGTTGTGACATCCTGATTATGAAACTCAATAAAATGAGTGGAAAGAGCCGAACATGTTTTTTTACTAGAGATATAAGACAGGTGTTCTTTTACACGCTTGCCTACCTCCCTGGTAGTCCTACCTGTGTATTGTCTCCTACATTGGGTGCATTCTATGATGTAAATGACAAATTTGCTCCTACAATTTATGCATCCCCTAGTTTGGAACTCCTCACCTGTTACATGGGACCTAAATGTGGGAGAAATATTGATGTGATCACAAGAGGTACATACTTTTCTTCCACATTTAAAGGTGCCATTATGTTTTAACCAAGATGAGCCAGAGGTACCTGCTGTCTGTAACATACTGGGAGCCAAAATATTCCCTATTGTCACATTTCGTTTTGGTACAAACATGCACCCTTGTTTTATTTCATCTTTCAATTGTTTGTCTCCCATAAGAATGGGTAAGTTGCTTTTGATAATACGACATACTTCATCATATTGATTGGAATATGACGTAATGAATCTCAATTGTTTTTTTGTATCACTCTGGTGTTGTTTTTGTTTTTGTTTTTGTGACTCATGTGTTTCTATTCCATCTTTAATTTCAAAGAAGGCCTTATCAATTACTTTACTAGGATAACCCCTCTTGAGCATTCTTGATTTCAGATCTCTGCTCTCTCTCTGGAAAGTATCTTCTTTCGTACAATTCCTTTTTGCCCGCAGGAACTGACTTTTAGCAATTCCTTTAAAAACGTGCCGTGGATGGCAACTGCGGGCATGAAGGAGATTGTTGCCTGAGATAGGTTTCCGATAGAGGGCTGAATTGACCCTGCCTTCCTGGGTATCTCCTATAAGGGTAACATCCAGGAAATTAACAATTTCTTTCTGCCACTCACATGTGAACTGTATTCCCACCTCATTGATGTTTAGTAGCTCAACAAATTCTTTTGCTGATTGTTGGTCCGAAGACCAGACAATAAGCAAATCATCAATGAAGCGGACGTACAAAACAATGTGATTGAATCCAGAGGTACTACCTCCATAGACATGGCACCGCTCCCACCAACCCATAAAAAGGTTGGCATATGAGGGGGCAAACTTTGCCCCCATAGCGGTGCCACGTCTCTGGAGGTAGTAGCGTCCTTGGAACATAAAAAAAATTGTGTTCCAATAAAAATTTCACAATCCTGACAACCAAACCTTTGGATTCAAATGATAAATCAGAGAAAAGATTAAAAAAAAATCAATAGCTTGGAGACCTTGTGTATGGGGAATCGAGGAGTACAGTGATACGACATCAATTGTCAACCAACTGTACTCCTCCCTCCAAACCACTGACTCCAACCTCTGTAAGGCATGTGATGTATCTCTAATGTAACTTGGTAATAGGGTCACCATGGGTTGCAATAAGTCATCAACCCATTTGGATAATGGCTCTAAAAGAGAGCCAATGCCTGCCACTATGGGTCTCCCCTTGATATTAGTAAGACTCTTATGTATCTTTGGGAGGTGGTGGAAGATGGGTGTCACAGGATCAATAACCAGACAAAAGTTGGCTGTGTCCTGATCCATGAGACCCTCCTCTACCACCTCGTCCAAAAGAAGAGACAATTCTCTGGTGTACTGTTTGGTAGGATTATTAGACAAGACCATGTAAGTGTCACTATCATTAAGCTGCCTCATGGCCTCTGCCACATAGTGTGATTGATTCATTACAACCACACTCCCGCCTTTATCTGACTGCCTGATCACAATATCTTTGTTATTTTGTAGTTTTAACAATGCTTCTCTCTCTTTTATGGTCAGGTTGGAAGCATTCTTATCTACAGAGTTAGATAAATCTGTTAAGTCATCCACCACTCTTTCATGGAAAACTTCTAGTATTTTACCTCTAGTTTTAGTTGGGTAAAAAGTTGATTTGTTCTTCATTTTAGATCTAACCTTGCTAACTTGTAAGGCCTCATCCCTTTGATTAATACTACTTAGATCTTCTAGATCAATAAGAGTGCAAGTATCAGCAAAAGAGAGTTGTGAGTTTAATGCAATTTGTTCCTGAGGAAGAACCAAATTATCAACATTGGACTCATTGTTAGTCTTAAAGAACTTAATTAATGTTAATTCCCTTATTAATTTATTGAGATCAAGTATGGTTTGAAAAAGATTGAATTTTCTTGATGGAACAAAACCAAGGCCTAGATTAAGTACTCTAATTTCTAAGTCAGATAATGTGTAGTTGGAAATATTGATAACCATATTTATTGGTATTTCTTCACTTTGGCATTTTTCCCTCTCAAAGTGTATCTCTTCTGTTCTGTCTGTCCTTTCTTTGTCTTTATTGTGTCTATAACTTCCCTGTTTCCCCCTCCCTGAAATTGTTTGGGGTCCTCGCGAAAAACCTGAGGGGTGGATTTGTGTGTTTGGATTTGGTTACATATGGTGCCATTAGTTTTGGGTCTAGTCCCTTGATCTGAGTGTCCCTTAAGAATACCTTTTTGTGTGGTAGTTGGTGCACATATTGCTGCTGGCATGTCTGGGATCTCATCTCTTTCGTTACTAGAATTCGCATCATCTCCTGAAACATATTCAAAACTTGATGCAAATCTATCCTCATCCCTACATTCATTCTCAGAGTCCGAAAAAGTGACCTTTTTGGCACTTTCTGTAGGATTCGAGTTTCCCTCATTTCCTGATTGATTATTGCGTCTATTATAACGCCTTCTCTTGTTTCTATTTTTATTACTCTTATTTTTAGGTGTTAGATTATCACCCTCTTCTTGGTTAAACCAAGATTTACTTCTCTGTTTACGTCTCCAAACATATACAGTACCCAGGGAGTAATCTTTTTGATCCCTAATAAATTTTGTGTGCTTTGTCTGTATAACCAATTTTTTAGACTCTTCTATGGTGTTTTTGAAAATCTGTTCAAATTTGGTATAAATATCACAATTAGAAAATCTTGACATTTCATTCTCAATATTGGTAATCTTACTTTTAACATCACACAACAATGTATCCTTGTATTCAATTAATATAGATATCAGTGTAAGAGAACAATCAGAGAGGGCTTGGTTCCATCTAGCTATAAACAATTCATGCTTAACATCATATGTGGGAAATTTATTTAGCCTAAGGCCTCTAGGTATCATCTTTAATGCCAAATACTTTGATAAGATCCACTTATCCCATTTTAATTTTTGTTCTTTTAATTTTAGGTACTCATAGTCCTGAAATAAATCCCCCAATTTTACATTGGGAGAATCACAGTTAAAGACATCTTCCAGGTTTAGACAGTCCAGATTATCTTCATCTATGTCCTTAAATGAATATGTATTTTCCATGGTGTATTAGTCAAACACAATTAAAGGGACTTCATGCACACTCTATAGCTATAATGAGAGCTTATTCTGTGTAAGTGCAAGTGCTAACAAATACAATTACAGTCCATGGGAGGAATATACCAAAATGAAATGTCCTTTTAACAAATCTTCTCCTTTATCCAGTTGTTATTCATAAAAAGACACCAATGAGGGGAAATCAATAAACAAATAGACTGGCGAACCAGTCTTGAAAGCGAGGTGTCTGTATGAATTTAGCAAAATAAATGTATTGCTAAAGGTACTAACATAGCTGGAATAGTTCATAACTCACAAGAGTTCATAGAAGCCATAATGCAGGGGTCCGCTCTGCGTATTTATACCCGTAGCCGGCAATCTGTGAGTCTGAATATAAAGTCAAAACCAGCAATACCAATGCGCTTAAAAAAGGTCTTAGCTTTTAGAAACTAGCAGTATGTTCACTCACCCACCAAAGATGAAAACGTGAAGAATCTGCAATCAATTTCGAGCTTTAGTTGAAATAAGCCAGTATCCTAAGGTAGCATACTTGCACAGACCGCGAAAGCCTTTCTTCCTGTGCTAGCTCCGTGTGGCGTACCACGTGCTCAGGACCTGGCCAATCCACTTGCTCTTGGTGACGTCACCGTCAGCTGGGGACTTGGTAGCCAATCAGATGGTACAGTCCTTCTCTTGACGATTCTCTGTGTCGAGCAACTTGTATTCAATTCACAAGGTGATATCCTCGATGACGTCACCGTCAGCTGGGGGACTCCGTAACCAATCAGATGGTGCAGTCCCGTTGTTGAAAACTTCTTCCTTTTAAAAGTTCCGTATCCGAATCTTGAAAGCACTCTTTGTATAATGGGGGTTAGTGATACAATACCGCTGTTCACAGCTAGATAATAATTTAAGCGCGAGTCCTGGAGGAGGTTATTACTTGGTATCCCATAGACTTGAAAAGTTCTTGTTCTAGGCAAGAGAAGTGGACTCCCCACAATCCACAAAAATATGAAAAAAGAAGTATATCCAGAACAAGAGTTTGAAAATCAGTTGTAGCTTTATTCCTTAAAATTGTATGATGACTACATACAACAACACAGGGTTAGTGAAGACAAAAAAACTTCTGACCGGTTTCGGTCGTATTGACCGTAATCATAGAATGACACCTGTTGGGGGGTGCGCCCTTTTAAGTCTAACACTATATGTTGATTGGTTAAAAACAACAAGACTTCAAAATTTAACCCTATACATACCATAATAACATTCTGTGTAGATAGTTAACACTTGGTGAATAAACGGATAGATGAAGATGAATAATACAAATAATAATTAAAATTAAAACTTAGATCTCAAATATTATAAACATATATACACACTATATATTTTTGGGATGCTAATGACTTTAGAAATTAAACAAAGCAAAAAACACTTTATAAAAGACTGGACACATTATATGGAATGACTACATCTTAAGTGTATATATATGCATGCATACATGCATACGCACACATGTACATATACATACATACATACAAACATACACACCTACACATACATACACATATACATACACCTGTACATGCATGCGTACAGTGTTACTATCTATCCTACACATAAGATCCATACTATACTATATGCCTCATTAAATATTCAACCCAGTTTAAATTGGGGTCATAGGGCATATATTATCCACAAACAGCGCAATACTTGTTGCCTTACAGTTCAGTTCACACTGTATTTTTACAATGTTCTCTAGAAAGAGTTTAAGATTTTAAATCACCTCCAATTTAGGGATCTTTAATGCTTCCCCTTAAATTGTACTATACTTATCCAGTTATTCCCCCACCCCCACTCCATTTTGTACTATGTATTCTTGTATTTTTATATTCTTGCATTTTTCCTTGCATATCTATGTATGTCTTTACATGTATTTGTACACCTACTTATTCTTTATCCCAGACAATAGACAACAAATGTCACTCATGTGTAAGGTGACATGCCATATGTTTTTTCTTAAGCCCTCTTTTGTATGGGCTACATTTTCTGCTGTTAGCTTAAAATATGTTTTGTTAAAATTGTTCTACGTGTTTACCAATCTTTTGAGATTTTTGAGTGAAACACCAACTCTCACACACGCACTTACTCCTACATAACTCATGGCCTCACAATTAATTGATCAGAATTTTACTAATCTTCATCAACACCAAAGGGCTTAATTCTCCACATAAGAGATCCAAAGCCTTCCACAACTTAATTCACAAGAATGGCAGCGTGCTGTTCCTCCAAGAGACCCACTTCAGAAGAGGGAGAGAACCTAAATACTTTTCATCTAACTATCCCACACATTTTCATAGTAGCAACCCCCCCCCCCAAAAACCAACGGATTTAGCATTTTATTCCACAAATCCATTCCATTTGAATTAATTCATAAAGACCAGGACAAGGAAGGCAGGTACTTGGGAATTAGCGGGTTGCTATTTGGCAAACCAATCACCTTAGTTAATGTTTATGCACCAAATATGAATCAGGCAAACTTTTTTCAAGACACTACCAGTTCTATTATTACTTTCCTCAAAGGCCCATTAATACTAGCGGGTGACTTTAATTTACCCTTAAACCCAGCAATCGACAGTTCTAACTCACAATTAAACGACCTTACCAAAACTCACCATTCAATATGGGATAATTTCACACTTTTGTCACTTCATGACACATGGAGACACATAAATCCCCACAAACACGACTACACTTTCTTCTCTAATCCTAATAGATCCTACTCCAGGATAGATTATATTATGGCTGACCACATCGTAGTAATTAATCTCAAAGACTCCCGCATCATTCCTATCAGCTGGTCTGATCACTCTGCAGTGAGCAGCACGTTCACTTGGCCTTCAATCCCTACTAGACCATTTCAATGGCGATTAGATGAAGTTTTACTATCAGATCCTCTAATTAAAATAGATGTAGAAAAGGCCATACAAGAATACTTCTCCTTAAATACCACTCCTGACATTTCTCTGGGAACCCTTTGGGGGGACCATAAATGCGTTATCAGAGGTATTCTGATAAAACATAAAGCCATTAAAAACAAGCAAAACAAACAAAAATACTTGAAGCTAACGCAGGACATCATTAAATTAGGCTACATCCATAAAAGACACCCGCTAGACGCGACTACACAAACAAAATTAGATCAGACTAGAGCCCAACTCAATGACTATCTTGACATTAAAGCCCAAACTACTGCCTTCTTACTGAGACAAAAATTCCACACCCAAGGAAACAAACCTGGGAGATTACTAGCGAGGACCCTTAAGCGCAAAACCATGCAGTCATATTTTCACTCACTCATTAACCGAAACTCAGAAAAAATAATTGACTCCAAAACCATAGCAAACATGTTCCGTGACTATTATTCCAAACTGTACAACTTATTCCCTGACCGCCCTGACAGGAAACATAATGACAGTTGCAAATCCTATCTCACCCCTTTGATGCTCCCCCAGGTTTACACGGATCAACTTCAGTCCCTCTCCGAACCATTCTCACTTCAAGAAATAGATAAGGCCATAAAATCCCTCAAACAAGGGAAAAGCCCCGGTCCAGATGGATTCAGTAATTTCTACTACAAGAATTTTAAGTCTCTGCTAATGCCGATACTTTTAAAACTTTACAATCAAATAGACTCCGATCACCCATTCCCAGAAAATATGCTAAAAGCTTACATTACAGTGCTGCCTAAGCCGGGCAAACCATCAACTAACCCAGCCAACTTTCACCCTATCTGGCTACTTAATGTCGATCTCAAGCTTTACTCTAAGATCCTAGCTAACAGACTAAATCCAATTCTCCCACACATAATACATACAGACCAAACCGGCTTTGTTCCATTGAGGGAGGAAAAAGATAATACAGTAAAAGTTATCCACCTACTATACCACACTCATCAACACCACATCCCGGCTTTCTTTATTTCTACAGACGCAGAGAAGGCGTTTGACCGCCTAGACTGGACATTCCTACAACACACCTTACATAAATTTGGTATCCCTAAAGATTTTATCTCAAAAGTTCTAGCCCTCTATACCTCCCTGTCAGCAAAGGTCAAAGTTAATGGCCTTTTGTCTAATAGCTTCAAGATCAGAATTGGAACGAGACAGGGATGCCCACTCTCCCCCCTCCTATTTGTCCTTTTGATGGAAATCTTAGCTACTAAATTACAGAATTCTCCCGATATCGCAGGTATTACAATTAAAAACTCAAATTGGCACTGTTCGCTGATGACCTCCTAATGACCCTCAAAAAAACGCTCAGCTCCCTCTCGAAGGCGCACTCTGTGCTCAAAGATTATGGTAAAGTATCCAATTTCTCAATTAACTTTGGGAAGTCGGAAATCCTTCCAGTATATATACCCCAAACTGACCTTACCAAAATAAACACGATAGCCCCATTCACTGTCAATCCCTGTTCACTAAAATATCTAGGAACACAGCTCTCACCAGATCTCAAAGATCTAATCAAATTGAATTATGATTCACTTTTCTCATCCATCTTGACCAACATAACACAGTGGCTCCCTAAGCACACCTCTTGGTTGGGAAGGATCGGGGCTGTGAAAATGACGCTGCTACCGAAAATTCTTTCCATCTTGCAAACAGTCCCTATACCCCTACCGAACACCGTCTTACCGAAATTACAGTCCATAATAAACTCATATATATGGAAACGAAAACCCACGAGAATCCCAAAATCAACACTCTACAGGCATCCTGATCAGGGGGGTCTGGGAGTACCCAATCTTCAAGATTATAGGACAGCAATTTATCTCTCAAGAATAGTAGACTGGTGCTCCTATGAGGAACAACACCATGAACAATGGGTTCAACTAGAGCATGATTTAAGTAATTTTCCCCAACTCGGCTCCTTATGCTGGCTAGAAGGCCCTCACGATACCCTCATACACAACAATAACCCCATCATTATAGAAAACCTCAAAGTCTGGAAAGAGTTACTTAAAAAAATATCGATATTTAGTGCCTTCCCCTTTAACTCCAATCCTCCACAATAAAAAATTTCAGCCCGGCATCAATACTATACCACAAGGCCCAAAAGATATACATCTTTTACTTCCGACTTACATGCTAGTGGAGGGCAATAACCTACTGCCTAAACAGAATATTGAACACTTAGGAGATGGATTATTTACTAAATGGTTTGGTTACCATCAACTCAACCATTTTATACGCTCCTCACTGAAAACGACTTACTATAACTCTGACCCCATTTGAAAAACTATGCAGTTCAGCCTCCCCAATTCACCACATAGTCTCACTGACATACAAATTAATAAACAAACCCAAAACTGATAACCTCCCCTCCTTCACTAAGTCTTGGGATAAAGATCTTCCTTTCTTAATACCGATCAAAGACAGGAATAGGATTTTTGTAAATGTACACAATTCAGCTGATTCTTCCAAACTGTTAGAAACTAATATTAAATTAATGACTAGATGGTATCTAACACCAAAAAAATTGAAATACATGTTCCCAAAATCTTCCAACCATTGCTGTTGATCATGTGCACAAGAGGGAACATTATACCATGTTTGGTGCTCTTGCCCTAAATTACAGCCCTTTTGGGAGGCAGTATCACAGTATATACAACAAACTTTAGGAACCCCCATGCCTCTGGATCCACTAATATTTTTATTCCACCTCTATCCAAGCCCCAGTCCAAATCCCATAAAAATCTATGCCAGCTCATGATCAACAGTGCAAACCAATTGATTCCTCGCCTGTGGAAGAAGGATACTATCCCCACCATCCAAATATGGAAACAAGAAATACACAAAAACCTTAAATTAGAGATTTATCACTATCTATTATCCAACACTTTAGACATTTACCACAAAATAATGTTTTTGTGGTAATCTCGAACCCTACCACAAAGTCATAGCTCCAACTGACCAACTAAGGCCATGCCTTTAAGCTTAACCTAAGCATATAAATATTTTTTGAGGGCCTGGGGTTTAACTCAGTTAACTCATAATACAGATAAAGCCTTATACACGTCTTAATAGGCTTGGTGTATTCACTCTCAATAACCTTGTTATTTTGTTGTTTGTTTGTTTATTTATGTTATGTTATATTATTATTCATTGTTATTTAATACAAATCTATGGTACTACTGTAGAAACTTTTTCTGGACCTGCTCATTGTGGGTAATCAAGATTGAATACTTTACAAATCATTGCCATAAATCTATAAGGACAATATAAGAATATGGACATTCTGGATTTTATGGCAAATGTTATGGAACTTCTAATGTCTATCCTGTAAAAGCTTTTGTTAATGACATGTATATTTCAAATAAAAAAAATATTTAATAAAAAAATAAAAAAAAATTGTAGCTCTTTTGAATGAAAACTTATGTAATATTTTTTAAACTAATGAAATTAACACTATAGAAACATCTTTCTGGGCCTAAAAATAAGGAAACATAAAACAAATTGTTAACAGAAGTATATTGAAAACAACAGCAACAAATAGTCTGCTGCATGCAAGTAGCCATCGTTCCAAGGTGCTCAGAGATGGCATATTTTAGGGGCAGTTCCTTTGTTTAAAGAGGAACTGTTCCACAGAGGGTGCCTTTGAGCGCCAAGCAAATGGAAATGGATTTACGTTTTAAGGAGAGAGGATATTCTAAAAGAAAAATAATGAAAGTCTGGGTTAGAGAAAGGAAAACCCCTAGACAAGAACTTTTATATGGCAGAAGGATGGAGGAGAAGGATAATCAGACTAGGTTAATTACTAAGTATATTAGTCATTGGGGGAAAGTCAAGATAATTTTACAAAAAAATGGCATATTGTACTAGCAGACACTTTGTAAGATGGAATAGTGTCAGATTATCTACTATTAACAACTAGGAGAGCACCCAGTCTAAAGGAGCAACTAGATTATAGTGAATTTGAATTTCCCGTGTGGAAACTACACAAACTGTATTCATGTAAGAAAAACAAAAAGCTTCTGTACTGATCCAAATAATATTCATAGAATAAAACAATGAGTTACTTGTAAAACAACTGAAGTATTATACTTACTTAATTGTTCATGCCCTTATTGTTATGTAGGATAAACAAAAAGAGAGTTAAAAGAGAGGTTACAAGAGCATAGAAGTGACATCAAGTACAAATATATGTATAGCCCCATAGCAAGACATTTACCTAAACACAATGCTAATTATGAATACCTACAGGTAACAGGCATAGAACACATTGCTGCAACATGGAGGGGAGGGAACCTAGACAGTTTACTACTCCAGCCAGGTTACTACTGCAGTATGAGACTAGGTGGATGTACAAACTAAGAATGCATATTAGAGGAACAACCTAAGGGAGGGGCTTCTGGAAGAACAATAGGCTGGCTAGGTGTGCCAGAGTGGGGGTAGCCAAGAGGGGTTACCTGAGAGGAGTGGCAGGGGCCAGCGAGAGGCCAATGGACAAGACAAGGGGAAGGGGAGGAGTGGAGCAAAGGGGATATAGGGAAGGAGACAACAGGAAGTGGTCACTAACCTTTGTTTTTTTCCTTGTTTCAGAGCAGAGCAGTTTTTCTTTGTTGCAGAAATTACTCCAAGGAACAGGGTAATTGCTAAGAAATTGTGAAAGAACTTTGGATGCTGAAGTCTCAATCATTGCTAAATTGCTAGCTGGTAACGTATAAATAGGTACTACAGCTTAAGCTTTCTTTATAGCAAAAGAATAGCTGAAGCTGTGATTTAAAGGAAGGTGTATTTTTATGTTTATAAATTAATATGACATACAGGGAGTGCAGAATTATTAGGCAAATGAGTATTTTGACCACATCATCCTCTTTATGCATATTGTCTTACTCCAAGCTGTATAGGCTCGAAAGCCTACTACCAATTAAGCATATTAGGTGATGTGCATCTCTGTAATGAGAAGGGGTGTGGTCTAATGACATCAACACCCTATATTAGGTGTGCATAATTATTAGGCAACTTCCTTTCCTTTGGCAAAATGGGTCAAAAGAAGGACTTGACAGGCTCAGAAAAGTCAAAAATAGTGAGATATCTTGCAGAGGGATGCAGCACTCTTAAAATTGCAAAGCTTCTGAAGCGTGATCATCGAACAATCAAGCGTTTCATTCAAAATAGTCAACAGGGTCGCAAGAAGCGTGTGGAAAAACCAAGGCGCAAAATAACTGCCCATGAACTGAGAAAAGTCAAGCGTGCAGCTGCCAAGATGCCACTTGCCACCAGTTTGGCCATATTTCAGAGCTGCAACATCACTGGAGTGCCCAAAAGCACAAGGTGTGCAATACTCAGAGACATGGCCAAGGTAAGAAAGGCTGAAAGACGACCACCACTGAACAAGACACACAAGCTGAAACGTCAAGACTGGGCCAAGAAATATCTCAAGACTGATTTTTCTAAGGTTTTATGGACTGATGAAATGAGAGTGAGTCTTGATGGGCCAGATGGATGGGCCCGTGGCTGGATTGGTAAAGGGCAGACAGCTCCAGTCCGACTCAGACGCCAGCAAGGTGGAGGTGGAGTACTCTTTTGGGCTGGTATCATCAAAGATGAGCTTGTGGGGCCTTTTCGGGTTGAGGATGGAGTCAAGCTCAACTCCCAGTCCTACTGCCAGTTTCTGGAGGACACCTTCTTCAAGCAGTGGTACAGGAAAAAGTCTGCATCCTTCAAGAAAAACATGATTTTCATGCAGGACAATGCTCCATCACACGCGTCCAAGTACTCCACAGCGTGGCTGGCAAGAAAGGGTATAAAAGAAGAAAATCTAATGATATGGCCTCCTTGTTCACCTGATCTGAACCCCATTGGGAACCTGTGGTCCATCATCAAATGTGAGATTTACAAGGAGGGAAAACAGTACACCTCTCTGAACAGTGTCTGGGAGGCTGTGGTTGCTGCTGCACGCAATGTTGATGGTGAACAGATCAAAACACTGACAGAATCCATGGATGGCAGGCTTTTGAGTGTCCTTGCAAAGAAAGGTGGCTATATTGGTCACTGATTTGTTTTTGTTTTGTTTTTGAATGTCAGAAATGTATATTTGTGAATGTTGAGATGTTATATTGGTTTCACTGGTAAAAATAAATTATTGAAATGGGTATATATTTGTTTTTTGTTAAGTTGCCTAATAATTATGCACAGTAATAGTCACCTGCACACACAGATATCCCCCTAAAATAGCTCTAACTAAAAACAAACTAAAAACTACTTCCAAAACTATTCAGCTTTGATATTAATGAGTTTTTTGGGTTCATTGAGGACATGGTTGTTGTTCAATAATAAAATTAATCCTCAAAAATACAACTTGCCTAATAATTCTGCACTCCCTGTAGATCAGTGTATCCTATATAATAATTATACTAGCATTAGTAAATTTATCACTGTGAAAAGGTTTTTTTTGTATTTTATACTCAAAAGTTAATTTTTAGTTACTGGTAGATGTTTTAGAAATTGTATTGTGGCTTGATCAGACTTATTAAGGCTGTAATGGTTGATATACTTATTAATAAGGTATAAATTGCTCTGGTTGATTATATAAGTCATATAAGACTATTTTGGTTAGATAGCTATATTATACCTCCTGGAAATTCTATTAGGTTTTGGATATTTGCTAGCTAAGCATTGTTAAATAAGACATATGTTGAATGGGTTAATGTTACTGGCTAATTATAAATTGTTCTATCTAGTAACATTAAATTGCAATATTTGATAGTTAATTCATTTTGATTTAAAGTTAATTCCTAATAATATTGTGACCATATCCAGGATACAGACGATTTAATTGAATATAAATTAATCTAAATATTTATATACCTTGCTTTATATTATAATTTTAATATGGTAATAATCAATTAATATATATCTGGCCATAATCAATATTCTATTTACTGCATAAATATAATCACTGTGTTTATAAAAAATAACCTGTTCAGAAATTAGGAAATATTTTTAATTTAGGATTAAATATTAATATTTGATAATAATCTTATTGTCATTAATTGCTAAATATCTCAAATAGTGTTATTTTCGAGTGTGCTACTGAGATTATATAACATTTTTCTGGGGTGCACTGCTAAGATTCTACTATTGGAGGTATTGCTGATGAAAATTGTATTGTTATTAATTATTAATATTTATAATCCATAAATCTTCTCATTAGGAGGGCACTCCTAAACTGTACTAATATTTATTGAATATACCGCTGAGATATTCTAACAAACACAATATCTAATGGAGGGGAGAGAACGTTAAACTTTTGTGTCGGTCTTACAGGGAATGGCAAACTATAATTTAAATTCCTTAGTACAGGTACAGTGTACTGACAGCTTGTTTTAAGCTAGGACATTGTTTAGAAGCAAGGTAACCAGATAAGGAGTGGGGGAGTAAGCCAGGTTTACAGTTTCAGCTGGTCATGCTTCTCCTGGATTGATTAATTAATATGCGTGATGTCACTAGGAGGAGGGGTTGCATACGGGATATAAGCTGATGAACACCATGCTATGGCAGAAAAATAATTTTGTCTTTACAATAAGAGGTGTGATAGAGGGAATTCCTGTAAATATAGGCATGTGTGTAGATATTGTAAAGGAAGTCACCCTGGCGTGGATTGTAAAAGGGGAAATGTGAATGAGCCCAGGTATTCCTTTCAAGAGCAGGGTAATACCAACAGTGGAGTTAGATTGGGGGTTGTCCAAAACACTGCTGAAAATAGATAGGTTGTTACAGGAATTACAGGCATATGAGAATATATAGGATAGAACATTTCTAGAGCATGGTTTGTCTGAGGGTTTTGTAGTACCAGTTCAATTTGAGGTGAAATGGGCAGGTAAGGTGAGAAATTTAAAGTCAGCCATAGAGTTCCTAGAGGTGCTGTAAGAAAAATTGGACAAGGAGGTAAAATTAGGGAGGATGGCAGGCCCATTTAAAGAAAAACTGATTGAGGATTTAGTAGTGTGTCCCTTAGGCGTAGTCCCAAAGAAGGAGGAGGGGAGGGTCAGTAAATGATGCAATAGGTAAAAATGATTAATCGGTTGAATACCAGTCTTTTGACAGGGCAGTGCATATGGTGCATGCCTTGGGTAAGGGAGCTTTGACATAGTATCAGCATTTCAGTTATTGCCCCTTAATCCAGAGAGTTTTAAGTTAATGGGTTGCAAGTTCAATAGTAACTATTATGTTGATAAAAGTTTACCCATGGGGTGTTCAATTTTGTGTCCAGTGTTGGAAAAATGTAGCTCTTCTTTGCATTAGTAAAGCATTAAGAAGTCTGGTATGGACAATGTTGTTCACTATTTAGATGATTTTTTACTGATGGGATTAGCTGGATCTAAAGATTGTGAAAAGTGAAAGGTGAATTTGTTGGGAATGTTGGAATTCTTAGGGGTACCGGTAGATAAGGAGAAGACAGAGGGGCCTTGTACCAGGCTAGCCTTTTTTAGGTATAGTCATAGACTCCATGAAGGGCCAATGTGAGCTAACAATGGAGAAGGTGAAAAAGGCCAGAGATCTGATAAGAGAAATTGTAGGGAGGAGAAAAATATCGCTCAGGAGGGGGGCTGTGGGAAGGCATAAAGGGCAGGTGAGACAGGAAGCAAGGATCACTAACCTTTTTTCTTTCTACTGAATTTTGCATGTAAAGTCATACCAGTAGGGAGGATTTTTAAAAGGCATTTGGAGCTAAGCACGAAGGGCGCAAAAAGACTAGAACACATGATTAGGGTGTCAGATGAGATAAGTGAGGATTTGAAAGTATGAGACAATTTCTTGCAATAATTCAACAGGGTTAGGATATGGCAGGAGGTGTCCTCATCGGTAGAGCTGGAACTGTATACTGATGCAGCGGGCAGTTTAGGCTTTAGGGCATATTTACAGGGGAGATGGTGTTCAGGAGAGTGGAAGGAGACGGAGTTGGTTAAGAACCTAGTACTACTGGAGCTATTCCCCATAGTGGTGGCCATTTTATTAAGTAGAAAGATGTTATCAAATAGAAGAATAATCTGCTGGTCAAATAATAAAGGTGTTGTGGATGTGATCAACCAATTATCAGCGTCATTGCTGCCTGTGGTTAGGTACCTGAGATATTTCGTACTGAAGTGTTTAAGATTTAACATCTGTTCCAAGGCTAAGCATATTCCAGGTTATAGAAATGTGGTTGCTGATGCGCTATCCCATCTTAAATGGGAAAGGTTTAGGGCGTTAGCCCCCAATGCCAGACAGGAAGGTGAATGTTGCCCTATCCTTCTTTGGCAGATTGGCAATGGATAGAAGCAATCAAGGAGCTGGTCAAGAAATCCTTGGCACCAAGTACCTGGGCAGTTTACAGGAAATATTGGGGATGGTGGTGTGAGTTTAAGAATGGAACAAAAGTGGGGGAGGAAGTTTTTTTAGAATGGTTGTTGATCCTAAAAAGAGAGGGAGTAAGAAAAGGGCGTTTGGGTTCAGTATTAGCAGCAATATCATATTGTTCGCAGCTATACGGGGGAATAGATTGGTCTAAGAAGTTTTTAGTGAAAAAGATTGCGAGGGCATGGGGGAGAGAGGAGAAAAAGGGAGCAGATAAAAGGGAACCCATAACTGAAAATAAGTTAGAAGGAATGGTGGATGCGTTAGCAAGGGTCTGTCGGAACCATGACGAAACATTATTTTTTAGGACGGCTTTCATAGTGGCATTTCACAGAAACATGAGGATAGGGGAGCTGTTACCTAGAAATAGGAAGATAGGAAAGGGTGGCATAGAAATAGGGGATGTGAGATGCTTAATTTTGTAAGGAGATCCAAGATAGACACAGAAGGTAAAGGGGCATGGCTGAACATGAAAAGGTCAGGGGCAACGCTATGTCTGGTGGCAAGCGTAAAAATATATTTAATGGCACACAGGGATGGGGGTCATACATTCCTGTGGCATTCGGATGGGTCAGAGATGACAATTTTTCAAGTGTCTTACAAAGAGTAGTGGAGAACTTGGGTTGGGGGAGTTCATACTTTGCGCTGCACTCCTTTAGAATAGGGGTGGCAACTGCCGCCGTGAGTAGAGGTTGTTCGGGTGAACAAATTAAAAAGCTAGGAAGATGGAAATCCTCAGCCTACAAATCATACATTAGTTTGCAAAACAATTAAAGTGGTTGTTATAAGGATTGTGTTTTTCATGCGGTGGGGTGATGCGTTTGTTAAAGTTACGTTTAACGGTGACTAACGGTTTGTAAAAATGTATTTCATTTCAGGCAGAGTGTTAAAGGGACAGTCTAGGCCAAAATAAACTTTCATGATTCAGATAGAGTATGTAATTTTAAACAATTTTACAATTTACTTTTATCACCAATTTTGCTTTGTTCTCTTGGTATTTATAGTTGAAAGCTTAACCTAGGAGGTTCATATGCTAATTTCTTAGACCTTGAAGGCCACCTCTTTTCAGAATGCATTTTAACAGTTTTTCCACCACTAGAGGGTGTTAGTTAACATGTTTCATATAGATAACACTGTGCTTGTGCATGTGAAGTTATCTGGGAGCAGGCGCAGATTAGCTAAACTGCAAGTCTGTCAAAAGAATTGAAATAAAGGGGCAGTTTGCAGAGGCTTAGATACAAGATAATCACAGAGGTTAAAAGTATATTAATATAACTGTGTTGGTTATGCAAAACTGGGGAATGGGTAATAAAGGGATTATCTATCTTTTAAAACAAGAAATATTCTGGTGTAGACTGTCCCTTTAAGGTTGTGGATCGTAGGGCATTCCTACGTTTATTGAGCACAGGCTAGGGCGGCATCGTCAGCGCAAGGTGCATTTAGGTTTTTCGCACAAGGAAGTTAGCATTAGATGGATAGGCAAAAGAGGCATGAAGTGGGACGAGTTAAGGCCAACAATACAGCAGAATGTACATAAATGTGTGCAAAAAGACTTGCACAACAAAGAAAAAGTCTGCAGGTAACTGGACTAGTGTAATACTGGACCCATTTAAATAAGTTTAGACAAAGAAAAGTGAGAACAATGTTATAATCAAATCACACACACATCCCCATTTATACTAAATAACTTTATTGAAGAAAAAATAGGAGCCCGACTGGACTCATACACATGCACACACACACACACTGTTAAAACTAGCTGAAACTCAGTGTGATATAATTTCCTATCGAAAAGCACGAAAGTGGATAATTATAGGTTGCTACCTGGGTATACAAATATATTATAATAATTCACCCCAGGGAATGCACCAATGATTTATAGACAGTACAAAATATAAATCTCTCCTTTATAAAAGTCTTTGCAAGAATCACAACCTCCAGGTAAGGAACAATTGCAGTATTATATGATTGGTGTGCAGGAGAATCAATATATGAGAATAACTAACCAACACAAAAATAAATGTGTCTGGTAACTAGTTCCAAACTGATTAAAGGTTGGCTATAACTATTTTTTGCAAATATTGCAACTGGCGATTACGGATCTAAGATATATAAGATCTGCTAATATTTTTGTAACAACATTAGATTGGTTATACCGTTAGGCAGATATTCTATGTCCCAGTTGCTATATATGCAACCACTAGAGTTATTGTATCTGTCCAATAACTAAATAGGATTTTATTTTTCTAATCAAATGTTTGCACCGCTGTTAGCGATGGAAATAACGTAGCAGTCAGTATAATGGGTCACTATCAGTAGCTGTTCCTATGAGATATACGATTTTCTGTAGTGCTTGCGATATTCAAAATCAACGAGTGTATTTTAAATTTAGCCGTGTTATAAAGTTCAAGGCCAGTATTAAGATCTAACAAATTATCCGTTCAGCACCAAATCTCACTCTCACTAAAGCCTGAGATCATATATCATTGGCTCCCTATATTCCTTGGTGCAAACATTAGCCTAATCACACACCCTGCACGAATCCACAGGTGTGAGCTAGCTACTTGTATCGATATATATAGCCCATTAATATTAATGTTGTATAAGTAACGCACCAGGATACGGTTGCCTAAGGAATAAAGTGTCTATACTATTAATTACTATTACTTATAGAGAGTAATATTAATTTAGCCCAAACTGTAACATAACGCTGGCACTATTAGAACACAAAAATAACATCAAAAACGCAGAAAAAGACCAACAAAAAGGAAAAAAGATCACAAGTGTAGCAAAACACTTTTTATTGAAACACCGAGGTCAAAGTAATCATCTCAAATTTTCCATCTTGCAGAAAATATCTTTAGGTAATAGAGGTGGTAACCTTGAAAATGCATTATTGAAAGCAGAATGTCGGTGGATACACCTGCTCAACACTGTATATCCACATGGATTAAATGAATATAATAACTTTAATGTATATTTATGAAATAATTAAAAGTTTTTTATAAAAACCTTTTTTTTTTGTTTTAACAAACACAAATAACACGTTCACCGATCTCTTCATATCTTTTTAATAATAACAACACTTTTTTTTTTTTTTTTTTTTTTTTTTTTTTCTCTTCACCAACCACTCCCACTTATATAATTTTTCATTCCCAAGCAATCACCAACATTCACTCTCATTATTTAATTTTCACAATTCAGTCAATATGATTTATGACTTTTATATTTGATACAGATTCTGTTTAATGTATAATTATGTAGTATGGAAAATATACTACTACATATAATTATTTATAAATTATAGAATATGATTTAATTTAGGCACTTTAGTATCACAATAAGTTTCGACTTTCACTATCTTTTTTTGCTATTTCATTACACAAAATTCACTCATATGCTCACACACATTCACTTAGCTCAAGGTCACGTAAGTGGAGTTTATCATTATAGGACCTATTTTCTTTTCTGTTATTACACAGTATTCACAGTAGTTTGTTCGATTCAGTTCAAATAAAAGGAAAGTAAATCTCCAAACATATGGATACTAAAGGTTATGACATATACAGCAATGGAATAATGCAAATACAAAAGCTAAGTAATTGGCAAAAAAATCCTTGCCGTTTTAAAGTTATGATCTGTAGATTTCAACTTAAAATTACTAGGCATAGCAGGCGTAAGTACACATAAACATACTAAGGACTGAATTGCCCTACGATCCATCCATTTTACCCCAATATGTCCTGCTGATGGAAGTATGAATAACTCGAGACCTATGTTGTAAACAATAAAACACTCAATATTATCTCCTTCTCTGCGCTATTAATGTATACTGGCCCTTGCCTGAATACATTCATCAAAATATCGTCATATATACCTGAATGAGCCAACTCATTGATTTGACATGTCTAGCTAAGTTCAATCATCCCCTTACGAATTACAACCAATGAGAAGCTGCTCAGTGTAGCTTTGAAGAACCAATTAGAGTATAGAGGCGGGTGTTAAATTTTCATATTACCCGCCTTGTCCGGCCGGCGCGTACCCCTCTGAGGAAGCGTAATGTGAAACGCGCGTCAGGGGCACCAGTACCGGGTTATGTAACCCTCATTTTTTAATTGCTGACTCAGCCTAGCACTTTTTGTTAATGGTTGCGACCACAAATAGACAGTTAATAGTAATAGGTCTCCGCTATAGAAGAGACCTTTTTCAGTTTAGCCTTTGCTTATTTGTCATATTACCACTGGCTGGCGCCTTAGATTATAGCAGTCTTATTTGGGAATGGATGCTTGCTGATTGCCTCTAACTTCCACCGCTAATAGTGCCAGCGTTATGTTACAGTTTGGGCTAAATTAATATTACTCTCTATAAGTAATAGTAATTAATAGTATAGACACTTTATTCCTTAGGCAACCGTATCCTGGTGCGTTACTTATACAACATTAATATTAATGGGCTATATATATCGATACAAGTAGCTAGCTCACACCTGTGGATTCGTGCAGGGTGTGTGATTAGGCTAATGTTTGCACCAAGGAATATAGGGAGCCAATGATATATGATCTCAGGCTTTAGTGAGAGTGAGATTTGGTGCTGAACGGATAATTTGTTAGATCTTAATACTGGCCTTGAACTTTATAACACGGCTAAATTTAAAATACACTCGTTGATTTTGAATATCGCAAGCACTACAGAAAATCGTATATCTCATAGGAACAGCTACTGATAGTGACCCATTATACTGACTGCTACGTTATTTCCATCGCTAACAGCGGTGCAAACATTTGATTAGAAAAATAAAATCCTATTTAGTTATTGGACAGATACAATAACTCTAGTGGTTGCATATATAGCAACTGGGACATAGAATATCTGCCTAACGGTATAACCAATCTAATGTTGTTACAAAAATATTAGCAGATCTTATATATCTTAGATCCGTAATCGCCAGTTGCAATATTTGCAAAAAATAGTTATAGCCAACCTTTAATCAGTTTGGAACTAGTTACCAGACACATTTATTTTTGTGTTGGTTAGTTATTCTCATATATTGATTCTCCTGCACACCAATCATATAATACTGCAATTGTTCCTTACCTGGAGGTTGTGATTCTTGCAAAGACTTTTATAAAGGAGAGATTTATATTTTGTACTGTCTATAAATCATTGGTGCATTCCCTGGGGTGAATTATTATAATATATTTGTATACCCAGGTAGCAACCTATAATTATCCACTTTCGTGCTTTTCGATAGGAAATTATATCACACTGAGTTTCAGCTAGTTTTAACAGTGTGTGTGTGTGTGCATGTGTATGAGTCCAGTCGGGCTCCTATTTTTTCTTCAATAAAGTTATTTAGTATAAATGGGGATGTGTGTGTGATTTGATTATAACATTGTTCTCACTTTTCTTTGTCTAAACTTATTTAAATGGGTCCAGTATTACACTAGTCCAGTTACCTGCAGACTTTTTCTTTGTTGTGCAAGTCTTTTTGCACACATTTATGTACATTTGGATGTATATCACTGCTTGAGGTTCTGGAGTTCAGGGACTGTTAATATTATTAGATTCGATTTTGCACCCCTGAATTTCAATAGCAAACCCATTTCTCCTCTCCCTCACCATTTCTAGTTTAACAACAATACAGCAGGCAAGGCTAAGATGGGGTTTGTCCCAATGCTTTTATTACCCACCTGGGGGGGAAAGACATAGGGGCTTACCCGCTAAGAGAATTAGAAGAGAAAGTGACAGGAGGAATGAAATGTTTAAAAGTAGCATGGCCATCAGTCCAGATAATATGGTCCAACATAGTTTCAAGAATATACTGGAGAAACTCGGATACACGCAAAGCGGGGTATAGATCAAGAAGGAAGTTAAGCCAGGTAGCAGCGAAGGCAATGAGGGAGATAGGGGGCAGAGTAATAGAGCACCCACTGATAGCGTCGTGTTCCGACGCCATGGCGTGCACTTAACAGATGAAAGAAATTACCATTTGCTGTTGGACATCAAGGGGATGTGCCAAGAATTGGTAAAGGTAAGGAAAGGTCACCAAAAGGTGGTGATGGTTTGGCCGAAAGAGGGTCTCTTTTTGTGGCGGTAAAGTTCGGGTACCACATGGGCGAGGCATAGGGGGGGAGGGGGTATCCGCGGCATGCTCAGCCCTGAGGGGTGATCTGGTAGTCTATCTATGGGGCGGGCTATGCCGTGGGTTCTCCTTTCCCCTTCTTCCCTGCCAGGGGGGGTATTTGTGGTCCACCCCCCTAGACGTGGGTCACAAAATTCTTGTTAATGCAGTGGCATTTTTGTGGTGTGTAAATTTGATTTATGATATGACTGAATTTTGCTCTACAAAACTTAAAGGTAAAAATGGCAAAATTCAATTTATTTAATAAATCGTGGCCTTTCCATATTTCGCCATAACAACTGTGTCCGTGTTTTTATTTTAAATAAGGTTGGATAAGTAAAATAGAGTTAAGTGTTAAGAAATTGGTTTGGTGGTAATTGGTAAAAGGAATGAAGCCTCCTAGACCTTAAAATAGTGTATTGAATGCATATGAGAGGAACGGCCTAAGGCAGGGGCTTCTGGAAGAACAATAGGCTGGCTAGGTGTGCCAGAGTGGGGTAGCCAAGAGGGGTTACCTGAGAGGAGTGGCAGGGGCCAGCGAGAGGCCATTGGACAGGACAAGTGGAGGAGCGGAGCAAAGGGGATATAGGGAAGGAGACAACAGGAAGTGGTCACTGACCTTTGTTTTTTTCTTTGTTTCCCACCCTCCCACCCTAGAGACAATGAAGGACAATGCAAAAATCTGGAGAGGTCACGTGAAAGAGAACAGTAGCAGCACAGATAGGGGCAGGACGTTGACTACTTGGTCGAGTCATAGTAAGACCGTCCGTGCTCCTCCATAAGGGGAACAACGCAGCGCTACCAAAAGACAACAGGTGACTCGATGGTCTACGCTGGCTGGAGGATAAAAATATGGCAGCTGTTTTTGTCTAGTAAACTTGGGAATCCCAGCAGGCGGTAAAGTTCGGGTACCACATAGGCGGGGCATAGGGGGGAACCCGCGGCATGGTCAGCCCTGAGGGGTGATCAAGTGGTCTATCTATGGGGCGGGCTATGCCGTGGGTTCTCCTTTCCCCTTCTGCCCCGCCAGGGGGGAATTTGTGTTCCACCCCCCTAGACGTGGGTCCCAAAATTCTTGTTAATGCAGTGGCATTTTTGTGGTGTGTAAATTTGATTTATAATATGGCTGAATTTTGCTCTACAAAACTTAAAGGTAAAAATGGTAAAATTCAATTAATTTAATAAATCGTGACCTTTCCATATTTTGCCATAACAACTGTGTCCGTGTTTTTATTTTAAATAAGATTGGATAAGTAAAATAGAGTTGTGTTAAGAAATTGGTTTGGTGGTAATTGGTAAAAGGAATGAAGCCTCCTAGACCTTACACTATCTCCAAGAGGCCTAAATTAAAAAATAGAATTTGCCAGTTTACCATAGGTAACACAACAGAGGTTTTGGCATTTAAGCTGTATACAATTAGAGAATAAAAACTGTTGATATATGTAAAAAAGATAAGTGGAAATAAGAATATGGCTACGCATAAAACTACAAAGAAATTAAATATCAAGTTTATGTAAATGATTGAAATACCATTATCACATATTTATGTAAGTACAAAATAAGTAAGTCAGATGAACTGTTGCAGCATTGATTTTAACAAGTGTGAAATGAGATTTTAACTAGTAACAGAACGCTAAAAGGGTAGCGTAAGGAAGGAGGAGTATCTGATAAAGCCCCTAAGCCAGCCCATTTGTGGGAGGGGCAAAATGTGTCATCCTGGCTTGGAAAGTATGACTGCAAAGAGACTTGGTGCTTGAGTTTGGAGCATTAATGCACAACCTGGTTTAAACTAGCAGGAGTGAAGACTGACCACTATATACATAAGGAACGGAAGTACCTTACTATGAGTGACACCAGTGCCCATGTGCACGTTAATCCATAGGTGCACTGAAAGGAGACAGTTTGCAAAAGAGATGGCCTGAGTCTTTCTGCCTAAGCTTACCTGGATTTCTCTGCCTTGTCCTTTATTTGTTCAAGAAATCTGATACACATAAGTGACTCTGGAGCATGCAGTGCACTAAGTGCCCAGCTGTCTTGTGATATCCTAATGGTGCTTAATAATTTTATGAGCGTGCAATGTGCACTAGTAACTCAGGATTATATGACTTGGATTGTTGTTTTTTAATTACATCTACTTTTGGCTAAGCGCTATTATTTCTTAATATTGTGCAATAGGCATTTTTATGTAATCCATAGCGTGGTATTGAGTGCACATTAGGTTAATTTTGGATAACTTTGGTGCAACCTGTGCAACATTTGCAGTTTGATAAAAGGAGCCCTATGAGTTAATTACATCATAACATGTTAATTGCATAGGCCACAAAATAATTATGCTGCATGTGGACATGGTTCCCAGAAAGAGAGCCTGTCTACACACCTTCTGGGCCTTAATGAGCAGTATCAGCTGCCAGAATTTAAGATTGCACAAGCAATTGATTGTGCAAGAGAAGGGATCACCAGTCATCTCAGAAGTCTGGGTTGCATGACATCCTCAACCTCTAAGGTTTTGGACACATTAAGAAGTAGTGGTTGTAAGACCAGTGCTTTTTAACTTTTAGTTGCAGGCTCAAATGAGCAAGCCTGTACTGAAACAAGGCCAAAGCTGCTTACATAGCATTATAAATGAAGGCCTTATTGCCAAATAGATGAAATGCAAAATTACTTTATCTTAGTACTGGTGTAAGCATTTTTATTAAAAGAATAAATTAAAAAAAATGTTACCATAGAGACTTCAGTGCAGAAGAGATGAAATGAATCACAAAGTATTTTAGGTGCTCTAAGATATAATATGGGTCCCTCCTATCACTTTTGGGGTCAAATTACAAGTTGCACGCTATCGTAAGTGTGAGGAGCATAAACATGATTGTGAGATCTATGTGTTTTTTTATGCTCAATTCCATGTTACAAGTGGTGCATTCTTTAAATTACTAACATTACATTAAAAACAAAAAACTAACATTACAATAAAAAAACTAGCATTACATTTAAAAAAACAAACCTAACATTACATTTATAAAAACAAAAACGAGCATTACAGAAGATATAAAAACCTACCATTACAGAAAAAAACAAATTACCAAAAATAAAATCCCACAGTTATGCCTATTCTAAAACTAAAGCCCCACTTAAAAGAAAACACCCCAAAATAAAAAATAAAAAATCTTTTTATTTTTGGTCATTTGTTTTTTCCCCCTGTAAATGTAGTTTTTTTATTTTCTTTAATGTTAGGATTTTTTTTTTAAATGTAATGTTTTTTTTGTTTGTTTTTTCAAAGTAATGTAAGTTTTTTTATTTTCTGTAAGTTTTTTTAATGTGATATTATTAATGTATATTAATGTCAAGTTAGGTTGTTTTTTTTTAATTGAATGTGATTTTTTTAATGTAATAGTAGGTTGGTTTTGTTTTGGTAACTTAGGGAGTGTTAGGTTAGGGGTGTTAGGGGGGTTAAATGGTTAGGGGATTAGAGGTTAGTTAGTTACTTTGCGATGGGGATTGTGGTGGTTTAGGGGTTAATAGTGTAGAGAGATACTTTGCAATGGGGGGCTGTGGTGGTTTAGGGGTTAAAAGTGTAGAGGGGTGCTTTGCTATGTGGGGGTATGGCGGTTTAGGGTCTAATAGAGTTTCGGGAGCTTGCAATGTGGCAGTGTGGCAGCTTAGGGGTTCATAGTGTATTGTGGACTTTGTGGTTGGCTATGTGGGGGTTTAAGGGTTATTAGAGTAGGGGATTTATGTGAATATAAATGTGATGATTCTAAAAAGAACCCAAAACAAAAGTTCATGTAAGGATATGTGTTTTTCTTGTGCAGACTACTGTATCTCCTGTGTCTTTTCTGTCCTTGAAGATTTCTCAAAGGAAGGGAGAGAGAAATAGCAACATAGTGTAATTCTGTGATGATTATCAACAATGTATCAGGTTTGTGGCCAAATGCCTACTCACATGTACTTGAGCTTACGACCAAGCTCAGGGGATTTATGGCAATTCGGGTTAGCACGCAAGTATTTTCTCACTCCATTAAAGTCTATGGGGAAGTACGTTAATGCGGTTGCGATATTCTGGCTTTGGCTCTTTGCTCGCTTCAGGTTAGCACGCAAGTGAAAAATTTTTACTTTCAATTTGTAATATGCGCAAAGAGCCAAAGTCGAGCGTAGTTAGCGCACGAGCATGAGCAATAAATTGCGCTCCACTTGTAATCTATCCCTTAGCAAGCAGAAAAATGTGACAAGTGACAATTCTTAAAAATATTAGAAGTGTCTCTCTCAAAGAAGGAGTCAGATACTAAGGAAGCTATTGGGTTATTATAATGGTGACATTAGATCCCCTAATAGAACCATAGGCATATGGAACTAAATCAGTTATTACCCCACAATGCATTGAGAGACATAAGACCCCTTATTTTAACCCCTTAGTGACCGAGGACGTGCAGGGTACGTCTGAAAAAAAAAGGCAGTAAACGCCTGACGACGTACCCTGCACGTCCTCGGCTAAAGTGAGTGCTGGAAGCGATCAAGATCGCTTCCAGGCACTATTACAGTACTGCAGGGATGCCTCGATGTCTGGGCATCCCTGCAGTGCTGTTACGGAGTGCCGGGACCGGAGCGATCACTCCCCCTTGAGTGATCACTTCCGGTTTTGCTCCACGTGGAGCCCGGCAGTGCAGCAGAGCATCGGACGCGATCGGACACGCTTCCGATGCTCTGCTAGTGTGCTAAGTGCCTTGGTGGGTCGAGGCACTTAGTTAGTATATAAATAAAATAAAAAATGGGAAAAAATAAATAAAATATAAAATAAAAAAGCCCCACATATAGCGCCCCCCCCCTCCCCCATGAGGCTTCCAAAATGGCGATGTCCGGTGCATCATGGGGCATCTGGGGGTGTCCCTAGCCTGTCTCACCATAGGGGCAAGCTAGGGTCACCCAATCTGAGCCTTCTTAGAAAAAAAAATAATAATAATAAAATACCCCATTTGTCTGATCATGTCAATATTTGTAAATATTGACTCTGATCAGTGTGGATCTCCCTCCCTCTCCTCACTTGCCATTTTGTTGGAGAAAGAGAGAGACCTGTATTTTAGCAGAGAGAGATTTATTTCTTTTATTTGTTAAAAAATTTAAAATCCAAAGGCTCTTTTCAGAGCCATTAACCCCTAGCTTGCCAGTGATCACTATAAATCACTGGCAGTAGCACAGCTGCACTTTTTTTTGCTGTCTGTGCATTTTTTTAGGGGTTAATTTTTGTTGTTGTATTTTTTTTTAAAAACTCAAAGGCTCCTTTCAGAGCCATTTAGCTAATTTAATTTAATTTAAAGACTATTTAACCCCTAGCTTGCCAGTGATCGCTATACATCACTGGCATTAGCATAGCTGTACTTTTTTGCTGTCTGTGCATTTTTTAGGGGTTAATTTTTGTTGTTGTAATTTTTTAAAAACCTAAACGCTCCTTTCAGAGCCATTTAGCTAATTTAATTTAATTTAAATAGTATTTAATCCCTAGCTTGCCAGTGATCGCTATACATCACTCGCATTAGCATAGCTGTACTTTTTTGCTGTCTGTGCATTTTTTTAGGGGTTAATTTTTGTTGTTGTAATTTTTTAAAAACCCAAAGGCTCCTTTCAGAGCCATTTAGCTAATTTAATTTAATTTAATTTAAAGAGTATTTAACCCCTAGCTTGCCAGTGATCGCTATAAATCACTGGCATTAGCATAGCTGTACATTTTTGCTGTCTGTGCATTTTTTTAGGGGTTAATTTTTGTTGTTGTCATTTTTTAAAAACCCAAAGGCTCCTTTCAGAGCCATTTAGCTAATTTAATTTAATTTAAAGAGTATTTAACCCCTAGCTTGCCAGTGATCGCTATAAATCACTGGCATTAGCATAGCTGTACTTTTTTTTAAAAAAACCCAAAGGCCATTTAGTTAATTTAATTTAAAGAGTATTTAACCCCTAGCTTGCCAGTGATCGCTATAAATCACTGGCATTAGCATAGCTGTACTTTTTTTTAAAAAAACCCAAAGGCCATTTAGTTAATTTAATTTAAAGAGTATTTAACCCCTAGCTTGCCAGTGATCGCTATAAATCACTGGCATTAGCATAGCTGTACTTTTTTTTAAAAAAACCCAAAGGCCATTTAGTTAATTTAATTTAAAGAGTATTTAACCCCTAGCTTGCCAGTGATCGCTATAAATCACTGGCATTAGCATAGCTGTACTTTTTTAAAAAAAAACCCAAAGGCCATTTAGTTAATTAATTAATTCTGGTTTTCTGTGACAGATACAAAAATGTCACAGAAAAGATATAGTGTTGAGGAGGCGTATGCCATCCTTGCGTCAGAGTCAGATGCCTCTATGTCTGACTCAGACCCCAATTTTGACCCTGCCATATGCTCAGATACATCATTAGATGCAGTCTCAACTGATAGTGATGTATCTGTGGCTGCTAGCCCCCCTGCCAGCCCCCCTGCTAGCCCCCCTGCCAGCCCCCCTGCTAGAAGGAGGCGTGTTGCTGCCATTGCCGCTGAAGAGTGGGTAACGCCTCATCTCCAGAGGCCAGATATCCCACCCTTCACAGCAAATGCTGGCATAAATATAGATGTGGCAGGTTTTAGCCCCCAACAGTTTCTGGAGGTGTTTCTGGGTGATGATGTATTGGGGAACATTGTCGCCCAAACTAATTTATATGCCCATCAGTACCGTGCTGCAAAGCCTGAAACATATTTGGCAAAGCAGCAATGGGCCCCCATCAATGTGCCAGAATTTAAAAAATTCTGGGCATTGACTATGCTGATGGGCATCATAAAGAAACCCTCCGTTCGCTCCTACTGGAGCAGTAGCCCCATCTGCTCTACCCCCATTTTCTCCCAGAGTATGTCGAGGCAGAGATATGAAATGATTCTTCATTTCATGCACTTCAGCGACAACAGCCTGTGCCCCCCTAGGGAGCATCCCCAATTTGACAGGCTGTATAAAATCCGCCCCCTGATTACCCACTTTTCTGCCAGGTTTGCAGAGGCTTATACACCTGGAAGGAATATATGCGTTGATGAATCCCTGATGAAGTATAAGGGAAGGCTGGGATTCAAGCAGTATATTCCTTCCAAGCGCTCCAGGTATGGGGTAAAGGTGTATAAGCTCTGTGAGAGCGAGACTGGGTATACTCAGGCCTTCCGGGTGTATGAGGGAAAGGATAGCCACCTTGACCCTCCAGGTTGCCCAGAACATATGGGAACCACTGGCAAGATTGTCTGGGACCTGATATTACCCCTAATGAACAAAGGGTATCACTTGTACTTAGACAATTTTTATACAAGTGTCCTTTTGTTCAAGCTACTGTATTGCTTTGATACAGTAGCTTGCGGTACTATTAAAAAGAACCGCAAAGGTTTCCCAGGACAACTTGTACGCACCCGGCTACGAAGGGGGGAGACCTCTGCTCTGCGCCAAGAGGAGCTGTTGGCACTGAAGTACAGAGACAAGAAGGATGTATACCTTCTTACCACCATCCACACAGAGAGGACGGTGGCGGTCTCTGTACGTGGCAGAGCTGAGATCATAAGGAAGCCAGTGTGCATCAAGTCTTATAACAGACATATGGGTGGGGTTGATCTGGCAGATCAGCTGCTGCAGCCCTACCTAATTATGCGGAAGACAAGGGCCTGGTACAAAAAGGTTGCAATTTACCTAATGCAGATTGCAACCCACAACGCTTTTTTGTTGTTCAAAAAAGCAAACCCCGGAATGAAACTGACTTTTTTACAATTTCAGCTCCAGATCATTTCGGGGATTTTGTACCATGATGCACCTGCTCCCCGGGCGGTGATGGGAGAGAGCAGAGTTGGGGCTACTCATTTTATTTTTAAAATCCCCCCTACTGCCGCAAAGCAGAGACCACAAAAAAAATGCAGAGTCTGTACCAAGAGGGGGCAGAGAAGGGACACTGTATATCACTGTCCTGATTGCCCTGGACAGCCTGGACTCTGCATTGGGGACTGCTTCAAGCGGTACCATACAATGGTCAATTTTTAAAAAATAAATAAATTTGCTGTTATTTTTTTTTTTGTTATGTTTACTGTTAAATTTTTTGTTATTTTTTTTACTTTTAATGTGCCAGATTTTTACATTTCACTAATATATTTTTTTTTTCTAAAATGGGGCTGTTCTTTTTTTTTTTTTACAAAAACCCCTGTCAAACCTATGCATGGGGACATAGGTGTACTCAGGGTGCCTAGCAGAAAACAACCTGTAGTATTTTTTTTGCACTAACTTACAACAGTCTCTCCTAAATCATAGTCAAAAAGCAATGTGTGTGTAAAAATGAAAATTGAAAAAATGCCACCATACACTTTCTCCAATTTTTTTTAGCTAAAACAGTTACTTCAAATGCATCAAAGCACACCATATACAATACCTTGGGGTGTCAACATTTCAAAAATATGCACATTCATGGCAATAAATAAAAGTGGGGTTTACAATAGGCCCCAAACTAAAGATAGGCCTATCAGAAGAAATACTCTCACTTAATAACTAAAATCACAAGTCATAAAATTGTAACATAACCTTCCCAAAATCCTGGCAAACCTATGCATGGGGGGCATAGGTGTACTCAGGGTGCCTAGCAGAAAACAACCTGAAGTATTTTTTTGCACTAACTTACAACAGTCTCTCCTAAATCATAGTCAAAAGCAATGTGTGTGTAAAAATGAAAATTGAAAAAATGCCACCATACACTTTCTCCAATTTTTTTAGCTAAAACAGTTACTTCAAATGCATCAAAGCACACCATATACAATACCTTGGGGTGTCAACATTTCAAAAATATGCACATTCATGGCAATAAATAAAAGTGGGGTTTACAATAGGCCCCAAACTAAAGATAGGCCTCTCAGAAGAAATACTCTCACTTAATAACTAAAATCACAAGTCATAAAATTGTAACATAACCTTCCCAAAATCCTGGCAAACCTATGCATGGGGGGCATAGGTGTACTCAGGGTGCTTAGCAGAAAACAACCTGAAGTATTTTTTTGCACTAACTTACAACAGTCTCTCCTAAATCATAGTAAAAAAGCAATGTGTGTGTAAAAATGAAAATTGAAAAAATGCCACCATACACTTTCTCCAATTTTTTTAGCTAAAACAGTTACTTCAAATGCATCAAAGCACACCATATACAATACCTTGGGGTGTCAACATTTCAAAAATATGCACATTCATGGAAACAAATAAATTGGGGTATGTTAAAATACCCCCAAAAAGACAATAGACAAAGAAAATATGTTAAATGTGAAAAAAAAATCACAAACGCATGTTGGACATTTGGCATTACACCCCCCGAACAAGCCAAGAAACTTATGCATAGGTGGTATCACTGTACTCAGGAGATGTTGGTGAACACATATTGGGGTCTTCTTTGGCAGTAACACATAACAGGAGCTGAGAATTCATGTCTAAAGTACAATGTGTGTGAAAAATAACACACAAAAAATTACTGCCTAATAGTTTGACAAAGAATTAGTGCATGGAAAGTGTTAAAATACCAGTATTTGAAATACCCTAGGGTGTCTACTTTTCAAAAATATATGGTTTGATGGGGGTAAATTACATTGGCCGGCTTCAGAAATGTCCTACATAGGACATGGGTGCATGGGATGTGAAAATTCCAAGTTGAAAAACTGGAATGCGCCCCCTAAAAATAAGGCCTTTTAGCCCCCAGAGAACCCAACACACCTATACATGGGTGGTATCACTGTACTCAGGAGATGTTGTTGAATACATATTGAGGTTTTTTTTGGCAGTAACACATAACAGGGACTGAGAATATATGCCTAAAGTACAACGTGTGTGAAAAATAACACAAAAAAAATGACTACCCAAAAGTTTGACAAAGACTAGTGGTTGAAATAGTGCATGGAAAGTGTTAAAATACCAGCATTTGAAATACCCTAGGGTGTCTACTTTTCAAAAATATATGGTTTGATGGGGGTAATTTACATTGCCCGGCTTCAGAAATGTCCCAAATAGGACATGGGTGCATGATGACAGATATGAAAATTCCAAGTTGAAAAACTGGAATGCGCCCCCTAAAAATAAGGCCTTTTAGCCCCCAGAGAACCCAACACACCTATACATGGGTGGTATCACTGTACTCAGGAGATGTTGTTGAATACATATTGAGGTTTTTTTTGGCAGTAACACATAACAGGGACTGAGAATATATGCCTAAAGTACAATGTGTGTGAAAAATAATGCAAAAAAATGACTACCTAAAAGTTTGACAAAGACTAGTGGTTGAATTAGTGCATGGAAAGTGTTAAAATACCAGCATTTGAAATACCCTAGGGTGTCTACTTTTCAAAAATATATGGTTTGATGGGGGTAATTTACATTGGCCGGCTTCAGAAATGTCCCAAATAGGACATGGGTGCATGATGACAGATGTGAAAATTCCAAGTTGAAAAACTGGAATGCGCCCCCTAAAATTAAGGCCTTTTAGCCCCCAGAGAACCCGACACACCTATACATGGGGGGTATGACTGTACTCAGGAGATGTTGTTGAATACATATTGAGGTTTTTTTGGCAGTAACACATAACAGGGACTGAGAATATATGCCTAAAGTACAATGTGTGTGAAAAATAATGCAAAAAAATGACTACCTAAAAGTTTGACAAAGACTAGTGGTTGAATTAGTGCATGGAAAGTGTTAAAATACCAGCATTTGAAATACCCTAGGGTGTCTACTTTTCAAAAATATATGGTTTGATGGGGGTAATTTACATTGGCCGGCTTCAGAAATGTCCCAAATAGGACATGGGTGCATGATGACAGATGTGAAAATTCCAAGTTGAAAAACTGGAATGCCCCCCCTAAAATTAAGGCCTTTTAGCCCCCAGAGAACCCGACACACCTATACATGGGGGGTATCACTGTACTCAGGAGATGTTGTTGAATACATATTGAGGTTTTTTTTGGCAGTAACACATAACAGGGACTGAGAATATATGCCTAAAGTACAATGTGTGCGAAAAATAATGCAAAAAAATGACTACCTAAAAGTTTGACAAAGACTAGTGGTTGAATTAGTGCATGGAAAGTGTTAAAATACCAGCATTTGAAATACCCTAGGGTGTCTACTTTTCAAAAATATATGGTTTGATGGGGGTAATTTACATTGGCCGGCTTCAGAAATGTCCCAAATAGGACATGGGTGCATGATGACAGATGTGAAAATTCCAAGTTGAAAAACTGGAATGCGCCCCCTAAAATTAAGGCCTTTTAGCCCCCAGAGAACCCGACACACCTATACATGGGGGGTATCACTGTACTCAGGAGATGTTGTTGAATAGATATTGAGGTTTTGTTTGGCAGTAACACATAACAGGGACTGAGAATATATGCCTAAAGTACAATGTGTGTGAAAAATAATGCAAAAAAATGACTACCTAAAAGTTTGACAAAGACTAGTGGTTGAATTAGTGCATGGAAAGTGTTAAAATACCAGCATTTGAAATACCCTAGGGTGTCTACTTTTCAAAAATATATGGTTTGATGGGGGTAATTTACATTGGCCGGCTTCAGAAATGTCCCAAATAGGACATGGGTGCATGATGACAGATGTGAAAATTCCAAGTTGAAAAACTGGAATGCGCCCCCTAAAATTAAGGCCTTTTAGCCCCCAGAGAACCCGACACATCTATACATGGGGGGTATCACTGTACTCAGGAGATGTTGTTGAATACATATTGAGGTTTTTTTTGGCAGTAACACATAACAGGGACTGAGAATATATGCCTAAAGTACAATGTGTGTGAAAAATAATGCAAAAAAATGACTACCTAAAAGTTTGACAAAGACTAGTGGTTGAATTAGTGCATGGAAAGTGTTAAAATACCAGCATTTGAAATACCCTAGGGTGTCTAATTTTCAAAAATATATGGTTTGATGGGGGTAATTTACATTGGCCGGCTTCAGAAATGTCCCAAATAGGACATGGGTGCATGATGACAGATGTGAAAATTCCAAGTTGAAAAACTGGAATGCCCCCCCTAAAATTAAGGCCTTTTAGCCCCCAGAGAACCCGACACACCTATACATGGGGGGTATCACTGTACTCAGGAGATGTTGTTGAATACATATTGAGGTTTTTTTTGGCAGTAACACATAACAGGGACTGAGAATATATGCCTAAAGTACAATGTGTGTGAAAAATAATGCAAAAAAATGACTACCTAAAAGTTTGACAAAGACTAGTGGTTGAATTAGTGCATGGAAAGTGTTAAAATACCAGCATTTGAAATACCCTAGGGTGTCTACTTTTCAAAAATATATGGTTTGATGGGGGTAATTTACATTGGCCGGCTTCAGAAATGTCCCAAATAGGACATGGGTGCATGATGACAGATATGAAAATTCCAAGTTGAAAAACTGGAATGCGCCCCCTAAAATTAAGGCCTTTTAGCCCCCAGAGAACCCGACACACCTATACATGGGGGGTATCACTGTACTCAGAAGTTGTTGTTGAACACATATTGAGGTGTTTTTGGTCAGTAACATATAACAGGAACTGAGAATCCATGCCTAAAGTACAATGCGTGTGAAAAATAACACACCAAAATGACTACCCAAAAGTTTGACAAAGACTGGTGGTTGAATTAGTGCATGCAAAGTGTTAAAATACCAGCATTTGAAATACCCTAGGGTGTCTACTTTTTAAAAATATATGGTTTGATGGGGGTAATTTGCATTGTCCGGCTTCAGAAATGTCCCAAATAGGACATGGGTGCATGACGACAGATGTGAAAATTCCAAATTAAAAAACTGGAATGCGCCCCCTAAAAATAAGGCCTTTTAGCCCCCAGAGAACCCAACAGACCTATACATGGGTGGTATCACTGTACTCAGGAGATGCTGCTGAAGACATATTGGGCTGTTATTTGGCAGTAACCCTTAACGTTCTCAGTAAATGTATTCTTGAATTGCTATTTTGTCAAAAAATCACCACTTTTTTTTTTTTTTTTCAAACTTTGGCATAGATTGGTGGTAAAATAGTTGCATGGAAAGAGTCAAAATACCCCATGTTTAATACCTTAGGTTGTGTTCTTTTAAAAAATATATATATGTGAAGGGTTAATCAGGGATTCCTGACAGATATCAGTGTTCCAATGTAACTATCGCTAATTTTTTTAAAACATTTTTGGAAATAGCAAAGTGCTACTTGTACTTATTGCCCTATAACTTGCAAAAAAAGCAAAGAACATGTAAACATTGAGTATTTCTAAACTCAGGACAAAATTTAGAAACTATTTAGCATGGGAGTTTTTTGGTAGTTGTTGAAGTGTAGGAGATTTTGAGGGTCAAAGTTAAAAAAGTGTGTTTTTTTCAATTTTTTCCTCATATTTTATAAAAAATTTTATAGTAAATTATAAGATATGATGAAAATAATGGTATCTTTAGAAAGTCCATTTAATGGCGAGAAAAACGGTATATAATATGTGTGGGTACAGTAAATGAGTAAGAGGAAAATTACAGCTAAACACAAACACTGCAGAAATGTAAAAATAGCCTTGGTCCCAAACGGACAGAAAATGGAAAAGTGCTGCGGTCATTAAGGGGTTAAATCAACAATCCTCATCTTTCAAATGGATAGTTCTGTGTCAGTCCAGCTGCCAGATGAGTGTCATAGAAATGACGAATACCTTTTTGTATCAGTCCTAATTTGGGTAGTTGGAGGATCTAACAAAGGCCTTACACTGCTCAATATTAAAATAAATAATAAAAATCCAATTTTAAAATGAGGTTTTTAACAATTCAAAGAAGGGGTTTTGTGTGCTACTTATATAATAATGTTCATCAAGTAACAACCTCTAGCATCATTTTGTTGTGTTGTTAATGCCAGGGTTTACAGATCTAATAAAATTGCAGGTATTCAAATAAAAGTGAGTCTGAATGTGTGTAAACATACTGTAGATTATATTTTCAAAAATTATAAATAAGTTAGATTATCTCCCTTTTGTAAAAACTGACGGCTAGATTATGAGTTGTGCGTTAGGGTAAAAAAGCAGCGTTAAGAGGTCCTAACGCTGCTTTTTTATGCCTGCTGGTATTACGAGTCTTGAAGGTTTAGGGTCACCGCACACTTCTTTGGCCTTACCACAAAACAATTTACGTAAACTTCATAAAGTCTTTTTCTATGGGACTTCCATAGCGCCGGTATTACGAGTCTGTCCTGGGAGACCAAAAAGTGAGTGGTACACCCTCTCCTGTCAAGAATCCTACCGCATTTAATAGTCAGTAGTTAAGAGTTTTATGGTACAACGCCATAACATAAAACTCATAACTAAAGTGCTAAAAAGTACACTAACACCCATAAACTACCTATTAACCCCTAAACCGAGGCCCTCCCACATCGCAACACTAAAATTAAATTATTAACCCCTAATCTGCCTCTCCGGACATTGCCGCCATCTACTTTATGCTTATTAACCCCTAATCGGCTGCCCCCAACATCGCCGTCACCTACATTATATTTATTAACCCCTGATCTGCATTCCCCAATGTTGCCGTAACCTACCTACACTTTTTAACCCCTAATCTGCCGCCCCCAATGTCGCCGCCACTATATTAAAGTTATTAACCCCAGTCTAACCCTAAACCTAACACCCACTAACTTAAATATAATTTAAATTAATCTAAATAAATATTCCTATCATTAACTACAATATTCCTATTTAAAACTAAATACTTACCTAAAAATTAAAATTATTTTTATTTTACAGGCAAGTTTGTATATATTTTAAATAGGTAGAATAGTTATTAAATAGTTATTAACTATTTAATAAATACCTAGCTAAAATAAATACAAAAGTACCTGTAAAATAAAACCTAACCTAAGTTACAATAAAACCTAACACTACAATATAATTAAATAAATTAACTATATTAAATACAATTACCTAAATTAAATTAGCTAAAGTACAAAAACAAACAAACATTAAATGACAGGAAATAATAAACAAATTACAGATATTTAAACTAATTACACCTAATCTAATAGCCCTATTAAAATAAAAAAGCCCCCCCAAAATAAAAAAATCCCTAGCCTAAACTAAACTACCAATAGCCCTTAAAAGGGACTTTTGCGGGGCATTGCCCCAAAGTAATCAGCTCTTTTACCTGTAAAAAAAAATACAAACAACCCAACCAACAGTAAAACCCACCACCCACACAACCAACCCCCAAATCAAATACTATCTAAAAAAACCTAAGCTCCCCATTGCCCTGAAAGGGGCATTTGGATGGGCATTGCCCTTAAAAGGGCAGTTTTCTCTTTTGCCATCCAAACCCTAACCTACAAATAAAACCCACCCAATACACCCTTAAAAAACACTAACCCCCTGAAGATCGACTTACCGGGAGACGTCTTCATCCAAGCCGGGCCGAAGTCCTCAACAAAGCCGGGAGAAGTCTTCATCCAAGCCGGGTGAAGTGGTCCTCCAGACGGGCAGAAGTCTTCATCCAGACGGCATCTTCTATCTTCATCCATCCGGCGCGGAGCGGGTCCATCTTCAAGACATCCGACGCGGAGCATCCTCTTCATCCGCCGACTAAAGCTGAATGAATGTCATCCAAGATGGCGTCCCTTAGATTCCAATTGGCTGATAGAATTCTATCAGCCAATCGGAATTAAGGTAGAAAAAATCCTATTGGCTGATGCAATCAGCCAGTAGGATTGAAGTTCAATCCTATTGGCTGATCCAATCAGCCAATAGGATTGAGCTTGCATTCTATTGGATAATTGGAACAGCCAATAGAATGCAAGCTCAATCCTATTGGCTGATTGGATCAGCCAATAGGATTGAACTTCAATCCTATTGGCTGATTGCATCAGTCAATAGGATTTTTTCTACCTTAATTCCGATTGGCTGATAGAATTCTATCAGTCAATCGGAATCTAAGGGACGCCATCTTGGATGATGTCACTTAAAGGTACTTTCATTCAGCTTTAGTCGTCGGATGAAGAGGATGCTCTGCGTCAGATGTCTTGAAGATGGACCCACTCCGCGCCGTATGAATGAAGATAGAAGATGCCGTCTGGATGAAGACTTCTGCCAGTCTGGAGGACCACTTCGCCTGGCTTGGATGAAGACATCTCCCAGCTTCGTTGAGGACTTCGGCCTGGCTTGGATGAAGACGTCTCCTGGTAAGTCGATCTTCAGGGGGTTAGTGTTAGGTTTTTTTAAGGGTGTATTGGGTGGGTTTCATTTGTAGGTTAGGGTTTGGGCGGCAAAAGAGCTAATAGCCATTTTAAGGGCAATGCCCATCCAAATGCCCTTTCCAGGGCAATGGGGAGCTTAGGTTTTTTTAGATAGTATTTTATTTGGGGGTTGGTTGTGTGGGTGGTGGGTTTTACTGTTGGGGGGTTGTTTGTATTTTTTTTACAGGTAAAAGAGCTGATTACTTTGGGGCATTGCCCCGCAAAAGGCCCTTTTAAGGGTTATTGGTGGGGCTTTTTATTTTAATAGGGCTATTAGATTAGGTGTAATTAGTTTAAATATCTGTAATTTGTTTATTATTTTCTGTAATTTAGTGGGTTTTTTTTTTACTTTAGCTAATTTAATTTAATTTAGGTAATTGTATTTAATTTAGTTAATTTATTTAATTATATTGTAGTGTTAGATGTTAGTGTAACTTAGGTTAGATTTTATTTTACAGGTACTTTTGTATTTATTTTAGCTAGGTAGTTATTAAATAGTTAATAACTATTTAATAACTATTCTACCTAGTTAAAATAAATACAAACTTGCCTGTAAAATAAAAATAAATCCTAAAATAGCTACAATGTAACTAGTAGTTATATTGTAGTTACCTTAGGATTTATTTTATAGGTAAGTATTTAGTTTTAAATAGGAATAATTTAGTTAATGATAGGAATATTTATTTAGATTTATTTAAATTATATTTAAGTTAGTGGGTGTTAGGTTTAGGGTTAGACTTAGGTTTAGGGGTTAATAATTTTAATATAGTGGTGGCGACGTTGGGGGCAGCAGATTAGGGGTTAAAAAGTGTAGGTAGGTTGCAGCGACATTGGGGAATGCAGATAAGGGGTTAATAAATATAATGTAGGTGGCGGCGATGTTGGGGGCAGCAGATTAGGGGTTCATAAGTATAATGTAGGTGGAGACGGTGTCCGGAGCGGCAGATTAGGGGTTAATAATAGAATGTAGGTGTCGGCGATGTTGGGGGCGGCAGATTAGGGGTTAATAAGTGTAAGATTAGGGGTGTTTAGACTCGGGTTCATGTTAGGGTGTTAGGTGTAAACATAACTTTTATTTCGAAAATAAAAATAGAATTTATGCTTACCTGATAAATTACTTTCTCCAACGGTGTGTCCGGTCCACGGCATCATCCTTACTTGTGGGAATATCTCTTCCCCAACAGGAAATGGCAAAGAGTCCCAGCAAAGCTGGCCATATAGTCCCTCCTAGGCTCCGCCCACCCCAGTCATTCGACCGACGGACAGGAGGAAAAATATAGGAGAAACCATATGGTACCGTGGTGACTGTAGTTAGAGAAAATAATTCATCAGACCTGATTAAAAAAAACAGATTGGGCCGTGGACCGGACACACCGTTGGAGAAAGTAATTTATCAGGTAAGCATAAATTCTGTTTTCTCCAACATTGGTGTGTCCGGTCCACGGCATCATCCTTACTTGTGGGAACCAATACCAAAGCTTTAGGACACGGATGAAGGGAGGGAGCAAATCAGGTTACCTAAATGGAAGGCACCACGGCTTGCAAAACCTTTCTCCCAAAAATAGCCTCCGAAGAAGCAAAAGTATCAAATTTGTAAAATTTGGCAAAAGTGTGCAGTGAAGACCAAGTCGCTGCCTTACATATCTGGTCAACAGAAGCCTCATTCTTGAAGGCCCATGTGGAAGCCACAGCCCTAGTGGAGTGAGCTGTGATTCTTTCAGGAGGCTGCTGTCCGGCAGTCTTGTAAGTCAATCGGATGATGCTTTTAAGCCAAAAGGAAAGAGAGGTAGAAGTCACTTTTTGACCTCTCCTTTTACCAGAATAGACGACAAACAAAGAAGATGTTTGTCTGAAATCTTTTGTAGCCTCTAAATAGAATTTTAGAGCACGGACTACGTCCAAATTGTGTAACAACCGTTCCTTCTTTGAAACTGGATTCGGACATAAAGAAGGTACAACTATCTCCTGGTTAATATTCTTGTTAGAAACAACCTTTGGAAGAAAACCAGGCTTAGTACGCAAAACCACCTTATCTGCATGGAACACCAGATAAGGCAGAGAACACTGCAAAGCAGATAACTCTGAAACTCTTCTAGCAGAAGAAATAGCAACCAAAAACAAAACTTTCCAAGATAGTAACTTAATATCTATGGAATGTAAAGGTTCAAACGGAACCCCTTGAAGAACTGAAAGAACTAGATTTAGACTCCAGGGAGGAGTCAAAGGTCTGTAAACAGGCTTGATCCTAACCAGAGCCTGAACAAATGCTTGAACATCTGGCACAGCTGCCAGTCTTTTATGTAGTAAGACAGATAAAGCAGAGATCCGTCCCTTTAGAGAACTTGCAGATAATCCTTTCTCCAAACCTTCTTGTAGAAAGGAGAGAATCTTAGGAATTTTTATCTTATTCCATGGGAACCCTTTGGATTCACACCAACAGATATATCTTTTACATATTTTATGGTAAATCTTTCTAGTTACTGGTTTTCTGGCCTGAACTAGAGTATCTATCACAGAATCTGAAAACCCACGCTTTGATAGGATCAAGCGTTCAATCTCCAAGCCGTCAGCTGGAGGGAGACCAGATTTGGATGTTCGAATGGACCCTGAACAAGAAGGTCCTGTCTCAAAGGTAGCTTCCATGGTGGAACCGATGACATATTCACCAGGTCTGCATACCAAGTCCTGCGTAGCCACGCAGGAGCTATCAAGATCACCGAGGCCCTCTCCTGTTTGATCCTGGCTACCAGCCTGGGAATGAGAGGAAACGGTGGAAATACATAAGCTAGGTTGAAGGTCCAAGGTGCTACTAGTGCATCTACTAGAGTCGCCTTGGGATCCCTGGATCTGGACCCGTAGCAAGGAACCTTGAAGTTCTGACGAGACGCCATCAGATCCATGTCTGGAATGCCCCATAATTGAATCAACTAGGCAAAGATCTCCAGGTGGAGTTCCCACTCCCCCGGATGGAATGTCTGACGACTCAGATAATCCGCCTCCCAGTTTTCCACTCCTGGGATGTGGATCACAGATAGGTGGCAGGAGTGATCCTCCGCCCATTTTATGATTTTGGTCACTTCTCTCATCGCCAGGGAACTCCTTGTTCCCCCCTGATGGTTGATGTAAGCAACCGTCGTCATGTTGTCTGATTGGAATCTTATGAATCTGGCCTTTGCTAGTTGAGGCCAAGCCCTGAGAGTATTGAATATCGCTCTCAGTTCCAGAATGTTTATCGGGAGAAGAGACTCTTCCCGAGACCATAGCCCCTGAGCTTTCAGGGAGTCCCAGACCGCGCCCCAGCCCACTAGACTGGCGTCGGTCGTGACGATGACCCACTCTGGTCTGCGGAAGCTCATTCCCTGGGTCAGGTGATCCTGGGTTAGCCACCAACGGAGTGAGTCTCTGGTCTTCTGATCTACTTGAATCACTGGAGACAAGTCTGTATAGTCCCCATTCCACTGTTTGAGCATGCACAATTGTAATGGTCTTAGATGAATTCGTGCAAAAGGAACTATGCCCATTGCTGCAACCATCAACCCTACTACTTCCATGCACTGTGCTATGGAAGGACGTGGAACAGAATGAAGAACTTGACAAGTGCTTAGAAGTTTTGATTTTCTGACCTCTGTCAGAAAAATCCTCATTTCTAAGGAATCTATTATTGTTCCCAAGAAGGGAACTCTTGTTGACAGAGACAGAGAACTTTTTTATATGTTCACCTTCCATCCGTGTGATCTGAGAAAGGCTAGAACGATGTCTGTATGAGCCTTTGCTTTTGACAGGGACGACGCTTGTATTAGAATGTCGTCCAAGTATGGTACTACTGCAATGCCCCTCGGTCTTAGAACCGCTAGAAGGGACCCGAGTACCTTTGTGAAAATCCTTGGAGCAGTGGCTAACCCGAATGGGAGGGCCACAAACTGGTAATGTTTGTCCAGAAAGGCAAACCTTAGGAACTGATGATGTTCTTTGTGGATAGGAATATGTAGGTACGCATCCTTTAGATCCACGGTAGTCATAAATTGACCTTCCTGGATAGTGGGTAGAATCGTTCGAATGGTTTCCATCTTGAACGATGGTACCCTGAGAAATTTGTTTAGGATCTTCAAATCCAAAATCGGTCTGAAGGTTCCCTCTTTTTTGGGAACTACGAACAGATTTGAATAAAATCCCATTCCTTGTTCCTTTATTGGAACTGGGTGTATCACTCCCATCTTTAACAGGTCTTCTACACAATGTAAGAACGCCTGTCTCTTTATTTGGTTTAAGGATAACTGAGACATGTGGAACCTTCCCCTTGGGGGTAGTTCCTTGAATTCCAGAAGATAACCCTGAGAAACTATTTCTAGTGCCCAGGGATCCTGAACATCTCTTGCCCAAGCCTGAGCAAAGAGAGAGAGTCTGCCCCCTACTAGATCCGGTCCCGGATCGGGGGCTACTCCTTCATGCTGTTTTGTTAGCAGCAGGCTTCTTGGCCTGCTTACCCTTGTTCCAGCCTTGCATCGGTTTCCAGGCTGGTTTGGGTTGTGAGGCATTACCCTCTTGCTTAGAGGATGCAGAATTAGAGGCCGGTCCGTTCCTGAAATTGCGAAAGGAACGAAAATTAGACTTATTCTTGGCCTTGAAAGGCCTATCTTGTGGAAGGGCGTGGCCCTTTCCCCCAGTGATGTCTGAGATAATCTCTTTCAATTCTGGTCCAAATAGAGTTTTACCTTTGAAAGGGATGTTAAGCAATTTTGTCTTGGATGATACATCCGCTGACCAAGACTTTAGCCAAAGCGCTATGCGCGCCACAATTGCAAACCCTGAATTTTTCACCGCTAATCTAGCTAATTGCAAAGCGGCATCTAAAATAAAAGAGTTAGCCAACTTAAGTGCGTGAACTCTGTCCATAACCTCCTCATATGGAGTCTCTCTACTGAGGGACTTTTCTAGTTCTTCGAACCAGAACCACGCTGCTGTAGTGACAGGAACAATGCACGAAATGGGTTGTAGAAGGTAACCTTGCTGTACAAAAATCTTTTTAAGCAAACCCTCCAATTTTTTATCCATAGGATCTTTGAAAGCACAACTATCCTCGATAGGAATAGTAGTGCGCTTGTTTAGTGTAGAAACTGCCCCCTCGACCTTAGGGACTGTCTGCCATAAGTCCTTTCTGGGGTCGACCATAGGAAATAATTTCTTAAATATAGGGGGGGGAACAAAAGGTATGCTGGGCTTTTCCCACTCCTTATTTACTATGTCCGCCACCCGCTTGGGTATAGGAAAAGCGTCGGGGTGCACCGCAACCTCTAGGAACTTGTCCATCTTGCATAATTTCTCTGGAATGACCAAGTTGTCAAAATCATCCAGAGTAGATAACACCTCCTTAAGCAGTGCGTGGAGATGTTCTAATTTAAATTTAAATGTCACAACATCAGGTTCAGCTTGTTGAGAAATTTTTCCTGAATCTGAAATTTCACCATCTGACAAAACCTCCCTCATGGCCACTTCAGATTGGTGTGAGGGTATGACAGAACAATTATCATCAGCACCCTCCTGCTCTTCAGTGTTTAAAACAGAGCAATCGCGCTTTCTCTGATATGTAGGCATTTTTGATAAAATTTTTGCTATGGAGTTATCCATTACAGCCGTCAATTGTTGCATGATAATAAGCATTGGTGCGCTAGATGTACTAGGGGCCTCCTGCGTGGGCAAAACTGGTGTAGACACAATAGGAGATGATGTAGTATCATGTCTACTCCCCTCATCTGAGGAATCATCTTGGGCAATTTCATTATCTGTGGCAGTACTGTCCTTACTTTGTTTGGACGCTATGGCACAATTATCACACAAATTCAAATGGGGAGACACATTGGCTTTCATACATATAGAACATAGCTTATCCGAAGGCACAGACATGTTAAACAGGCATAAACTTGTCAATAAAGCACAAAAACCGTTTTAAAAAAAAACCGTTACTGTCTCTTTAAATTTTAAACAGAAACACTTTATTACTGAATATGTGAAAAAGTACGAAGGAATAGTTAAAAAATTACCAAAATTTCACCACAGTGTCTTAAAGCATTAAGAGTATTGCACACCAATTTTCAGAGCTTTAACCCTTTAAATTTAACCCCTATACAGTCCCAGCTATAGCCTTTGCTGCGACCTAACCAAGCCCAGAGGGGAATACGATACCAAATGACGCCTTCTAGAAACTTTTCCAGCTATTTTCAGATCCTCACACATGCATCTGTATGTCTTGCTCTCAAAAACAACTGCGCAGTAATGGCGCGAAAATGAGGCTCAGCCTACAACTGGGAAGGCCCTCCCTGACTGTAAAAGGTGTCTAACATAGTGCCTGCCGTTAAAAAACGTTCCCCAAGTTTATAAATGTGAATTATCAGCATAAACATGTATAAAATGTCCAAATAAAGCAATCGATTTAGCCCATAAAAGTGTCAACCAGTTTTATAGCCCATATTAAGCCCTTTATTCTGTTTGCTTGACTAAGAAAATGGCTTACCGGTCCCCATGAGGGGAAATGACAGCCTTCCAGCATTACATGGTCTTGTTAGAAATATGGCTAGTCATACCTTAAGCAGAAAAGTCTGCTAACTGTTTCCCCCAACTGAAGTTACTTCATCTCAACAGTCCTATGTGGAAACAGCAATCGATTTTAGTTACTGTCTGCTAATATCATCTTCCTCTCACAAACAGAAATCTTCATCCTTTTCTGTTTCAGAGTAAATAGTACATACCAGTACTATTTTAAAATAACAAACACTTGATAGAAGAATAAAAAACTAAATTTAAACACCAAAAAACTCTTAACCATCTCCGTGGAGATGTTGCCTGTGCAACGGCAAAGAGAATGACTGGGGTGGGCGGAGCCTAGGAGGGACTATATGGCCAGCTTTGCTGGGACTCTTTGCCATTTCCTGTTGGGGAAGAGATATTCCCACAAGTAAGGATGATGCCGTGGACCGGACACACCAATGTTGGAGAAATAAATGTGCTCAGAGCGCCTCAAATGAGCTAGGTGTTGTACAATGTGTAGAGTGTGTGTTTAGAAATATTTTAATTGTAAATCTAGTACTTTACACAAGAATAAAAATAAAACATGCCACAGCGGGTACAGTGGTAATAAATGACAATAAAAACAATAAGATGTGGATCCACTCTTGTACAAATTAAATATTGAATATATCTATATAAAAACACTGAATATAAAATGATACAGAGGCAATAATAATGGTAGCCCCAATAAAAATATGAGAAAGTTAAAATTCCAAACAATGTTTGAAAGAAATCAATCCAATGTGTGGATTAAAAAAATAAATCAAATGAATGGATTGCTGATATCGACTAGGAGGAGGATACTGTAAGAGATATTATGTACCAGTGTTGGTGGTGATAATGTGTATAAAAAGGGAGTGAAAAATTATCCTTAGTGATTGCAAATATAAAGAAAACAGACAGTGTTAACTTGCTTATTCAAAAGTAAAAAAAATGAAAAAAATGATGTGAAAGTGAAAAGTTATTGTTAAGGGGTCCTAACGCTGCTTTTGGCCGTCCGCTGGTATTTAGAGTCGGCCAGGTAAAGGTGTACCGCTCACTTTCAAGCCGCGACTTTTCCATACCGCAGATCCCCTTATGCCAATTGCGTATCCTATCTTTTCAATTGGATCTTCCTAACGCCGGTATTTAGAGTCATGGCTGAAGTGACCGACAAGACTCCTAACGCCCATGGAAAGGCTGTAGTTAAGAGCTTTATGGGCTAACACTGGTATATAAAGCTCTTAACTACAGTGCTCTAAAGTACACTAACACCCATAAACTACCTATGTACTCCTAAACCGAAGTCCCCCCACATCGCCGCCACTATAATAAATATTTTTAACCCCTAATCTGCTGACCGTATATCGCTGCCACCTACATTATCCCTATGAACCCCTAATCTGCTGCCCCTAACATCGCTGACACCTACATAATATTTATTAACCCCTAATCTGCCCCCCAACATCGCCGCCACCTAACTTCAAGTATTAACCCCTAATATGCTGACCGGACCTCGCCGCTATTATAATAAATGTATTAACCCCTAAAGCTAAGTCTAACCCTAACCCTAATACCCCCTAAATTAAATATAATTTTAATCTAACAAAATAAATTTACTCTTATTAACTAAAGTATTCCTTTTCAAAACTAAATACTTACCTGTAAAATAAACCCTAATATAGCTACAATATAATGAATAATTATATTGTAGCTATTTTAGGATTTATATTTATTTTACAGGCAACTTTGTATTTATTTTAACTAGGTACAATAGCTATTAAATAGTTATTAACTATTTAATAGCTACCTAGTTAAAATAATTACAAAATTACCTGTAAAATAAATCCTAACCTAAGTTACAATTAAACCTAACACTACACTATCATTAAATTAATTAAATAAATTAACTACCAATACCTACAATTAAATACAATTAAATAAACTAAACTAAATTACAAAAAAACACTAAATTACAGAAAATAAAAAAATATTACAAGAATTTTAAACTAATTACACCTAATCTAAGCCCCCTAATAAAATAAAAAAAAACCAACAAAATAATAAAAGTCTCTTTTTTGCGGGGCATGCCCCAAAGTAATCAGCTCTTTTGCCTGTAAAAAAAATACAACCCCCCCAACATTAAAACCCACCACCCACATACCCCTACTCTAACCCACCCAAACCCCCCTTAAATAAACCTAACACTACCCCCCTGAAGATCTCCCTACCTTGAGTCGTCTTCACCCAGCCGGGCCGAAGTCTTCATCCGATGGGGCAGAAGAGGACATCCAGACCAGCAGAAGTCTTCATCCTGTCCGAGCAGAAGAGGACATCCGGACCGGAAGACATCTTCATCCAAGCGGCATCTTCTATCTTCATCCATCCGGAGCAGAGTGGAGCCATCTTCTTCCCAGCCGACGCGGATCCATCCTCTTCAACCGATGCCTACTCGCCGAATGAAGGTTCCTTTAAATGACGTCATCCAAGATGGCGTCCCTCGAATTCCGATTGGCTGATAGGATTCTATCAGCCAATCAGAATTAAGGTAGGAAAAATCTGATTGGCTGATTGGATCAGCCAATCGGATTGAACTTGAATCTGATTGGCTGATTGAATCAGCCAATCAGATTTTTCCTACCTTAATTCCGATTGGCTGATAGAATCCTATCAGCCAATCGGAAATTCGAAGGACGCCATCTTGGATAACGTCATTTAAAGGAACCTTCATTCGGCGAGTAGGTGTCGTTTGAAGAGGATGGATCCGCGTTGGCTGGGAAGAAGATGGCTCAGCTCCGTTCCGGATGGATGAAGATAGAAGATGCCGCTTGGATGAAGATGTCTACCTCCAGGACCACCCATAAAAACCGCCAGCATACCCGATCAAAGGCCTTTTCGGCGTCGAGAGAGATAACCGACAAAGGCTTGTGGAGACTAGAATAAAAACTAAGAATATTTAAGAGATGACAAGTGTTATCTGGACCCTCTTGCCCAAGAACAAAGCCCACCTGATCAGGATTTATAAGATGTGGTAAAAGGGCCAGCAATTTGGAATAAAACTTTACATCGGTGTTAATAAGTGATATTGGACAGTAGCTGGAACAATGGGAGGGGTCCTTGTTGAGTTTAAGGATCGTTATAATATGGGCCTCGAGAAATTCTTTTTTTATAGTGCCCTCATTTCTGGTAAGGTTATAAAATTTGAGAAGTAGCGGCGAGAGCTCTTGGGAAAATGTTTTATAAAAATGGGCCGGGAATCCATCAGGGCTAGGAGATTTAAAGGGTTTTGAGTTTTTGATAACCTGTCGAACTTCAGTTAAGGTAAAGGGGGATTTTAGTTGGTCACATTGGTCTGTTAAAAGCGTAGGGATATTCAGGGATTTTAGATATCTGCATAATACCTCTGGAGACGACGGGTTAGGACTTTCAGAGTTGTGTATATTGTACAGACTCGAGTAATACTTGGCAAACTCATTACCAATTTGAGACGGAATTTTAAGAAGGGATTGAGAAGTCTGAATACTATGTATACGTGAAGTGCCCGCTCTACATCTGAGTTTGTTGGCCAGAAGGGTATCTGCCTTATTACTTTTGTAATAGAATAACTGTTTCAGTTTGGTTAAGTTAGTTTGGGTCCTTTTAAGTTCAATTTGGGATATGTGATTTTTGATGGTAACAATCTGATTCAACAGAGTGGTTGAAGGGGCTCCTCTGTTTTGAGATTCAAGATTCCTCAACTGGATATGAGCCTGTGAAAGGGTCAGACCAGCTTTTTTTTTATTGCTCGTCTGCTTACTGATTATAAGACCTCGTATTGTTGCTTTTGCAGCACCCCATAAAGTATCATCTTTGACCTGTGAGTTGTCGTTTGTTTGTATGAAGTGTTTAATCTCAGTGCGTAATAACTCTCTAAACGGGATATCACTCAATAAGTTGTGGGGCATTCTCCAAAGGGGTCTAGATAGGGAATAATTTATTGAATGTATGTCAGCTAAGATGTGATCGTGGTCCGACCAAGCACAGAGTGAGATGTTGGAGTGTGTAATGAGGTCTAACGAGTCTGCTGTGGAGAAGATGTAGTCAATCCTACCATACTGTCTGTGCGGATGTGAATAATGCGTGAAGTCCTTGTCTGTGGGATGGATAGCTCTCCAGATATCGTAATATCCTGAACAGGACATTAGGTTACGGAACTTCTTAGCTAAAAGTTCGGAGGCTGGGTGTGTCTTGTTTGTGTCAGCAGATTTTTTGTCAATTTTAGGGTCCCAAACCATGTTGAAGTCACCTGCCAAGATGACTCTACCTTGTTTAACTTGGTCTATTGTGTGAAGAATACATTTCAGGCACTTGGGCTGATGAGCATTAGGGAGGTATACAGAGGCCAACGTGTAAAGCACGTGGTTATCTAGCCTGTGGGTCTCTAATAGTCTGTATGGGCTCAAAAGCGATGCGCTTATGAAGCAAGATAGCTGTACCTCTAGCTTTTTTACAGAAGGGAGCATATTCTATATGGGTGAACGACTTGGAGAAGAGTCTGATGGGTTCGTCTATTAGCCAATGCGTTTCCTGCAAGAAAACAATGTCAGGGTTATGGTGTTTGAGAGTAGGAGGCTGAGTTTGTGTGGGGAGTTAAGACCCCTAGCGTTATGGGTAAGTAGTCTTAGTGTGGGTCTGGGCATATATGACTACGAGAAGACCGGCTGTATGAGTTGTATACGTCACTTGGGATGAAGTGTTAGGGAGGAGAGGTAGGGGGAAAAGGAGAAAGAAGGAAAGAGCCACTGGGAAATACCTAAAGTGTGGTGAAAATAGTCCACCTTAGAGGAACCCTGGGGTGGGTTTTCTAGTGGGGGGGGAGAACTTAATGCTTGAAAGCAGAGATGGTAGGGCTGGAATATCAGCCACGCTCTAACATGCAAAACATCTCTTCAGAAAACATTAAACCTTAGGTGCAAACTAAACATAGCTGAACATGTAATGATAGTTAAGAATATAAACCGTAATAGAAAATATATTGGATCACTTCCAGATCTCTTGAGGAAATCATTCAGAACGTTTAACTAAACTTATTTACTTAGTTAGTGCAACTTTAGTGAAGGTGTAGAATCTGAGCCCAGAGAAGCCCGATTGAAAACATATTATACTCAGGTGGCTGTACCAGGTTGCCCTGAAAAATCTCGGGGTTGCTGCAACTTAGGTCACTTCGGTCTCTGCTCCCTTGTAGTCCATTCCGGAGCCGAAGCTCGAAGGGTAGATTGGACTAGAGCCTGTGCTGTTGGGGGTTCATGGTGCAAACCCCATGACGTGAGAAGAGAGAATCCCTGAGATACCGAGGAGGCCACAACTGTCTTGTTGTCTTTGGTAATAAAGAATCTCGAAAGCCCCATCTGTATCTAATATTGGCCTTGCGCAAGGCAGAGGTGACTGCTTGGAACTGTCGCCTTTGTTGGAGAGTATGTGCAGATAAATCAGGAAGAAGTTGGATGTCTTTGAATTTGTCACTCAGTGTTGGCTTTTGAAAGGCGGCCTGCATCAACCGATCCTTATACAGGAAACTGTGAAAGCACACAATAACATCCCTCGGTTTATCCTGTGCTACCAATCTAGAGTGCAATGCTCTATGAGCCCGCTCCATAGTACATATTAACCCCTCAGAGGCGCCAATAAGTTCCCGGAACAGCGCCTGTAGGTAATCTTGTAGTTCAGATGGAGCAACAGATTCAGGAATACCTCGGAATCTAATGTTGTTGTGTCTAGCTCTGTCTTCTACGTCAGCTAGCTTGAACTCTAACTGAGAGATTTGTTCGGCCAGGCTCTCGGAGTAAGCCAGAACATTAGATTGATCCACAGCAAAGTCATCCTGCTTACACTCCAAGGCATCCACCCTTTCTCCAATCTCTGAGATTTCCTTCTTGAGCTCAGCCGAGCTACGTTGTATCTCCTGGGTAATGGAACGGGTTTGAGTAGCTAGGAGCTTCTTGAGGGAAGACTCTGTGATGAAGTGCTGCGAGGCAGCCACTTAGTGTGAACTAGATAGAGACTCTTCATCCTGAGAGTCAGGCTCGCTCATCTCTCTATTAGGCTCCATAGCCGCTTCCCTGGACTCTTGTGAAAAATGATCAAGGACTGTTTTTTTGGATTTAGGAGTGGACTTGAGGATCTTTCTAGCTGTGTGAGGCATTTTCATACAAAATTCCAAGAACCAGAGGGAGGGATAGAAGTTAAATTTTATACACTCAGAGAATATATACAGCACAGAGTAAATGATATATAAGCTAGATGCACCTGTACATTCAGGAGCAACCTTTTCCACCTAAACCTTTAGGGCGGGGCTGGGAGAAATATCACATTAACAGTCTACATTATTACATGCTTATTCTACAAAACATAGCAGGCAAAACATAGAACATAGGAACCTGAGGAGAGAACTAACACCAGAGCACCTTAATGTTCACCTGATTGGGAGAAAAAAGGCGTTAATAGCACATAGGTATATACAGCGTAAGTACAACCTGTTATATGGTTAGAGTGGGGCTGAGCATTGTACCATAATAGGAACTACATTATGTATTTGAAACAGGACAGTAATAGCCGAGCAGGTGTATTAGACCTAGCCCCTCAGCTTAGGGAACTTGGGGATACGACCCGAAGGAAGGGAGAGGGGAGTTGGAGGTGACCCGCCCAGACTAGCTGGGCAGGAGTGGAAAGGTGAAGGGTGACCTCATAGGTATAACACTTAAAGGCGCACAATCACAATGGGTTCATTTAATGGAACTGAATATACGGTATATACCAATTCAATATTAGCCTAGGCGAACCTCTATAGTTATGCCCTTATAGCGTACTATTTGAGAAGGAGCTTAGGTCAGTTTGTTCGTATAGATGTATAGTGAAGGGTGTATGTTAGGTCTAATCTGAACAAGTAGTGTTATCCAGTTATGTGCTGGGCCAGTGTTATGTAAGCACCATAAGATAGTACTAAGAAGAAATGCAGGTTAAAAAAACAGCACTACACCCTGAAGGCAAAGTTCAGGGACACCTGAGCTGGCACAACAGCCTTTTCATAGAGTTATGAGACCTAAAAGTCCTTGTTAGTCTAAGTTAGAGAAGAGGAGTCACACTTAGTGGCATCTTGAACACTTTATGAACCAGAAGCAGTAATAATAAAGGCCTCAATACACAGTTCTATTCTTGTAGCAGGCTGTAAATTTTGTGGCGAGAATAGGGCAATGCAGGGTAATCTTTCTTTCTGATAGTAAAGGTGTAAAATCCTCAGGCCCACGCAATTGTTAGGTTGATGTAAAAGCCTGCCTTATAACAGCAGACCTAGCCTCATAACATAGGTGGTGGTAAGCATTTAGGAGATAGCAGGGAGTAGTGTGGGCTGATATAAATAGTACTCCAAAAATTCCCAGGCAGGGGAAAGGGTAAGAGTTCCAATAAAGGTTCCTGTGATGTGCCACTTAGTTTTCAGTATATGTATTTGATGAGCAGGGGCACACTTTTATATTGTTCTAAACACAGTCTTGCTGGGGTGCTGGGGATAAATTCTTAGGGGCTCAGTTTTTACAGAGGGAGGCCCAATCTAATTCCTGGGCAGTATGGTAGAACCAGTGAGGGGCTATTCCCTATAACTATGAAGACCACAAAGGGCAAGTGTATGATATGCTAATGTAGGAGCAGCCCAAAGGCTACGGTCTCACCTAGTTAGCCCTTGTTAATCTTCTACTCAGCTGGTCTGGGTGCGCTGGAGACCTGGATCCGGTAGGTAGTCAATATGCAGGAGAGCACACAAGAACCTCCGCTGCTCTGTTGGCCTCTGCACAAGTCACTCCTAGGTTGCGGGCCCCTTGCTGGAATTAAAAGAGATCCAAGATGGCTGCGATTCATGCCAAAGCCGACTGTGCAGTGTTATGGAATCTCCTGAAGTTCTTCTTACACACACAGGGCTTTGTGCTTATCTTCTGCGGCGATTCCCCACACAGTCCCCTCGGGAAATGCCGGCACTATTGCTTTCTTATGACCGCCAGTCGGTCAGCTCCTCTGGCCTAATAGCAGCCTCCCAATGGACCACGGGAGCAGCGCTGCGCCTCACAGCCTGGAAGTCGGCTCCGGAGCGGATCGATAGATAGATAGATGATATATAGATAGATAGATAGATAGATAGATAGATAGATAGAGACATTAATAACATTTAAACTGTTTATGGGTTAAACTATTTCAACTGTTTATGGTTTTACTTCGTACATAAAGCCCATAGTGTGTGTGTGTATATGCATATGTCCAAATGTGTGTGTATGTGTATATATTTATGTACATACATACATACATATACATATATACATACACACATACAAATACACACATACATAAATAGGACTCCATGTACTAAGCAGCGCAAGCAGGCTCACACATAAAAGCCTGCCTACTACGTGCTTAGTTGGTAGACAGAAATAACACCAAATATTCTAGCTCGGGTGATTACTAGGCCCTTCTCTCATTTTATTGGACACATGAGGGAAGGGGGAATCCATTACACACTTGCTTGAGTGTGTAATGGTGCATATGGGTGGTGGACATACAGGGTCCGCTACTGTAATGTAATGTTGACAAGAGCTTAGTATCTCCCTTTAAGTAGAGTTTGTACAAAAGTATGTCTCTTTAAGAAGGATTTGTATAGGTGTACGTTTCTTTAAGATGAACTTGCAGATGAGAATGTCTCTTAAATGATGCAGCTTGTAGATGCAGCAGGAAGTATGTCCTTTTAAGGTGAACTTGCAGATGAGACTATCTCTTAACTGATGCAGCTTGTGTATGCAGCAGAGGAGTGATTCTCCTGTGTAACAAGTAGTGGTTGGTTCACACCTGTTGTAAATGATCTGTCACTGAAGAAACAGGTAGGCGTCTTGTGGATCATGGCAGTATCAGACAGCGTAGGCAATGCTGTTGTTGTGATGTTGTAATACTGCAAGTGCTTCACATGTGCTAGTTTAGTCAGAGGTGACAGGCTGCAGCTTGATCCGTTTACAGCGAGACACTGACAGGGAGAAAGCACTGCAGGAAGACAGGTTACCTTGTAAGCAGCACAGGCAATGTGCAGAGATAAACTGCTTCAAGAAAGTAGATTATATTAGCCATGGGAACAGTTCAGAGTGAAACTTGAGCTAATACAAACAATAACTTAATTATATCCAAGCAAAGTAATAGGAATTTGGATTGGTTATATAGGATGATGACCTCACAGCCTCAATCCAAGTAAAACATCCCACCTGGCAACTGATAAGATTTAAGATGGAATTGTATTAGATGAGAATGTATATGACAGCTGCATATGCCGCAAAGCATTGTGGACAGGTTCTCAAGATGAAACCCTTGGCAGCACCACATCTAATAAATGGAGCCCATAGCCCTTCCTGGTCCAACACCTTGTCATATACCATATAGATAGATGATAGACACTTCAGGGCTCCTGATGCTCTAACTTTTTTAACACTGTTATGTTATATAACTCACAACTTGTAATATGAGCGATGTTTATTGTGGTTGCACTATAATTGGAAGTATAGGACAGCCAAAAATATGTCGGCCAAAATAAATATTCTCTGGTTATTCTTTTAACCAACCACTTGGAATGCCAGATTGTGCATTATTCATAGAGTAGGCCCCCAATACTGATAGCACACTCTGCACTACCAATAGTGCTCCACTTGCAATCCGGGCCTAAGTAAATAGATGGATTTCCTTCAAAAGGAATTGTGTGTGTATGAATATGTAATAGCCTATTTAGACCAAAATGATATAAATATATAAGTTGTAGCATAAAGCTAAGGAACACAACTTGTTTTATCATTGTTGTGAGTTCAAGTCCCAAATGAAAGATTTTAATTTATAATTTAATGTTTATCTAACTTTAAACATACTGAACTCATGTGGCATAATAGATAAGGTGTTTGAATTGTGTATAACATTGTGAACTCATTTCCACCAAGTATTATATCATAAATAAATTGTCAGTTTTTATAAACATTTATGCAACAGCTGCTGGGCAAGAGCTAAATAAGTCTATAGACTCGCATACAAAAGGGTCTGCAGAGAGTCAGAGTTGGTGCAGTATGAGCACTGTTTATCACATGTACAGTTTATTGCCAATAGGTACATTGCAGGGTTAGAGAGCAATAGAATACAGACAGGCCTCAGCTGCTGAAGTAGATTTAATACATTAGACACAGAAATATCATAGATACATTTTCAGTCACTAAAGGTTTGCCTTCTAGAGAGAATATGAATGGTGGTATCAGCAATCGTTAGAATACAAAAAAAAAAAAAAAAAAACCCTGACGCTTTTATCCTAATAAAAAATGAATTAAAAAGAAAAAGTATATACTAATTTGAACATTTTCCTTTAAGACTCTGTTCAGTATCAGCCTTATTTATATTGTAACCATTTTTTTACTTTCTTCGTGTGTTTGTTCCCTACACTATTACTATGTAAGTAACACTTCTGAATGTGCTACATACTAGTTTCAAATCATTGATTATGTAGTGTATTTTGTATTGGTATTTCTATTTCATTCTTACTCCTTTCCTTATTGAAGTAATAATAGCATAGGCATGAGATATAAAACTCATTACTAAGCTTTTCTTTTCTGAAGAAATAATGACACAAACATGATTTTTTGGGATTACATCAGATCAAAGGTCATTGATCTGAATCTATATACAGGGCTAGATTACAAGTGGAGCGCTAATTTATCGCATGTCCGTAAACAGGCAAATTCATCCATTTACTGGGGCACGATAAATAGCCAGCCATTACAAGTGTTAGAAAAAAAAATGCACTGAAAAGTGCCTTTACATTGCAGTCTATGGTTAACTGTGTGTTCCCTGTAAATATATATGCACAGTAAATGCTTATATACATATTTCTATGTGTTAATATGTGTATATATTCATATACATATATATTTAAATTTGCTGCCCATCGCCGCACGACTTACCCTCTTACTGCGCTCCCATTGGTGCATATGTAAGTGATCTCTCATGCGCACAAAGCTTCCCTGCAATGCGAACGTGAGGTTTTGCGCTCCACTTGTAATCTGGCACACAATGTTCCATTCTTCGTTCTCTAATAAGGCATTTTGTCCCAATGCTGAACATGCATAGCATTGAGAAGGACCCTGTCAATATCCTCCCAAATAAATCTATTTGTATCTGATCTCTGCCTGTCCCTGCCAATTAACTAAGAGCAAGCATTGACATTCTTCTTGCACAAAAATGGCTAGTTCATGTGTGCAATATAGATAAACATTGTGCTCACTTCCATGGAGTTATTTATGATTCACCACTAATTGGCTAAAATGCATGCCTGTCAAAAGAACTGAGATAAGGGGGCAGTATGCAGAGGCTTAGATACAAGGTAATCACAGAGGTAAAAACTGTATTAATGTAAGTGTGGGTTATGCAAAAATGGGGAATGGGGAATAAAGGAATTTTTAAGCAGTAACAATTTTAGAATAGACTGTCCCTTTAAAGGATAAACTGTATGTGTTAAAAAGGTGAAGGTTACATTTTTTCTACTTTCTGAAAACCAACAGTGTTTACAAGCCCTTATTGCCAGGTGAACATATGTGTTGGGCCTACTGTTTTGGTTCATCACTGTGAGTGTGTTTGAGCTGTCCCTGGACTACGTGCAGCTGTCGGTAGGAGTTGAGCTGACACACCTTTATACTGCCAGCCTGTGTCTACTAGAACATAAGGGTGCTCTATGGAAATGTGAGTACCCTGTGTTTGACATTTTCTATCTGATTTGTCTTTTTGGTGACTGATACACACATGAGGTGCCCTTCTTATATTTGCAAGATGCTGTTGTTTTATTCCACTACATTCATGTGAAGAGGAGTGCAGCCACTGTGAAATTGCTACAGGAAATGGATCCCCTGATGAACTGACAATATATGGGAGTCCAGGCACTTTAACCCCTGATGAACTGACAATATATGGGAGTCCAGGCATTTTAACCCCTGATGAACTGACAATATATGGGAGTTCAGTATATCCTGTAACTATGGTTATTGTTGTGTATCATTATCTGTATATACTTTGTTTCACCTCGTATGTTTTATGTATTATATCGTTAAGCGCCCCCTATAGAGTCATTTTTATAGTTCTTGTTGAATTATCTTTTATATTACATTAGGTTCATGATAATAGATATTTTTTTTTCACTCACATAGACATGTAACATTTGCATAGCTTGGTGTGAACCTGATACTTGTTTTTAGGAAATATGTTAAGGAAAGGCAGGCTATGTACAGTTTTTATGAGCACATTTGATCTTAGATTGCTTGTACATGAGGAAAAAATACAGGGAGTGCAGAATTATTAGGCAAATGAGTATTTTGACCACATCATCCTCTTTATACATGTTGTCTTACTCCAAGCTGTATAGGCTCGAAAGCCTACTACCAATTAAGCATATTAGGTGATGTGCATCTCTGTAATGAGAAGGGGTGTGGTCTAATGACATCAACACCCTATATCAGGTGTGCATAATTATTAGGCAACTTCCTTTCCTTTGGCAAAATGGGTCAAAAGAAGGACTTGACAGGCTCAGAAAAGTAAAAAATAGTGAGATATCTTGCAGAGGGATGCAGCACTCTTAAAATTGCAAAGCTTCTGAAGCGTGATCATCGAACAATCAAGCGTTTCATTCAAAATAGTCAACAGGGTCTCAAGAAGCGTGTGGAAAAACCAAGGCGCAAAATAACTGCCCATGAACTGAGAAAAGTCAAGCGTGCAGCTGCCAAGATGCCACTTGCCGCCAGTTTGGCCAAATTTCAGAGCTGCAACATCACTGGAGTGCCCAAAAGCACAAGGTGTGCAATACTCAGAGACATGGCCAAGGTAAGAAAGGCTGAAAGACGACCACCACTGAACAAGACACACAAGCTGAAACGTCAAGACTGGGCCAAGAAATATCTCAAGACTGATTTTTCTAATGTTTTATGGACTGATGAAATGAGAGTGAGTCTTGATGGGCCAGATGGATGGGCCCGTGGCTGGATTGGTAAAGGGCAGAGAGCTCCAGTCCGACTCAGACGCCAGCAAGGTGGAGGTGGAGTACTGGTTTTGACTGGTATCATCAAAGATGAGCTTGTGGGGCCTTTTCGGGTTGAGGATGGAGTCAAGCTCAACTCCCAGTCCTACTGCCAGTTTCTGGAAGACACCTTCTTCAAGCAGTGGTACAGGAAGAAGTCTGCATCCTTCAAGAAAAACATGATTTTCATGCAGGACAATGCTCCATCACACGCGTCCAAGTACTCCACAGCGTGGCTGGCAAGAAAGGGTATAAAAGAAGAAAATCTAATGACATGGCCTCCTTGTTCACCTGATCTGAACCCCATTGAGAACCTGTGGTCCATCATCAAATGTGAGATTTACAAGGAGGGAAAACAGTACACCTCTCTGAACAGTGTCTGGGAGGCTGTGGTTGCTGCTGCACGCAATGTTGATGGTGAACAGATCAAAACACTGACAGAATCCATGGATGGCAGGCTTTTGAGTGTCCTTGCAAAAAAAGGTGGCTATATTGGTCACTGATTTGTTTTTGTTTTGTTTTTGAATGTCAGAAATGCATATTTGTGAATGTTGAGATGTTATATTGGTTTCACTGGTAAAAATAAATAATTGAAATGGGTATATATTTGTTTTTTGTTAAGTTGCCTAATAATTATGCACAGTAATAGTCACCTGCACACACAGATATCCCCCTAAAATAGCTATAACTAAAAACAAACTAAAAACTACTTCCAAAACTATTCAGCTTTGATATTAATGAGTTTTTTGGGTTCATTGAGAACATGGTTGTTGTTCAATAAAAAAATGAATCCTCAAAAATACAACTTGCCTAATTATTCTGCACTCCCTGTAGTAGGGCATAATTACACTATTGTAGCAAATTTAAATCTTTATTCCTCTTGTAATCTCTTACATTATAAAAAAGAGAATAGGAGAGATTAAAACAACAATTTGAGTTGTGATAAACCATATAAATTATTTATTTAGGACAGCAGCAAACAGAAAAAGTATATTCATGTGTTTTATGACATTAATTCCTCATTAGAGTACCCACCAAAAAGTAAAAATATAATCATAGCATAAAAGTAGCCATATTTTTTACACATGCTTTCAACGTTGTTTTTCATTAACATATTGACCAAAATAAAAAGGTAGGGCCAGATTACGAGTGGAGTTCAAACGTATGTGCACATGAGATATCGGGTTTTAATGATCATTTGCACGCAGGTTAAATTGCACTGGTATTGCAAGTTGAAAGTAAACGTGATCACTTCAGCGCAATCGTGATTTACACTAGAATGATTACCACATCTCCAGAGCTGTGGTTAACTGTTTTGCAAAACAAAAATGTTGCACAAAAGACATAAAAAATACATTACAAAGTATAGTTGCACTCATACTAATGCCATCTATTAAAAATTATTAAATGCCATCTATTAAAAAAAAAATATTGCACACAAAAGTTTTTGCGCTCTTCGGGTCAGTTTACTTTCAACTCTTAATACGAGTGCAACCTGACGAGTGCAAAAATCTTAATTCTAATGCTATTAAAACTCAAGCAGGAGTGTTAATTTGCGCTCCACTCGTAATCTAGACTGTAATGTTCTTCACACAAATATTCACCCTTGTGCATGATTTTAACTCAGAGGTTTCTAGTGGTGTACAATGCACATCCATTAATGAAAACTTTGGGTCCGTTCTTTTTGAGTAAACCTGAAATTAATTGAATGGCGTTCGTGTTTTAATGCTGAAAAAATGGCGATTTCAGTGTTAAAACAGCAACACAGCCATTACAAGTATTGTCGGTATAACTGTATCGCAAGCCTTTTAGCCTGCAGCGTAACGTCAGTCCCGCACTCAAAGATTTTTCATGGGATTCTCATAGCGCTGCCGTTATGAGTTTTGTGGTGAGGCTAAAAAACTTGCATTCCAGCCTATACCGGCACGATCCGTACCGCCATCTGAGATCAGTAATTATGAGTTTTACGCAAAAATCTGTTACACAAAACTCATAACTAAGGTGTTACAAAGTACAATAACACCCATAAACTACCAATTAACCCCTAAACCAAGGCCCTCCCAATCACAAACACTATATTAAATTTATTAACCCCTAATCCGCCGCTCCCGACATCGCTGTTGCTAATAAAATTTATTAACCCCTATTCCACCACTCCCTGACATTGCCCACACTATACTAAATATTTTAACCCCTATTCCACCGCTCCCCGACATCGCCGCCACTAAACAAAGTTATTAATCCCTAAACCTCTGGCCTCCCACATCATTACCACTAAATAAACCTATTAACCCCTAAACCGCCAGCCCCCAACATCACCAAAAACTAAATTAAACTATTAACCCCTAAACCTAACAACCCCCTAACTTTAAAGGGCCACTAAACCCAAAATCTTTCTTTCATGATTCAGACAGAGAATAGAAATTTAAACAACATTACAATTTACTTCCATTATTTATTTTGCTTCATTTTTAAATATCCTTAGTTGAAGAAAAAGCAATGTACATGGTGAGCCAATTACACAAGGCTTCTATGTGCAGCAACCAATCAGCAGCTAGTGAGCATATCTAGATATGCTTTTCATCAAAGAATATCAAGAGAATAAAACAAATTAGATAATATAAGTAAATTAGAAAGATGTTTAAAATTGCATTCTCTTTCTAAATCATAAAAGAAAAAATGTGGGTGGCATGTCCCTTTAAATTAAAATTACAAGATCGCTTTCTTAAAATAAATAAAAACTTACCTGTGAAATTAAAAAAACCTAAGTTTAAACTATAAATTAAACTAACATTACTATTAGACTAAAATTAAAATAACTATCAATTAAATAAATTAAATTACTCATTAAAAAACACATAACACTACTAATATAATTAAATCTACAGTTACAAAAAATTACAAATACTAAATTACAAATACTAAAAAAATACTAAATTACAAAAAAATAACAAACAAAATTATCCAAAATAAAAACAATTACACCTAATCTAATAGAACTGTTAAAATAAAAAAACATTTAGCCTACAATAAACTACAATAGCCCTTAAAAGGACATTTTGTAGGGCATTGCCCTAAAGAAATCAGCTCTTTTCCCCCCAAAAAAATACAAAGACCCCCCCAACAGTAAAACCCACCACCCAACGAACCCCCCAAATTAACAAACCTAACTCTAAAAAAACTAACCTACCCGTTGCCCTGAAAAGGGCATTTGTATGGGCATTGCCCTTAAAAGGGCATTCAGCTCTTTTTCTTGCCCTTAAAAGGGCATTCAGCTCTTTTACAATTGCCCGAACCCTAATTGGAAGAAAAAACACCCAAAAAAACCTTTAAAAACACTAACCCCTCTTTAGGTACTCATAGTTGCTGAAGTCCGGCTTGAATGATCTTCATCCCAGAAGCTCCATCTTCATTCAGGCGGCTCCATCTTCATCCACTGAAGGAACGACATCTTCTTCATCCCTGCGGAGGCGGAGCGGTCGATGCACGGAGGTGGAGGTCTAGGCGAATGTCCAAGGCGGAGGTCCAGGCGGAGGTCCAGATGGAGGTCTATTGATCCAATGTGGAGTTCCTCTTCATGCGATCGTCTGCCGCACACTGAGGATTCAAATGCAAGGTACCCCTTTTATACCATTGTATTCATATTGGCTGAAAAAATTAAATCAGTCAATAGGAATTAGGGCTGCTAAAATCCTATTGGCTGTTTAAATCAGCCAATAGGATTTAAGCAGCTCTCATTCCTTGGACCTTAGCCTGGACCTCCACGCATCGACCACTCCACCTCCTCATTGATGAAGAAGATTCTGGTCCCTCGATGGATGAAGAGGGAGCCACCTGGATGAAGATTGAGCCGCTGGGATGAATATCGTTCAAGCCGGACTTCAGCAACTGTGAGTACCTAAAGAGGGGTTAGTGTTAGATTTTTTTAATTTTTTTTTGGGTGGGATTTTTTTAGATTAGGGTTTGGGCTTTCCTTAAAAGAGGTGAATGCCCTTTTCAGGGCAACAAAAAGAGCTGAATGCCCTTTTAAGGGCAATGCCCATACAAATGCCCTTTTCAGGGCAATGGGTAGATTAGGTTTTTTTAGTTAGGTTTTTTAATTTTGTGGGTGGGGGTTTGTAATGTTAGTGGGTAATTGTTTTTATTTTTTAGAAAAAGAGCTGATTTCTTTAGGGCAATGCCATACAAAAGGCCCTTTAAGGGCTATTGGTAGTTTATTATAGATTAGGGTTCTTTTATTTTAGGGTTGGTTTTGTAAAACAGTGTATTAGAATAGAAATACTTGAAATTTGAAAAGATACCAATGGCACTACTAACATATGAGACCTTGATTCCTACAGTTATTCAATAGTTAGTCAGGATGTGGGTGCTGTGTATAAAACCGTATTTAGCAAAGAAAGAGAAAGTATACACTTCTAGCACTCCTAGGTCTAAAAGTAAATTGAATCTAACTGGATGATACAAATTATTCCCTAAGGAATAAATGGAAGGGGAGAAAAACAGATTGCAAATTAAAATATAACTTTTATTGGGTTACGTTTAAAATAGGAATATATTTAAAATCACACTTAAGCACCGATTTTATTGATGTCAGCAAATAAGTACAAGTTAAGGTTATTGCTCCTAGTACTTTAGTGTAAATGTGGGCTTGGGGTAAGGACTGCTATATACTTATATCTGGAGATCTAATACACCAAATTATCTGTGTCCAAAGTTACCAATTCTTATATAAGAATTAAGTATATAATGTATTTTTTATGTCTCCATAATAATATATCTTTCTATGCGAAGTTTGATTAGGATTGGACAGTGGGTGTACAATTTCCAGTATTTCAGCTTGTTTCTGGCTAAGATTATATATACCCCACTTATTATTAGGATTCTGAATAAGATCCTTCACTTGTTCAAATTAACTTCGCTTATATATTAGCAGTTATCTACCTGAAGATTAAAGTGTAGGCTATTCCCTCCACAGTATCAAAAGCTAACTTGCATAAGTGCTTTTAAATTGTATATAAATAATCGAACTGAATTATAATACACTTTATGTTTATTGAAACAATGTATGTCGTTGTTCAACTGAATAGACTTTTATATGTTTGGTTACTCTGCTACAACTGTAGTTCAGGATATGCCTGAGTAATATATTCCACGACTTGTGAGTCATATATAGTTTTTTTGTTATGAATAAACTTCGGTGAAATTTATCTGCTCACAGTTTCTTTTAATACCAGTTTAAGTGGCTCTCTGTGATGCGGCCTTTAAATAATCTTATATGTTTATCTGTTCCTATCATCACAGATTGTCACTGATTTGATTGAGTGCCTGTTTGGATAACTCACAGTGTACCGGTGATTAAATAGTGTAGTTTCGTAGTACACTGAGAAATAGTTGTTCTCAGTGATACCAGAGTTTTTTAGCAGATAGATGTACAAAAATTCCGCTTGTATTGTGAGTCTATGGAATTAAACCTGCTGCTTACGTGATCACGCTGCACTTAATAATCTCACTCAAAGCTAATATAATAGCGCTCTAAATATGCTTTGTGCACTTTGGTTTTATAAGATAGAGCTATCTTACAACAAGCAGTATCGTGATTATATACCCAGAGCAACTCGAAGTAGATTTTATAATATTAGGAGATAGCCCCAAACACAATTCTATTCTTCAGTCTTTGTGTATTATACATATTACAGTTAGCTATTATAGGAGGGATAGTACTTGCAACAATATTCGGTACCAGCACCATATATTAACACATGATTAAATCTGAGCGTCCATTATTCAGTGAAACCGTGGTTGACTACAGTAATTTGCGGTAGCTTAAGGCTGTCTAAAAACACAGGAGCTCCTAGGACTCCTCACCATTACCCTATCGTCCCTTAGGGTGCTGGTACCGAATATTGTTGCAAGTACTATCCCTCCTATAATAGCTAACTGTAATATGTATAATACACAAAGACTGAAGAATAGAATTGTGTTTGGGGCTATCTCCTAATATTATAAAATCTACTTCGAGTTGCTCTGGGTATATAATCACGATACTGCTTGTTGTAAGATAGCTCTATCTTATAAAACCAAAGTGCACAAAGCATATTTAGAGCGCTATTATATTAGCTTTGAGTGAGATTATTAAGTGCAGCGTGATCACGTAAGCAGCAGGTTTAATTCCATAGACTCACAATACAAGCGGAATTTTTGTACATCTATCTGCTAAAAAACTCTGGTATCACTGAGAACAACTATTTCTCAGTGTACTACGAAACTACACTATTTAATCACCGGTACACTGTGAGTTATCCAAACAGGCACTCAATCAAATCAGTGACAATCTGTGATGATAGGAACAGATAAACATATAAGATTATTTAAAGGCCGCATCACAGAGAGCCACTTAAACTGGTATTAAAAGAAACTGTGAGCAGATAAATTTCACCGAAGTTTATTCATAACAAAAAAACTATATATGACTCACAAGTCGTGGAATATATTACTCAGGCATATCCTGAACTACAGTTGTAGCAGAGTAACCAAACATATAAAAGTCTATTCAGTTGAACAACGACATACATTGTTTCAATAAACATAAAGTGTATTATAATTCAGTTCGATTATTTATATACAATTTAAAAGCACTTATGCAAGTTAGCTTTTGATACTGTGGAGGGAATAGCCTACACTTTAATCTTCAGGTAGATAACTGCTAATATATAAGCGAAGTTAATTTGAACAAGTGAAGGATCTTATTCAGAATCCTAATAATAAGTGGGGTATATATAATCTTAGCCAGAAACAAGCTGAAATACTGGAAATTGTACACCCACTGTCCAATCCTAATCAAACTTCGCATAGAAAGATATATTATTATGGAGACATAAAAAATACATTATATACTTAATTCTTATATAAGAATTGGTAACTTTGGACACAGATAATTTGGTGTATTAGATCTCCAGATATAAGTATATAGCAGTCCTTACCCCAAGCCCACATTTACACTAAAGTACTAGGAGCAATAACCTTAACTTGTACTTATTTGCTGACATCAATAAAATCGGTGCTTAAGTGTGATTTTAAATATATTCCTATTTTAAACGTAACCCAATAAAAGTTATATTTTAATTTGCAATCTGTTTTTCTCCCCTTCCATTTATTCCTTAGGGAATAATTTGTATCATCCAGTTAGATTCAATTTACTTTTAGACCTAGGAGTGCTAGAAGTGTATACTTTCTCTTTCTTTGCTAGAATAGAAATACATTTTATTATTTTGAATATTTCGTTTGTTATTTTGTGTAATGTTTTTTCCTTTTGGGGTGTTTTTTTTCTTCTTTTTTTAGAATAGCCATTTTTTTATTTTTTATGGGAAGCATAATAGTTGAATGCCCTTTAAAGGGCAATTCCCATACAAATTACCTTTTCAGGGCAATGGGTAGATTAGGTTTAACTTTATTTTTATTTTATGGGTTTGGGGGGTGGGGGATTGTATACTGTCAGGGGGTGTTTGTTTTTCTTTTTTAGAAAAAGAGCTGATTTCTTTAGGGCAATGCCCTACAAAAGGCACTTTTAAGGGCCCTTGGTAGTTTATTATAGATTAGTTGTTTTTTTTTTATTTTGGGGTGTTTTTTTTTAAACAGGGTATTAGAATAGGAATCAATTTTAGTTTTTTGTAATGGCAGTTTTTTAATTTTTTTTTTAATTTTAGTGTTTTTTATTTTTTGTAATGTTAGTTGCTTTTTTTGTAATGTTAGGTTTTAGTGTAAGGCAGCTTAGGTTTTACTTTTATTTCACAGGTAAGTTTGTATCTATTTTAACTAGTTAGTTAGTAAATAGTTAATCACTATTTACTAACTAGTCTACCTAGTTAAAATAAATACAAACTTACCTGTTAAATAAAAATAAAACCTACGCTAGCTTCAATATAACTATTAGTTATATTGTAGCTAGCTTAGGTTTTATTTTTATTTTCACAGGTAAGTTTGTATTTATATAAAATTTAATAACTTTATGTAGGTGGCGGCGATGTTGGGGGGCAGCAGATTAGGGGTGTTTATGTTAGGGTGTTAGGATTAAACATAATTTTTTTTCCCATAGACATTAATGGGGCTGCGTTACGGAGCATTTCATTCAGTGATCGCAGGTCTTAGTTTTTTTTCGAACACTCTCTCCCCATTGATGTCTATGGGGAATGCATGCACGAGCACATCAAAGCAGTGCTTGTATTTTGTGCGGTATGGAGCTCAACGCAATCATTTCACACGCACAATGCGGCTATTTAAAAATGTGTAATGCATATAAAAACCCAAACCAAGCAGAGTAATAGAAGGGTGCTCCAACTAACGTGAAAATCAATACAATCTACAGAATAGTTGATAAAATAATTAATATAAGTGAATAATTTGTGGCTCTATATGAGATAATAAAATTCATCCAATTCCTGCTTTAGTAAATAATTTGTCAATGTGTCCATGTATAATTAAAAAAGTGCCCAAACAAATGTCCAAATTAATAAAATGTAAAACTTGAAAACTTAGATGCAAAAGTTAATAAAAATAAAGTGATAGTTTGCTGGTATAATTACACGTTCTCTATGGAAGACCAGTGTGCACACAACAGGGCAGCTCTCTTCAAAAAGGATAAGAAGCAGCAAAACATCCTAGAAATAGGAACAGAAAGAGGCGCCCAATAGGATAATAACGTTAAGGCCAATAACACAACTGTAGAGTACTCCTATATACTCACAAAATGAGTTGCACATCCAGTGCAATATTCAGCAGACCGAGGCTTCAGAGCCGCTCGGCTGACTATTGTTGCATTCGTTTTGCAACTTCTATAGCGCAAAACTTGTAATCTAGGTGAATGTGAACATATGGGAAAAAAAAATTACTTCTTACTTGAGCATTCAAAACCTGCACTATAACTGTTTGATGTTGTTGTTAGGGTACATTGTGTTGGGGACATAATCATTTCAGGGGGGCTGCAGAGTACTCACCTCAAAGCATAATGTCCCCAAGTGTGATCATCTCTCTCACCAGTGATATTATTCCATCTCTGATAATATGCAGTATATACAGTAAAACATATTTTGACACCTCAAATTTTCAGTTTTTATTTAAATAAATAACCTTAAATGTTATAAAGGCTAGCAGTAAATTAATGTAACAGGTTTAAGTTATCTATAAATGAAAATATATTGTATGTAGACCATTATACTAAAAATGTAGGTCTTTCATATAGAGACATTGCTAAGAAAGTCATGGTGTAAATGAGTAGTTTCCTACACCATCAAAAGGTACTTGGAAACTAGAAAGAGGTCTGGCAGGCCCAAATCTACAACAGAATCAGAAAACAAGTTTTTTTTAGAGTCAACAGCTTGCTTTATAGGTATCTCACAGGACAACAGTTTTAAGCACAGCTTAACACTCTCCAATGTAAGCAAGTTTTTCTTTCAACTTGAAGAAAAGACTTCAAGCTACATGTTTCACAGGCTGAGTAGCATTAAGAAAGGTTTAGCTAAGATGGCAAAAAAAAGACAAAGAGGCTTCCCTTGGCCATTAAGCACTGCCAGTTGATAGATAAATCAAAATGTTAAATCTTTGGTTTGTTATGCAGGGTTTTTGTATGGCATTGGCTAGACAAAAGGATGGTTCTGGTTCTTCATTGTGTGGCACCAACTGTCAAACATGGAGGAGGAAATGTGATGGTCTGGGACTCTTTCACTAGATCAAGAGTTGGCAGCTTGCACAGTTTGAGTGGCACCCTAAACCAAAAAGATTTCAACAGCATGCAGTACCATCTAGTATACACATAGTTGGTCAGGGGAGGTTTATTCTACAGCATGATAATGACACAATAACTTACTCCAGGGTATGTCAGAATTAACATAGAATAAAAGATAGATAGATGTTTTCTGGTTAACTGAACTACTGTGGAATTGTCCTCATTCAAACTATAGGAGATGTTAGCGTGCCACATATGCATTTCAAAATTGTGTGATAAGTGAGTTATTGCTTAATTTTCCAAAGGATTAGTAAAGCTTCAAATGTTTAAACCTTTTAAAAATCTAAACAAAATATGCTACATAGGAAATCTAATGGATTGGATTAGTTTGACATACTCGATGGACCTTTCATTTTTTCATAACAGTACATACATTGTTGTAAATAGAATCCTTTATATTATTTATATATTTGTATCATTGTTTCAAACTTGACCCACTACATTTTTCAGAGAGCATTTAAGGAATACTCCAATTCTAATTTTTAAACTGCCTTTTATCTCTTTCTCTCTTTCTCTCTCTCTCTCTCTCTCTCTCTCTCTCTCTCTCTCTCTCTCTCTCTCTCTCTCACACTCTCTCTCTCACACTCTGTTTTTCTCTCTTCCTCCCCATCTCACTACCCATCTCACTACCCTCTCACTTCTCCTTTCACTCTCCTCTTAATTTTCTGTCACATCACTCCCTCTATGCAAAAATGTATGTATGTTTAATTATGTGTTGCATGTGACCTGATTATGAGTATATGTGCAGTTTGTGTAGTGTTAATAAAAAGGTATGTTCTGTGACCAGCTCATAAAAATTCACTCTATTTCTTTTCTAACGCCTAGATTTAGAGTTCTGCGTTAGCCGTCAAAAGCAGCGTTAAGGGCTCCTAACACTGCTTTTTACCGCCCGCTGGTATTTAGAGTCAGCCAGGAAAGGGTCTAACGCTCACTTGCAAGCCGCAAATTTTCCATACCGCAGATCCCCTTACGCCAATTGCGTAGCCTATCTTTTCAATGGGATCTTCCTAACGCCAGTATTTAGAGTCTTGGCTGAAGTGAGCATTAGACCCTCTACCGACAAGACTCCAGCCGCAGAAAAAAGTCAGTAGTTAAGAGCTTTCTGGGCTAACGCTGGTTTATAAAGCTCTTAGCTACTGTGCTCTAATGTAGACTAACACCCATGAACTACCTATGTACCCCTAAACCGAGGCCCCCCCACATCGCCGCCACTCTAATACATTTTTTTAACCCCTAATCTGCTGACAGCACACCGCTGCCACCTACATTATCCCTATGTACCCCTAATCTGCTGCCCCTAACATCACCGACACCTACATAATATTTATTAACCCCTAATCTGCCCCCCCAACATCGCCGCTACCTTACCTACACTTATTTACCCCTAATCTGCCGACCGGACCTAGCCGCTACTCTAATAAATGTATTAACCCCTAAACCGCCTTACTCCCGCCTCAAAAACCCTATAATAAATATAATTAACACCTAATCTGCCCTCACTAACATCGCCAACACCTAACTTCAAGTATTAACCCCTAATCTGCCGACCGGACCTCGCCGCTACTCTAATAAATGTATTAACCCCTAAAGCTAAGTCTAACCCTAACCCTAACACCCCCTAAGTTAAATATAATTTTATTCTAACGAAATAAATTAAATATTATTAACTAAAGTCTTCCTATTTAAAACTAAATACTTACCTGTAAAATAAGCCCTAATATAACTACAATATAACGATTAATTATATTGTAGCTATTTTAGGATTTATATTTATTTTACAGGCAACTTTGTATTTATTTTAACTAGGTACAATAGCTATTAAATAGTTATTTACTATTTAATAGCTACCTAGTTAAAATAATTACAAAATTACCTGTAAAATAAATCCTAACCTAAGTTACAATTAAACCTAACACTATCAATAAATAAATTGAATCAATTAACTACAAGTACCTACAATTACCTACAATTAAATAAACTAAACTAAATTACCAAAAAAACAAAACACTAAATTACAAAAAATAAAAAAAAGATTACAAGAATTTTAAGCTAATTACACCTAATCTAAGCCCCCTAATAAAATAACAAAGCCCCCCAAAATAAAAAAATCCCTACCCTAATCTAAATTAAAATAGTTAACAGCTCTATTACCTTACCAGCCCTTAAAAGGGCTTTTTGCGGGCCATGCCCCAAAGAAATCAGCTCTTTTGCCTATAAAAACACACACAATACCACCCCCCAACATTACAACCCACCACCCACATACCCCTACTCTAACCCAAACCCCCCCTTAAATACACCTAACACTACCCCCTGAAGATCTCCCTACCTTGAGTCGTCTTCACTCAGCCGAGCACCGGAGTGGCAGAAGGATTCTGTTCCGATCAGCCAATAGAATGCAAGCTCAATCTGATTGGCTGATTAGATCAACCAATCCGATTGAACTTGAATCTGTTTGGCTTATTCAATCAGCCAATCAGATTTTTCCTACCTTAATTCCGATTGGCTGATAGAATCCTATCAGCCAATCGGAATTCGAGGAACGCCATCTTGGATGACGTCACTTAAAGGAACCTTCATTCGTCGGTAGTCGTCGGTAGGAAGAGGATGTTCCGCGCCGGAGGTCTTGAAGATGGAGCCGCTCCTCGTCAGATGGATGAAGATAGAAGATTCCGCTTGGATGAAGATGTCTGCCAGTCCGGATGTCCTCTTCTGCCCGGATAGGATGAAGAGTTCTGCCACTCCGGATGTCTTCTTTTGGTCCATCGGTGCTCGGCTGAGTGAAGACAACTCAAGGTAGGGAGATCTTCAGGGGGTAGTGTTAGGTTTATTTAAGGGGGCATTTGGGTTAGAGTAGGGGTATGTGGGTGGTGGGTTGTAATGTTGAGGGGTGGTATTGTGTTTTTTTACAGGCAAAAGAGCTGATTTCTTTGGGGCATGCCCCGCAAAAAGCCCTTTTAAGGGCTGGTAAGGTAATAGAGCTGTTAACTATTATAATTTAGATTAGGGTAGGGAATTTTTTTTATTTTGGGGGCTTTGTTATTTTATTAGGGGGCTTAGAGTAGGTGTAATTAGCGTAAAATTCTTGTAATCTTTTTTTATTTTTTGTAATTTAGCGTTTGTTTTTTTTGGTAATTTAGTTTAGTTTATTTAATTGTAGGTAATTGTAGGTACTTGTAGTTAATTGATTTAATTTATTTATTGATAGTGTAGTGTTAGGTTTAATTGTAACTTAGGTTAGGATTTATTTTACAGGATATTTTGTAATTATTTTAGCTAGGTAGCTACTGTATTAAATAGTAAATAACTATTTAATAGCTATTGTACCTAGTTAAAATAAATACAAAGTTGCCTGTAAAATAAATATAAATCCTAAAATAGCTACAATATAATTATTTGTTATATTGTAGCTATATTAGGGTTTATTTTACAGGTAAGTATTTAGTTTTAAATAGGAAGACTTTAGTTAATAATATTTAATTTATTTAGTTAGAATAAAATTATATTTAATTTAGGGGGGTGTTAGGGTTAGGGTTAGACTTTAGGGGTTAATACATTTATTAGAGTAGCGGCGAGGTCCGGTCGGCAGATTAGGGGTTAATACTTGAAGTTAGGTGTCGGCGATGTTAGGGGGGGCAGAATAGGGGTTAATACTATTCATTATAGGGTTTGCGAGGCGGCAGTGCGGCGGTTTAAGGGTTAATACATTTATTATAGTGGCGGCGAGGTCTGGTCAGCAGATTAGGGGTTAATAAGTGTAGGTAGGTAGCGGCAATGTTGAGGGCGGCAGATTAGGGGTTAATAAATATAATATATGGGTCGGCGATGTTAGGGGCAGCAGATTAGGGGTACATAGGTATAATGTAGGTTACGGCGGTGTACAGAGTGGCAGATTAGGGGTTAATAATATAATGCAGGGGTCAGCAATAGTGGGGGCGGCAGATTAGGGGTTAATAAGTGTAAGGTTAGGGGTGTTTAGACTCGGGATTCATGTTAGAGTGTTAGGTGCAGACTTAGAAACTGTTTCCCCATAGGAAACAATGGGGCTGCGTTAGGAGCTGAACGCTGCTTTTTTGCAGGTGTTAGGTTTTTTTTCAGCCCAAACTGCCCCATTGTTTCCTATGGGGAAATCGTGAGCGAGCAAGTTTTTCCAGCTAGCCGCTACCCTAAGCAACGCTGGTATTGAGAGTTGAAGTGGCGGTAAATATGCCTGTACGCTCCCTTTTTGGAGCCTAACGCAGCCCTTCAGAGAACTCTAAATACCAGCGTTGTTTAAAAGGTGCGGGGGGGGGGGGGGGGGGGAAAACACTCGTAGCTAACGCACCCCTTTGGCCAGAAAACTCTAATTCTAGCCGATTGTGACCTGCCTGACCTACTTTCTCCCACTCAAAATACAGAGCTAAAATTAATCTAATTAACATAACCTTATATAATGAAAAATATTTTACTAAATATGTGATAATGTAATAATTTCATGTTGTGTAGTTACAATCTCTTACCATAAAAGTCTGCAAAAAGCCTGTGAAAAAATAATTTTCAATTTAAATAATAAAATGATGTCCATAATATACACTTTTGTGGTTTTACATAAATTATGCAGTTTTTTACAATATGTCTTTTTAATGCATTGTATTCATACCATTTAATAAAGAAATAGCTGCAATGATTAAAAAAAAATGAAAATGGTTATAATTTGTTTTATGTGCAGTCATCCTAAGTATGATGTTTAACTTTATAGTAAAAAAGGAAGTATGCACCACTGTGCTAATAATTTTGGAATTTTTTTTTTATTCTAAGGCACTAACTACATGAGGGTTTAAAACAAGGTAAATTCATGTGAAATTATGATAATGATAATGATTGTTCATGGTTTACCACAACAGTTGAATAGAAAATAAAAGAATGAATCAATATAAAATACTCATTGGTATGTAGGAAGTAGTTATTATTTGACAACAATATATTTTAAGACATATTTTGGCTCTCATTCAATAATGACATTAGCCTTTTGTTATTAAAAAGATAACCCTTTCTCTTTTTTTAAGTATTTAAATATTTCTATTTACAATCAAATGTATGAACAATTTAACTGCAAAAAAGAAATGGAAATTGCAAATAAAATAATGATAAAAAAATCATTACATTCCACAGATAGAAGGAACTGATTGGAAGTATCTTTCATCTTTGATGTAGCTCTTCAGAGATGGTACACTCATTTTTGTATCTTGCTTTGCTTTGAAATTGTGAAGACTGCTGAAATAGCTGTATTGATCTTCATCCATTACGTACTACTGTATGTCTTCTTTAATCCCATTTGAATACTGCACATCATTTTCAAAACTAACAATATTCGCTGGAGATTATTTTGTGAGTTAAAAAAATACTTAGAATGAGAAAATACACTATTATATATCACCTCTATAATGTAATAAAGTGAAAAATAAAACAACTTTTTTACAATCCAAAACACACAAGAAAGCAATTTACAAATAGAAATGCAAAAAATTAAACTGATCTTTAGCGGAATTAACTAGACAAATTATTCATGCTAAAACCAATAAAGGTTGTACCACCCAGACTAGAAAGTACACAGTACAATATGGCACTACAAGAAATTAGAGTTTAGTTGTACTTTGTGATTTGTGTTTTAATTTACTTTAGACTTCAGATTTTGTATGTATTACATTTAAACTTTGCATTTTTACTTTATTTTATTGCATTTAGAACTTGTGTATATCAGTGTATGTGATTTGTATACATCCTGATTAGTTTGAATGTTTCTGTGTATCTTTAACAAATTATGAACATACTTTGTATATATATATACTCACTCTGAACCTGATTTCATACACTATAAGTTTATTCTTCGTTCACACTTCTGCCCTTAACTTAGCCAAGCAAACCTACTTCTCTTCTCTCCCTATCTATTCTTTCCTCCAACCCTAAATTGCTCTTCTACACCTTTAACTCTCTCCTCTACCCACCTGCTCCACCCCCCCCATCTGTCTTTAGTGCTCAAGACCTGGCAGACTACTTTTTAAACAAAACACATACTATCCAAAGCAACATCCCAACGCCAACCTGCAATTTTCCAACAACAGGCCCAGTCGCTCCCTCTGCCACCCTCTGCATCTTCCATCCAGCCACTGAGAATGAAGTTTCTTCCTTACTATCTTCCTTACGCCTCACTACCTGCCCGCTCGACCCTATCCCTTCCCATCTAATACCCTCTCTGTCATCTACCCTCACTCCTGCTCTTACTCACATCTTCAACCTATCTCTCTCTCTACCGGCTCATTCCCATCTTCTTTCAAACACGCAAAAGTCACTCCCATACTCAACGAACCCTCCATCAACCCTAATTCTCCTGAAAGCTACCGTCCCATATTACTGCTTCCACTAACATTAAAACTCTTTGAAAAACTAGTTTACAATGGCCTAACCCACTTCCTGTCCACCAACTCTTTGCTTGACCCCTTGCAATCTGGATTCCACCCCATACACTCAACTGAGACTGCCCTTACCAAGGTTACTAACATTCTTCTCTCTGCTAAAAATATTGGCCACTACTCTATACTCATCTTATTTGACCTCTCAGCTGCCTTTGACACAGTTGGCCACCCCCTCCTCCTACAGACCATTAGCTCTTTTGGCCTCTGTGACACTGCTCTTTCCTGGATTCACTCCTATCTTTCTCACAGATCTTTCTCTATGTCATTTGCCGGCGACTCCTCCTCTCCTATGCCTCTGTCTGTTGGAGTACCTCAAGGATCTGTTCTGGGTCCTCTACTCTTCTCTATCTATACTTATTCACTGGGTAAACTTATCAACAGTTATGGCTTCAAATATCATCTCTATGCTAATGACACCCAGATCTACCTCTCCACCCCTGCTCTCTCTCCCTCTGTCCTTTCTCATGTCAGTGACTGCTTCTCTGGTATTTCTTCCTGGATGGCCTCTCACCACCTAAATATTAACATGTCTAAGACTGAGCTCCTTCTTATCCCCTCCTCTAGCTCTACGCCGACTTCTCTATCGCTGTTGACAGCATCACCATTTCCCCATTGCCCCAAGTCTGCTGCCTCGGAGTTACACTTGACTCAAATATATCCTTCGTCCCCCATATATAATCGCTTTCTACATCCTGCCACAACCATCTACGCAATATTTCCAAAATTCGCCCTTTTCTGACCGCTGACACCACGAAGCAAATAATCCACTCCCTTGTTATTTCCCGACTTAACTACTGCAATAACCTACTCACTGGCCTTTCTCTTTCCCGCCTCTCCCCCTTCAATCCATCCTACATGCCTCTGCCAGGCTGATCCACCTTACCCATCGCTCTGTATCTGCTGCACCTTTCTGAGAGTCCCTTCATTGATCCCCATTCACAGCAGAAGATCCAACAATGACCTGCTCCTTGCATCCGCAAATATCACCTCCTCTCATGTTAGACTGCAGGACTTCTGTCGTGCAGCACCTACCCTCTGCAACACTCTCCCTCGTGCTGTCAGGCTTTGCCCTAATCTTTCTTCCTTTAAATGTTCCCTGAAGACTTTTCTGTTCAGGGAAGCCTACCACCCAACTCAATAATAAATGAATTTCACTTACCTAACATTTTCCTCATCTAACTCTGTATTAACATCTTTCTCAATCTTGCAGTCCTCACCTCATGTTTCCCAACCTCCTACCCTTCTAGATTGTAAGTTTCCACAGGAATAGGGTCCTCAATCCCTCCTGTATGTGTTTGTAATTTTTGTCCTGTCTCTTACAAGTCTTATATTGTTTTATTTAAATGAATTGTATCCATGGACAGCACTGCAGAATATATTGGCGCTTCATAAATAAAGTATATAATAATAATATTAATATACACACAGTATATATATATATATATATATATATATATATATATATATATATATATATATATATATATATATATATATATATATATATATATATATATATATACCTATATATATATATATATATATATATATATATATATATATATATATATATATATACGTATATATATATATATATATATATATATATTTTATTATTATTATTATTATATTTTTTTTATGCTGATCATTGTATTTTTTCCAGTTTTAAATTAATCTCACAGTTTCAAAAAGTGGGCTGGTTAGGAGAGTTCCTTGAGTAGGACTATTGAGTTCCTTGTGTCTGTCTGAAGTTCTCTCATACCTTTATATTTCATTCTAAGCTCTAAACATTTTAAATCTGCCAGTCTCACTGATTTATCTTTTCAATTACAGTTAGCTAGTAAATTGTACTTAAATTTAAAAACACACTTAACTGACAGAAATGTGTACTATACTAGAAACACATAAAAGTCAAACTGTTGTAAAATAATTTCAGTTTAATTTGTATTTGTGTCATATTGGTAGTTTATATAATTGAGGGGTGTTCCCTTTTTAATTTCCCTTTCCCTTGTGAATTGTGCCCGATTCCGAGATTCGAATGAATCCGAATTTCCGAATCGGCACCATAACTTAAATCCAGAAAAATTCCGAAAATTAATTAAACCAGTTTCTGAATTTTCGGATCCATTCTTTATTTATATTCGGAATTTTTCATTGTTCTAATCTAAACCGCATTTCCCTGACATCGCTGAAAGTAACTAAATCGCTAAATAAAGCTAATAGCCCCTAAACTGCCATTCCCAAACATCGCCAAAACACTAACTAAACATAATAACCCCTAAAATGCCGTACATTCACATCGCTAACACTAACTAAACCTATTAACCCCTAAACTGCCCCCCCACATCGAAACAACCTAAATTAAACTATATTGACCCCCTAACTTTAACATAATAAAATAGACCTAAATTAAAGCTACAAGTATTAACTAACTACCTATTTAAAATAAATACAAACTTACCTGTGAAATAAAAATAAAACCTAAGCTAGCTACAATATAACTATTTACTAACTACCTAGTTAAAAGAAATGCAAACTTACCTTTGAAATAAAAATAAAACCTAAGTTTAAACTAATAAACCCTAACATTACTAAAAATAAAAACCTAACATTACTAAAAATAAAAAAACCTAACATTACTAAAAAATTAAAAGTACAATTACAAAAAATAATAAACACTAAAATTACAAAAAATAAAAACACTACCATTACAAAAAAAATAACAAACTAATGAAAAATATTCCTATTCTAACACCCCAAAATAAAAAGAAATCTATTAAAGGCTACCAAGGGCCCTTAAAAGGGCCTTTAATACGGGGTTGCCCTGAAGTTAACAGTTCTTTTGCAAACAAATAAAAACAGAAAAAATAATTTAAACAGCCTCTTCCTCAAAAGAGAGAAAAGGGGCTTTTAAATACCTTGGCGCTGCAGATTGCGGCTAAAACTAATAATAAAGAAATATGCTCTGTTATAAGTCAAGGTGCACAAAGTAAAAACTTGGCCTCAGATTGGATAACAATATAAAAAAATATATTTATTTGATACAATGTTTAAAAGCTGATCAGCGGGGAAATGGATTAAAAAATGTAACAAATATTTGCAATATATATTTGCACAAGAAATTACAGTACAAATGACTAAAGTGAGTGAAAACTAAAAATTGAATACACAAAATTGAATACACAAAAGTAAAAACCCCTATCTAAATAAACCAAAACAAACTAAATAAGTGTAGCATCAAATAAATAAATGAATAACAAAACAAATTAGTTTAGTAGGAAAAGAGGACAAATTGAGCCCTGTGGTAAATCCAGCCGGTGGAAATCACAACGAAGATAGTCGACATCCACAGCTGAATTTAGATTCGGCAGAGTGGTGCTGGAACGAGAAATTGATCCAGATGAAACAGAGGCAGAAAACCAAAATTAAGGTGTTCACTTTTACTTACACCATGTCTTGGTTTCTGCAGTGGCGATGAAATCCTTTGGGTGGGTTTTGAAAGCGGTGAAGATTTTCCTTTTTTCGGTCCCGCTCAAGTTTGGAACAAACACAGATGCCGGTCTGTGAACGTAGTGCAGCGTCAATTGGCGTGTAGTGGGAGGAGCAACGCGTTTCAGCCCGATCAGGGCCTTTGTCAAGCTCCAGAAGAGTGTCTGGCAGAGACTTTTAAACCTGTATAGGCTGATACTCATTGGTTAACAGTTACTAATAGGCGTGTCAGTACATATGCAAGGTAAAATAATAGCAGCAATTTTGCTACAAATAACACAATTAGTTTGTTACTTTATGTCATATTTTCAGTAATTGCTATCCTAATAAGCAAGGTTATAAAAATAATGACTAAATATATAATAAATAATCTATATGGTTATTTCAACCTTCCTTTCTGAGGCCAAAAAAAAAAATTAGAAGAAAAAGGAATACATTTTCCTTCTTTGTGCAAAAATACCGACTTGTAGCAGGAACATTAATTAGCCTTAGAACTCTTTGCTTACTTGAATGATATACAAAACTTATTATTTAGATAAAAAGCATTAATAAAAAATCCAAAAAAATTCTTATAAAAAATCTAATAAGAAATTTAAAAATTTAAAAATCTAAAAAACGAAATATCTTGAATAATTAATATGTGAAGACAGCTCATGGGGGATAGAGGAACAAAATGCCTTATACAGTTAATGTGTGAAAATGGCCTATGGGGGATGAAGAAAAAAAGGGGGATTAACAGTGAAACAAACATGGATTAGTCTCTAAGGTAGCAGCCTATATCAAAATCAATATTTAAACCATTAGGGTTTAAAGTTTTTAGATCAAAAATCCATTTGGTTTCTTTTTTAATAAGTTCAGACTGAATGTTACTACCTCTCCAATTGTGCTTTATTTTTTCAATTCCCATATAGGAAAAGTATGCAAGGTTACCATTATTGCAAGCTGCAAAGTGTTTTGGCACAGGGAGATCTTTATTTCTGTCTGAGTCATGCTTCTCAATTGACCATATGTGTTCACGTATACGGTCACGTAGAGGTCTTTCAGACTCACCTATATACTATTTGCCACAGTGGCATTGTATTAAATAGATTACATATCTGTCGGAGCATCTAATGGTGTCTTTGATTTTATAGGACTTTTTAGTGACATTAGAAGTAAACTCCTTTTCTTTTCTGGAGTGTTTACATGATTTGCATGTTAAGCAAGGAAAAAAACTGTTTAATTTTTTACCTGTTAGATCAATCTGCTGCTGACCTTTGTTACCTTTAGTTCTTTTCTTATTTTCAGTAGGGGCTAAAATAGTTTTTAAATTCCGTGCCCTTTTATATACTATTTGAGGTTTAGCAGGTAGTATAGTGCTAAGATGTTCATCGTTCTTAAGAATACTCCAATGTTGATTCAAGATCTTTTCAACTAAATGTTTATTACTGCAATAACTAGTGATGAATGGATAAAAGATTTGTCCTCATTTTTTTGTAATTTCCTATTCTGAGAAATTGTACTTCTATGAACTAATTCTTGCCTATTAACATCTCTAACCTCTCTTCGTATTTTTTCAATTTTACTCTTTTCATAGCCTCTTTCTATAAATTTTTGGGTGAGTTTTTCAGACTGGTTATCAAAATCTAACATGTTAGAACAATTTTTCTTAACACGTAGAAACTGACCCTTTGGGATAGTTTCTATCCACCTTGGGTGGTGGCAACTGGTGTGATGAATGTAGCTGTTAGCATCTACACTTTTAAAGTGTGTTTTAGATAAGATCTTATGATTACCAGTGAATAATTCTAAGTCTAGAAAACTAATTTTTGACTTACTTTTTTCGTGTGTAAATTTAAGATTTAGTTCATTATTATTCATTAAAAGTATAAATTCATCTAATAAATGTTCATCACCTCTCCAAATAATGAGAATGTCATCTATGTAGCGACTATATGACACCAGGTTTGCTCCAAATGCATTATTGGTAAGAAATGACTCTTCCCAATGTCCCATAAATAAATTTGCATAACTTGGAGCAAACCTGGTGCCCATAGCCGTGCCTCTTTCTTGGTTATAAAATTGATTGTTGTAATTGAAAAAATTATGTGTTAAAATGAATTTGATAGATTCCAATAGGAACTCTCTTTGTTCATTTTTCATCATAATGTCTTTGTCTAAAAAATATTTTATAGATCTTAGGCCATCTGCATGTTTAATGCATGTGTACAAAGATGTGACATCGCACGTGACAAGAAGAAAATCTTCCTGCCACGGGATGTTCTCTATAAGCCTTAAGACATCAGTAGAGTCTTTTAAATAAGAAGCAAGCGACCTAACATATTTTTGAAGGAAGAAATCTAGATACTCAGAAAGATTGGATGTGAGAGACCCTATTCCCGATATAATGGGCCTACCGGGTGGGTTGGTCAGAGATTTATGAATTTTCGGTAAACAATATAACAGGTATTTTTGGAAATTTTGGGAGTAGATAATTCTTTTCTTTCACATTTAATATTCCTTTCTCAAAGGCATCATTTAATAATTTTAACAATACATCTGTGTATTTTTTGGTTGGATCAAGGGGTAATTTAATATAAGTATCTTTATCTTTGAGGATATTGTCACATATGGAATCATAATCTATCGCATCAAGGACAACGATGCCTCCGCCCTTATCGGCGGGCTTTATGACCAAATCTTCACTCTCTAGTTCTCTGATAATATTCAACTGTTTCTTACTTAGATTACTATATGTTTTATTAATTTTTTCATCTGTCAGGTTTTCAATATCTCTTAATACTAATTTTTCAAATGTCTCTAGTATAGGGCCCTTATCTTGTTTCGGATAAAAAGTTGATTTAGTTCTTAATTGTGTATGAATGTATTCATTATCTTGAATTAGAGTATTATCTGCTAATTTTTCTGCCCCAGATTTTAGGAACCATTTTTTTACAGTCAGTTTTCTTATAAATTTGTGTGCATCAATATATGCATTAAATTTATTTAACTTGCAACTTGGTGCAAAAGAGAGCCCTTTACTTAATATATCCAAATGATCTTTGCTTAATGTTTTTTTACTTAAGTTAAAGATCCCTAAATTAGTATCTGTCTTACTTATAACCTTGATTTTTTTGGATCTCCTAGTCCCTCCTCTCTTTCCTCTCTGTCTGAAGCTCTTCTTTTTCTTACGTCTCTCTGAGGGAGTGGGCTGTGAAATGTACTTTGGCCATGTCCTAAAAAAGACGAGGAAGCAGAGGGGTTAACAAGTTCATCATCTCTAACATTCTGTAATGGAGTGAATCTATTAGTTGATCTCCAGTCATTACTTGAATTATGATTGGAATTTTGTCTGTTAACTATTCTGCCATCATAATCATTCCTATTAGAATGTCTATAGTCCTGACTATTATAATGAGTGCCAGTTTGTTGGTTGGTATGATGCTCATTATTTTTATGACCACTGTAGTTGTAATGATTTACTTGTTTTTGTCTAGATTCAAATTGTTGTTGTTGTTCTCTATATGTGCCATATGTGTTATTTTTGAAGTTTCTTTCATTGTTTACATTTCTATAATTAGGTTTCCATCTAGGACCCTGTTCTCTTCTTGAGGGAGTCCCAGAGTATCTAATTTGGGAGAATGTTTGTCCCTGTGCTTGTTGATAATCGGGATTAACCCTATAGTTACTATTTCTGTGTCTGAACTCTATTTGTTGGTTCTCATTTCTATAGTTCTCCTTATTTTGTATTGTACTATTCTTCTCTTTATTAGTATGTCGCCATGTATGGGAGATGTAATTATCCCAATTTGGTTGATTGATATGTGTTAAGTAATCTTCTCTATCTCTCTCAAACTTTTTGATTTTAACTTTCAGAATTTCTTCTTTAGTGTTTTTTAAAAGATCTTTTATTTCTTTTTCTTTTTTTATATACTCTGTATTATTTTCAAATTCTTTTAGTTGGATCTCTAATTCTTTTAATTCCAACTCCAATTTCTTTAAAATTTCACCTCTATAGTCTTTTATCAGACGTAGGAGGTTGAAAGATGCCTGTTCTAAGATGTCATTCCATCTTTTTTTGAACTCAATATCTTCCACTTTAAAAGAACACTCTTTTTTAATTCTAAGTCCACGAGGAACTCTTTTTTGTTCCAAATATTTCTCAATAAAGATAAATTCAGTTCTATGCTTCATTTCTAGTATTAGTTTATTTTCTAAATCTTTCATAAGTTTACAGAGTGAGTCTACATTCTCAGGAGTAACAATGATATCATTGGAAAAGATACTATATATCCCTTTATAGACTTCATCCCTATATTTAAATAAGTTATTTTCAGACATATTCCTAGAAGCTGAGAAAACACAGTAAGGGTTAAAATCAGTAAAGAGACAAGTGAGTAGTGTAACCCTGCACTGGGAAAGGTAATTAGTAAACCAAGGAAAACAGGAGAAACCCTTATCTCCAAATAACTACCAGAAAAAATAATTTAAACAGCCTCTTCCTCAAAAGAGAGAAAAGGGGCTTTTAAATACCTTGGCGCTGCAGATTGCGGCTAAAACTAATAATAAAGAAATATGCTCTGTTCTAAGTCAAGGTGCACAAAGTAAAAACTTGGCCTCAGATTGGATAACAATATAAAAAAATATATTTAGTTGATACAATGTTTAAAAGCTGATCAGCGGGGAAATGGATTAAAAAATGTAACAAATATTTGCAATATATATTTGCGCAAGAAATTACAGTACAAATGACTAAAGTGAGTGAAAACTAAAAATTGAATACACAAAATTGAATACACAAAAGTAAAAACCCCTATCTAAATAAACCAAAACAAACTAAATAAGTGTAGCATCAAATAAATAAATGAATAACAAAACAAATTAGTTTAGTAGGAAAAGAGGACAAATTGAGCCCTGTGGTAAATCCAGCCGGTGGAAATCACAACGAAGATAGTCGACATCCACAGCTGAAGTTAGATTCGGCAGAGTGGTGCTGGAACGAGAAATTGATCCAGATGAAACAGAGACAGAAAACCAAAATTAAGGTGTTCACTTTTACTTACACCATGTCTTGGTTTCTGCAGTGGCGATAAAATCCTTTGGGTGGGTTTTGAAAGCGGTGAAGATTTTCCTTTTTTGGGTCCCGCTCAAGTTTGGAACAAACACAGATGCCGGTCTGTGAACGTAGTGCAGCGTCAATTGGCGTGTAGTGGGAGGAGCAACGCGTTTCAGCCCGATCAGGGCCTTTGTCAAGCTCCAGAAGAGTGTCTGGCAGAGACTTTTAAACCTGTATAGGCTGATGCTCATTGGTTAACAGTTACTAATAGGCGTGCCAGTACAGATGCAAGATAAAATAATAGCAGCAATTTTGCTTCAAATAACACAATTAGTTTGTTACTTTATGTCATATTTTCAGTAATTGCTATCCTAATAAGCAAGGTTATAAAAATAATGACTAAATATATAATAAATAATCTATATGGTTATTTCAACCTTCCTTTCTGAGGCCAAAAAAATAAATAAAAAATTAGTATCAGCCTATACAGGTTTAAAAGTCTCTGCCAGACACTCTTCTGGAGCTTGACAAAGGCCCTGATCGGGCTGAAACGCGTTGCTCCTCCCACTACACGCCAATTGACGCTGCACTACGTTCACAGACCGGCATCTGTGTTTGTTCCAAACTTGAGCGGGACCGAAAAAAGGAAAATCTTCACCGCTTTCAAAACCCACCCAAAGGATTTCATCGCCACTGCAGAAACCAAGACATGGTGTAAGTAAAAGTGAACACCTTAATTTTGGTTTTCTGCCTCTGTTTCATCTGGATCAATTTCTCGTTCCAGCACCACTCTGCCGAATCTAACTTCAGCTGTGGATGTCGACTATCTTCGTTGTGATTTCCACCGGCTGGATTTACCACAGGGCTCAATTTGTCCTCTTTTCCTACTAAACTAATTTGTTTTGTTATTCATTTATTTATTTGATGCTACACTTATTTAGTTTGTTTTTGGTTTATTTAGATAGGGGTTTTTACTTTTGTGTATTCAATTTTGTGTATTCAATTTTTAGTTTTCACTCACTTTAGTCATTTGTACTGTAATTTCTTGTGCAAATATATATTGCAAATATTTGTTACATTTTTTAATCCATTTCCCCGCTGATCAGCTTTTAAACATTGTATCAACTAAATATATTTTTTTATATTGTTATCCAATCTGAGGCCAAGTTTTTACTTTGTGCACCTTGACTTATAACAGAGCATATTTCTTTATTATTAGTTTTAGCCGCAATCTGCAGCGCCAAGGTATTTAAAAGCCCCTTTTCTCTCTTTTGAGGAAGAGGCTGTTTAAATTATTTTTTTCTGGTAGTTATTTGGAGATAAGGGTTTCTCCTGTTTTCCTTGGTTTACTAATTACCTTTCCCAGCGCAGGGTTACACTACTCACTTGTCTCTAAACAAATAAAAACAACCACCCCTAACATTACAGACCCCCACCCCCCCAACCCACAAATTAAAAAAAAAACTAAATAAAAAAACCTAATCTACCCATAGCCCTGAAAAGGGCATTTGTATGGGCATTGTCCTAAAAAGGGTATTCAGCTCTTGGACTGCCCTTAAAAGGGCATTCAGCTCTTTTTTGGCCCATTAAAATAAAAAAAGCCCTAATCTAAAAAAAAATCCACCCCAAAAAAACAAAAAAATACCTAACACTAACCCCAAAATCGGTACTCACAGTTGCTGAAAGCCGGTGAAAGATCTTCATCCCAGTGGCAAAGCATCTTCATCCAGGCGGCTCCATCTGTATCCATCGTGGGTTCGGCATCTTCTATCTTTATCCCAGCGGAGGCGAAGCAGTCGGTGGATGCACGGAGGCGGAGGTAAAGGGGAGGTCCAGGCAGAGGTCCAGGCGGAGGTCCATCGGTTCGATGTGAAGGTTCTCTTTATGCGATCATCCGCCACACACTGAGGATTCAATGCAAGGTACCCCTTTTATATTGGGATACCATTGCATTCCTATTAGCTAACTAATTAAAATCAGTCAATAGGAATTAGAGCTACTTAAATCCTATTGGCTGGTTTAAATAAACAATAGGATTTAAGTAGCTCTCATAAGTAAGGGGGTGTTAGGTTTAGGGGTTAATAGTTTAATTTAGGTTGTTGTGATGTGGGGGCCAGCAGTTTAGGGGTTAATAGGTTTAGTTAGTGTCAACAATGTTTTGGAACTGTGGTTTAGGGGTTATCAGGTTTAGTTAGTATCGGCGATGTTTGGGAATGACGGTTTAGGGGTTAATAGGTTTAGTTAGTGTTGGTGATGTTTGGAACAGTGGTTTAGGGGTTAATAGGTTTAGCTAGTGTTGGCGATGTTTGGTAACTGCGGTTTATGGGTTAATAGGTTTATTTAGTGTCAGCGATATTTGGAAACTGCGGTTTATGGGTTAATAGGTTTAGTTAGTGTCGGCGATGTTTGGGAACGGCAGTTTAGGGGTTAATAGGTTTAGTTAGTGTTGGCGATGTTTGTTTGTTTTTTTCGGATCCTTTTGTTTTTTCAGATCTATTCTTTATTCATATGCATGATTCTATTCTAAACTTCAGAATAGAATAATGCATATGAATAAAGAATGGATCCGAAAAAAACTAACAGATCCAAAAAAACGATTTAACTTAACATAACTCATTTGCTGAAAACTATTTTTTTTTTAAACTTAACTAAACTAATTTGCCGAAATGAAATTATTAATTTAACTAATGAAAATGAAACGAAACTAAACAAAAATTTTTACCGTTGCACATGTCTAAACACATCTTCATAAATGTAATTTACAATACTTTTGTCTTCTTTTTTATCTTTTTATTCCTTTTTATAACTGTAACAAACATAGTCGAAGGAAAGAAAAAGGAGGATAAAAAAAACCTCTTCCAGACTAATTACAAAACAGAATTTCCAAAATCATATTGACTCCCAAAAGCGAGAGGGAGACATATTACCATTGGTTGATTCAATTCATATGCTAAACAATGATTAAATTCTTCTTAATAACCCAATTCTGCCTCCTTAGAATTAAGAATAAAAAAAAAAAAAAAACCTTTTTCACAATAATTACAAACCAGAATTTTCAAGATCATATTTACTCCCTAAAAGGAGGGGGAGACATAGTATCATGGGTCAATTCATTTAATATGCTAAACCAGGATTCATTTATATCAACAACAAAAAAAGGGGTGAGGGAAAGGGGGGAAAGTGGAGAGGGAAGAGACCAGTGGAGGGGAAGGAGATTCAGCTTACCAGATTCCTAGTAATTAATATTATCGTTCATTATTCATGTCTGTATTATGTTGTTCTATTATACTCTGTTTTTTCATGTAATTTTTGATTTCCGTTATGTTGGGAATAGTACCTTTTCTCCAGTGCCTGGAAAATTAAATGTATAGTTGTAAGAATAATCATATTTACAATTTTTTTACACTGTTGATTCTGGTTTCCCTCTCATAGAAAAATTATATGTGGCAGGGAAGCCGGTATATGTCCCTTTTAAAACATGGGTAATTCAGTATTCTAATTTCTGCCACATTTGTCTAATTCTGGGACAGCTCCATAACATATTTACCAGATTAGCTGCAGGGAGAGGGCATTTTGGGAAAACCTAAAACTCAGCATTCCTCCATTTATGCCCCTTTGCAGGAGTAAAATACGTCCTATAAAGTAGTTTAACATGGGACTCTCTTCAAGTTGAGGACAGTGTAGTTTGAGAAACTAATGAGATATAACTTTGGATCTTTTCTTGATTAATACTAAGTTGAGGACTTAGAACATTCTATTGTTAAGATAATTAATGGAGATTATGATCTCCTCTCTTTGAACGCAGTAATTGATACAATAATGAGATAGAGTATATGCCAGTCCTAAATAAAGGGAGCCATTTTTCAAAGAGTCCCTAGGATTAATTCCAACCATGTTCTGTGGCTTGGTTAAAAACATAGTGCCTAACTTGTAGGTAGGCAAAGAAGTCCTTATTAGGAAGATTAAATTCTGTCTTCAGTGTGTCAAAAGATTTAACTGATTGTATTCCTGTGTCTACCATCTGAGAGACCTTACTTAATCCCTTACTATTCCATTTTTTAAATAAGGCAGATTGGGAGCCTAATTGAAATTCTGGGTTGCCCAAGATTGTTTGGAATTTAGGGACCTGAGGATTAATATCTATCATTTTAAGCAGCTTCCAAAATGCTTGCATTGGTGTGAATATGGTTTTATTTTGTTTAATGTCTTTGGGTGTAGATTTGGAGCTACAATGAACCAGTTCAATTGGCAAAAATGGCTAAGCTATGCTCCGTTCAAGCTCATTGTTAGTAAAATAATTTGTCTCCAAGATCCAGTCAGATATTATCTAGACAAGAACACTAGATTATAGAGACACAAATCAGGTAATGTCATACCTCCAGAGTTTTTTGGTAAGGAAAGTTTATTGAGAGCGATTCTTGGTTTTCTTTTCTGCCAAATAAAGTGGCAAAGTGAAATATTTAACTCTGTGACATCTTTTGTTTTAAGCATGACAGGGGTATTTTGAAGAATATATAATAATTTTGGGAGGAGAATCTTTTTAAACAAAGCAATCCTGACTGAAATAGAGAGTGGGAAGTTCTGCCAGTTTTTCATGTCCTCTTATGTTCTATTCAGAGCAGGGAGTATGTTAAGGTTATACCAAGTTTCTGGTTGAAGGGAAATATAGATATAGATAAAAGCTGTAGTGACTATTTTAAAAGAAGTTTCAGTTAAGGAGTCTATATTTTTCCTCAGTCACATAATCTCTGATATAGAGGCATTACTTTTATACCCAGAGAAAGAGCCAAACTTATCTATAATTAAAAAAATGTTTGGGGGGCGGAGCAAGCCTGGAGTGGAGCAGTTGCATACTCCTGAAGCTCCATAAAGTTAAGGACTAAAAATCAATCGAAAATAACAACTAGTTAAGCTAATTGTAATAAAGAGTACAATAAAGTTTAAAAGAAAAAACAGTTCCACAATTATTAAGTAAAGGTTAACTCTGCTGATACAGAGATTATCTGAATATTAAATATTAAAAATGTTCCATATCATTCATACATATATTCTTTATTAAAGTCAACTAGGAACATACACGCATACTGTAGCTTAAGATAAGAATTAAAAACACTTGAACTCTGTGGATTGCAAATAGCAATCAAATATAGAGAGAATAATAGGTAATATCTAACAGCCTCGGTCAGAGGAATATATAGTAAACTAAGCCCTTACAATCCGAGGGCTGTATTAACGTTTAATTTATTACAAGTAAAGACCAGAGGCTATATTATTAAACACTATGATTTCTATAGTATTATCATTAACCACAAGAGTAAGCTCATTAAAAAATGAGCAGGAGAGACAGAGCTGCTCCTGCCGGACCCCTGAGATAATAGAAAATATCATCATAGGCTCGAGTTTAGGCTATCATAGCAAGATATGTTCCTAATACTAGATAGATAGTGGAAAATAAAACAAAGTTCTCTTGGAGACTATGGAATTCTGATCCTAAAATCACTACCAGCTGGCCGAGATTGATGGGTGTCATCTTGTGAAGAACAACTGAAGGCCCAAAATAATATACCCGACTGATGCGAGCTAAGTAAGCAGCGTATGGGAGGCACAAAAGAGGGATAAATTACCTTCCTAGTACCGGAACTTACTTGATTATTTACTAGGCTACTCGTGACAATCTATCCCTGCTACTGCTCATGATTAAAGTTGATCTAAACAGCAATATGGTGGTTCCAGTTCAATGGGTTAATGAAGTTATCCAACACTTTGAGAATACCCTTCATTCAGTGCAAACGCAATTGCTCAGAGCCCTCTCTGAAGTGCTGCACTACGGAGCATCTAACATACAGGAACAAGGGGAATCTAGAATACTGGAGATTGTACCTGAATTAACCGCTGACATCCAGATGAGTGATGGAGCAGAACCACCTTATAATGCTGAGAGTTACTCGTCGAGGGCTATGCCGCTAAGAGCCGTATTGCAATATTCTTATGCGGTATCTGTCCCTAGGAAATCGCAGTCTTTTGACGACAGTGGAGCTAGCATGATACCGCTGGTTCACAGAAAGCTGGGAGTTCAGCAACTAATGTCACCAGATGTGGAAATCGAGCCAAGTCTCAAGATAAGGCCTATACCCATAGGAATGACGGATCAGGGACCTGTCTCTATTCCAGTAGGGGTTTGTCTAGTAGCGGAGACTTTCCTATTTTATACATCTAAGGCCCAGAAAAAAGGGGTGTGGGCTAGAGATACATTTTCCTTCTACCCTGGATGGATAGTTTCAACTCTCTAGACTCTGAGTTTGATTATGTTTTGATAGTGTTCAAAAGATTTTTACCTGTTGAACTTTTTTTAGGTTACTAAGAGTGACTGTAATCCCCAAATACTATGCGTAGTTACCGCTTCTAGAAATTAGAGCATAGTTATGTGAGTTATAAATGCCATTACTACTCTGTACTAATGACTATTATTGCATACTTGGTGGGAATGCTCATAATTATAACTTTGTTAGATACTCTATGGTTGTACAGGGAATATATGTTTACACCTGCATACTCTTTACATGCTTATATATATTCTCTAAGGAGCCATTACTTTTGTTATACTTGAGAATTGTACATGAATATTCAGATGATATCGCCATGTTGTATATTTAGACATGACAGACTAGCTTAGATAATTAATGGACATACATTACCTTTAATGAGTTAGTACTTATTTGTGCTTAATACTTTACTGGCTCAAACACTATTAGTTGCTTTGATCATGGCGACGTGCTGCCAGCGACCGAGGTAGCATTGCTGCGCTGTTAGTCATAAGCGATTAAACATCTTCTATTTTAGATATTTAAAGAGAGAGTCATAGTTCTGTATATGTTTGAGGCTCATACTATAATCTATTTGTACCTTAGAGGCTGGTGACTGCTATCTGGATTCTGTATGTAACACTCATTGGGAACTAGGACTGTCCACACATGGTTATATAATACTATGCTACTGTGTAAAAATTTAGTATAAGATGTAAGATTGTTTCTGAAGATGTATATTAGAGTCACATTGTCCCTTAGTAACCTTGTTGAGAACTCAACCAATCAATGACTTGGAGTCCCACGCACCACACAACCCTAGAGATGTTAGTCCTTGTTTGTTTGTTTCTTTCCGTTTAGGAGCTGGGATTCTATCTATGACAACCTTAATACCCCTTATAATTTCCATAAAATTTAAGATGCTTGGATATGTTACTATAGTTTCGGATGTTTTTTGCACTGTAGTTTATAACTCCATATAGCCTGAACTTAAATATGTACTTATGGTATTGGATGTCTGCCATTTTTCCCTTATAGTTAATCTAAAGCCTATATAAGTTTTTACCTTTTTGATATTACCATACCTAATCCATTTAAACTGAGACTAGAAGAGCTTGTTCTATTATACTTTATAAAACAGAAATAGTAATACCATCAGGTCCGCCCCCCCTCATATATATCTGTTTACTGGTTAAGCAGAAGAGCACAGATCCGAAGAAACTTTTCCCTAAATCCTAATTATATGGCTTAAATTTAAGAAGTATATAGCTATAAATAATTCATTTGGTGCAAGTCTTTGGGAAGGTGCATAGGGAAACATTTTGAAGCTGACAATACACATATCAAAGAGATAATGTTGGCATTTTCTTTCTTTTTTTTTTTCTTTTTTTTATATAATTTTTTTATTGAGGTAAACAAAAGTAAAACAATACATAATAACCACTTACATGAGTCCTCAACCCGTGAGGACATATTATAGTAGTATACAATATGAGTCTTATAACAAGCATTGCCAACAGCATTAAGACAAAGCATAAGTAACACAGTATTATTCAATTTTCTAGCATTGTAATATAACCTATGTGGTTAGGAGAGATAATAAACAAACCTCTAATAGAGACATATATTGACCATATAAGTATACTTGCATGTAAAAATAATAACATATAGGGTCACGTTAGGACCCTGGAACTATATTTAAACTAGTACATTAATCTAATACGATGTCATATAGATTATCTCAAGGAGAGGTGAAGTGGAAAGGGTCTAGAGGTAAATATACTGGGGTAATGAGTAATTAAGCATGGACTACTGGTCATTAACTGGAAATGAAAGCTTAGTAGGAGTCTCCAACTCTGCATAAATCCTGCTTAAACTAGATGTGTACATTGGGACTCAACAGCTAACTGTTAACTCTAATTTAGCTACTGTTCATCTCTTGCAAAACAGCCTGAAAAGAAAATATATCGCCCAAAGCCTGAGAATGAGTTCTCTTCCAAATATAACATAATCTCAAAGGGTCAGATAGGATATTACTCAAGTGTATAAGTTCAAAATATAGGTACAAGATCCTGTGTCAGGAACTTATAATGGCATATAAATCTCACCTATAAACATATATAGTAAAATGTAGCGCAAATAACTAGTAGGGGGAATTGGATTACTATCTAGTTGGAGTCTGAGTTTAACAATTCTACTGAGACCATATCAAAATATTAAGCGCATTATTCCCTTCCAAGTCACTACAAACAGTCTGATCATATTCTAAACATATCACATGCATAAACAGACAACGACCGTTCAAGTAACATGATGTTCAAGATATATACAAGTGGGGGCTAGAATATACTGCCACCTAAGAGAAGTATATGTATTCCCCTCACAACAAGCCTTATCCCAATAGTAATACGATTGCATATAGAATACATAGTGATCACTTGAAGTCCCATACTCAGGTTAACAAACTGTTCACTGAAGTCCATAAGTCTTGGTATGATAATAGCAGCAGGAGAATATATACGTGTAAATGGTCATTAGTTGCAGCCATCTTAGCATAACAAGCAAGATAGAGGATGCACTCTGTCCACTATAAGGAAGGGAACACCTACGGTAAAGGTAGGAACAGGGACAAACATTAAAGTCTGGGTAACCTTTATACCAGTCCACATGCTGTTAACCACAAATTACCCTACTCCGGCTTTCTCAGGCAGCAATCTGCATCTTGTTCTGATGAAGGAGTTCAGACCATTGGACCAGAGGAGGTATAGTAAACTTTTATTACAGGGCTGCGTGTCTGTGACTTCAACCGCACTCGAACAAGGCAGCCATAGTATGATAAGGGAATCTTGGCCCAACTGAATATGCGAGCATCCAGTGCTTTCCCCTGTGTGAGGCAACCAAGGCAATGAATAGGGCATTGTGATCGGGCAGCTAGGGCCCCTCGCTCCCAACCACGACCCATCTGGCAGGGTACTCAAACAATCATGAGGATCGCTCTGTGCGGGTGATGATTTGTCGGGTAAATAGGTTAATTGGGCTGCAGCCCGTATCTCTGAATCGGCCGCTCTCCATGCGGTCAAGCTGTCACATGGCATCTCCTTGCCTTCAAGCTCCAACTCCCGCTGCTCTGGTAGTAATTGCACATCTGTGGACAATTGCCAGCGATCCTGTGTTCGGGTCTCACTGAGCTTAGTAACCTTTCCCAAGTGCTCAAACTGCTGAATCAGTTCAACTTTGATATCTGCAAAGAGAACTTGGAGAACTTGCTGAAAATCTTCCATGCTGAGTAGCGTTTAGAACCATGTAGAATTCCCCCAATAGGTCCAAGATATAAATCAAGGGCTTGAGAGAATGTTAGTATATGCGTACTTTGTAACCTGAAACAGGAGCTGGGGGGGTAGATGAAGGTCCAGGCCGCAATAGGGCCTCCGCTGTGCACCTCCTCTATTGTGGTCTGCTGGGCTGAATTGTCATGAAAGGAAAACATATAGATCTGTTCCTTAAATGTTCAAGTGAACGATACCACTCAGGGAAACTATAAATTATATGTTGGTTAGGCAATAAACAGCAAATTTAATTGCACTAAGTCTCAGCCCCCCATTTTCTTTCTTTTTTGTATTAGTTTACTAAAATGTCATAGCTTTGACCCCCTATTAAACATATTTTGTTAATTATATGACACTCATCAGCTCTACCTAGTCTACCAGACATTTTGATAGCACCTGGTACCTTCCTAAGAGAATTATTGTAGACTTCTTTCTAGTGCAATCTTTAATTTTACCCTTCCCCCTATAATTATGGTACAAGAGCGGCCGTTTAGGTTTCATTAGTTTCCCCTTAATAAGTTAAGAGTCTGCAAAGGTCATTGAGTGACCTTTTATCTTTTGGGGAATAAAAAAAAAAATTGGGATATTAATTTTAGCATTTGATATATATATATATATATATATATATATAGCAAAATATCATCTGCATAAAGGGCAATTTTTAACTCTAATTGTCTTATCTTAATTCCATCTATGTAGTTCCTAATCATGATAGCCAGTGGCTCTATAGCTATATGGAATAGTAAGGGGGATAGCGGGAACCCTGTCATGTTCCCCTATCAAGGGTTGTCTCAGAAGATTCTAAATGGTTAACTATCAATTTCGTACTGGAATTGCTGTATAGTCTATTAATACATTTGTCAAAATTTTCCTTGAAGGCAAATCTAACTAAAGATGAAAAGAGGTGATCATGATGAACTGAGCCAAAGGCTTTTTCTGCATCAATTGATATAATTGCTGCATCCAAATAAATAGAGCCTTCATTTAGGGATTGTGACTCGAAAGAGTTAAAGTGATCAATAATTAAAAAAGTCTCTCTAATTTTGGCTGCCGAGTTTTGTTTGTGAAGGAAACCTGCCTGATCTTTGTGTATCATATGAGAAAGTGCAGGTTGTAATCTAGAAACTAAAATGGAAGTTAATATTTTGTAATCTGTGTTAAGGAGTGCTATGGGTTTATAAGATTCTTTCTTTAAGGGATCTTTTGCAGGTTTCAATATTAGTGTTGTGAAAGAAGCTGAAAAGTAGGGCGAGATGGGGCTATTCTTGGTATAGTAATGATTATATAGATTTTCCAGGTGTGGAGCTATCAACTGTGCCAGAATTTTATAGAATTCATTCGGCAGAGCATCTGGGCCAGGTGCTTTATTTAAGGGTTGATTTTGAATCACTTTGATGAATTTGTCTTCTGTAATAGGGGAGATAATACTATCAGATATTTCAATAGATAAGGATGGGTTATTGATTCTCTCCAAAAAGTCTTCTTTATGCAGATGGTTTGATTCTTTAAAATAGAGATCTGTATAATATTTGGTACAAATTTGTAAGATCCCGTCAGAGGTTTTAGCAATATTGCAGTTATCTTGTATTCTCTCTATTAAGGGTGATCTGTTACTATTTTTCACTAAAGAGGCTAATAGTTTACCAGCTTTATTTCCATATTTATAATCCTTTGCCTGAATTTTGAGCTCATTCTGGGTAGTTTCATGAATTAGAAAGGAATCTCTCTCTTTTTTAGCTCTGGTGTATAAATTCCAAATCTCTATTGTTTTAGACTGTAAGTATCTGGTATATGAATTAACAACAAAACTGGAGACTTCCTTCTCTCTTTCTCAATGTTTTTTTTTCAGTGCAGCGTTGTATGCTAGAATTTCACCACTGAGAACAGCTTTTTTAGCTCTGGTGTATAAATTCTAATTCTCTATCGTTTTAGACTGTAAGTAGCTATTATATGAATTAACAGCAAAACTGGAGACTTCCTTCTCTCTTTCTCTGTTTTTTTTTTCAGTGCAGCATTGTATGCTAGAATTTCACCCCTGAGAACAGCTTTAGCTGTTTCCCAAAATATTTCAGGTTTAACCAAACGCTCTCGATTATAATATAAGAAGTCGTTAAATTTTGCCTTCAGACAGTTTTTAAATTTTAGATTATTAAATAAAAACTTGGGGGGGGGGAAGCGTGGCGTACACAAAAAAGGCATTCTTTGCTGAACTTGGATAAGAATAGGGGCATGGTCTGAGATGCATATCGAGTAAATTTTAGTTCTAATTTGTAATCTAGCAATATTGTCTATAAATAATAAGTCAATTCTCGAAATTGACTTATGATCTCTTGAAATGCAAGTATATTCTCTAGAGTCAGGATTTGTGTTCTCCATATGTCTCTCACCGCTAAATTTTAAAAAATAGTTTTAAACTGTTTAGATTCTAATCTATCTCTTTTAGTCTTGAGTTTATTATCCTTTTTTTCTAAGCCTATCAAGAGGGTGCTGTGATGCCATGTTAAAATCGCCCCCAATTATAAGGTGGCCCTGCATGTGTTGAAGTATCGTCAAATGAAGAGAGTCCCAAAAATCTGTGCAGAAATAATTAGGAGCATATATATTACAGATTGTAAAAATAAGATTTTCTAATTTTATTTTAATGAGAAGATATCTACCTTCTGGATCGGTAAAAACCAGTAAAACTTCATGATTCACTTTTTTCCCGATTAAAATAGCGACTCCTCTTTTCCTATCCACACTGTGAGTAGCAATTACGTTTCCTACCCAAGAAAATTTTAATTTTTTTACTTCCTCATTATCTAAATAAGTTTCCTGGTGGAGTGCCAGATCTGTATTTTGTTTTTTAAGATGTGTTACAATTGCTTTACGTTTGATTGGGGATGTAATACCTCCTATATTCCATGAAATGATATTCAGTGGTATTTTTTTATTCATGGAATTTCAATAACAAGAAAAAGGCGGGATTGGGGAAGGAAAAAAAAAGAAAAGAAAAAAAAAAGGGGTAGGGGAGGGAAAGTTTCCCATTTCCTCATGATTATCCATCATGAATCTTAACGCATAATCCCAGAGAACCAATCTAATAAAGGGATCCCTAAGGGGGACCTCAGACGGTAGTCTCATTAATTAGAGTTGGATAGAACTATTCTTACTATCTGAGATTCTTCAGCATCTTTTATTCTGTCAAAAAAATGAAGCTGGTTGTTTACTGAGATTTCCAATCTAGCTGGATAGATTATCGTAGCATGCACCCCTAGATTAATTAGCCTTGTACACAGTCGGGACAATTCTCTCCTCTTTAAGGACGTTTCATAGGAAAATTCCTGAAACATGAATATTTTAGAGTCGTCTAACATTATAGGTTGTTTTTTTCGATAGTATTGCATAAAAGTGACCTTGTCCTGAAAATTTAAAAACTTAGCGATAATCGGTCTTGTATTCGAATCTCCTTTCTTCCCACTTATGGGTAGGTTCCCAACTCTATTAACTCTTTCTATCAATAAGGGAGAGTGAGAGGTAGGAATACCTAGGAGATACACCAATGACCGATATAAATTTAGTCAAATCTTCATATTTTTTTATTCTCAGGGAGACAAATAATTTGAATATTATTTCTTCTAGAGTGATTTTCTAGATCTTCTATTTTACTCTGCATTTTAGAAATCGTGGAGCTATTAACATCCAATATAGATCTAAACGTCTCATTAAGGTCTTCAAGCTCTGATATTCTTTGCTCCACTTCTTGGAGTCTATTAGAAATTGTCTCACCTCAGTGGTAAGAAGTAATATATCTTGTTTGATTTCTGTTTTCATAGATTCAAAATTTGGGTGTTAAAGCTCCAGCAATGTTATCAACCAAGGCTTGCATATCAATGTGTTCAATAGGTTTAGTAGGATTACTACTAGAAGGGTATATTTCAGCTGCGGTTTCTATAACGGTCTTACTTTTCCGATCCCTTGATTTAGTAGCCATAACTGAAAAAGGTGTAGAGTGAGTAGGTGATTTAAAAAATGTATCCATTAAAGTGATATTGAGTTAATAAAATAGTGAATGGCGAAGGCAGAGAAGAAGAAAAAAGGAGGAGCCCCAGATGGGGGGGGGAGGTTGTATGAGTGAGGGGACACAAAATTCCGTGAGTGAAGTAAATGAAAAAAGTGAGGGGAGGTGAAGAGTGAATATTGGGGAGAAAAAAAAAAAGGGGGAAGAGGTGAATTTAAGACCAGTTATGAGACTATATAGTATGGCATTTAATTTATAGTATGGCATTTAATGCCATCTCGGTCATTGTCATTAATATCGTTGTTGTGTTTACATATAATACGATCGTCCAATCCTTAGAGCCAAAAGTTCACACACCTCTTTCATTCATAAATTAGAACCAATGGGATTGGATGAGACAATCGAAAGGATACACCTTTTTAAATATACACTTCAAGTTATGTATAAAAGCGCTATACGTTTGAGCAAGTTGTAATGATAGATGGCAGTATGAACCAATCAGAGACTTATGTTAATAAAACAGCCACCAATTACGTTTATTATGGGGATATATATTTTATTATAGTGTTTGTGCACGCTATAGCAGTATTTAATCCATTCTTCATTATACCATTTGTCTGCCTAGTATAGTAGATTTTGAGGGATCATTAAGTGAATCTATAGTTAAACTGACCAAATTGAACGTCACTACATATCGATCTAAGGATCATAAAATTGGGAGTTATGATTTTTTATATATCACACGATTGGGACATTGTCAGTGTTCTAATGCAATGATAGGGATACAGTATAATTTCAAAATCTGAAGAACAAAGTGTGATAGGTCTGTACAGATACTATAAAGAACTCAGGCCAACTCTAAGGGACCGTTATCTCTCAAACACAGTCCGATATGTGGTCAATGATAAAAAAAAGGGGGGGAATAGAGTGGCGCACAAGGCTGAGTTCACATATAAAATAGAAGGTAAATACCAATGTTCTTATATGAATATATATATATATATAAAAGAAGATAAAAACTAATAAGCACTAATTGGACGTTAAATCAAAAAGGTGAATTTAATAACCAAATCAGAGAATATAAATAAAACAAGTTAATTCATGCAGTTCATAAGATCAAACAAGTTAATTCATGCAGTTTATAAAATAAAACAAATTTGAATTAATACTTTCTTACATGATGTGGCCACATCTAATTAAAATTCTAAATCTAGTAATTACTCCTGAATAGGAAATGCAGAAAAAAGTAAGATAAGTGATCTAAAAGAGGCTAATACTACGATATAGATTCGCTAAATACAAAGGGAAAATCCTCACTAGTGTCTAATGTATAGATATATTAGCACTGTTGTTGACATAAGAGCATATAAGATGGCAATCCACTATAATGATTCTTAAAGTTCAAGTTCCCGTTTCTGTGCACAAACAGAAAAAACCAAGAGTACAAGTTAGAGTTGATAACCCGTTGGCTAATGTGAATCTCAAAAAAAAGGTGAGTCTCTCCGAATGTTAGAAGAATGTTAGTACAAGTTGCTGACCGGTCAGATAAAAACTAGCTCCAAAGGCAATGATAATGTGATATACAATGTAATTCACGTACCTGACAGGCTTAAAGCTAAGAGTGGCTCCGATGTTGTATCCGTGCTCACGACAGAGTGAGCAGCTGTGAGCACTACACACTGAGCTTTCTTCCTGCTCCTAAGCGTGACTCCAGCGTCTTCACTGTCTGCGTACGTACTTCGTCACCTGACAGGTATCATCCAATCGGGACTCTCCAAAAGCGGTCCGAATTCAAATGTCACTTGGCAGTGTAAATGGTATAGGAAATCCAATGTTGGGATCCAGAAGTTTGTAAGTCTCTTCTACGCATTTCGGCACATTGTGCCTTTATCAAGATGACTTACAAGATACCTCACACCTGTTTTCATAGGATTATTCCGGATGCCATTTTTTATTTTAACTGTTGATTGTCTGTTTCAATAAACTTTATTCCATAGACAGTGTTCTTTTTTGCCTTAATATCTTGTATCATTACATTTTAATGTATAAAGCCTAAAAATATATGAGAATGAGTATACTGACTGTGGTGTTAAAGGACTGAAACACACACAATGATAGACATTTGAATTTAAATATAATTATAAAATAGTTCATAGTTAATATAGACAATAAGATAATAAAATAATTTGCATACCATGAAGAATCTGATTACTATTTACAACTTAATTTTAAGTATCAAAAAAATCCTCTACAAAAGATAATAATAAATAGATAAAATAAATAACATCTTGTCTCTCTAAAATTCATAAAACAGTCATTATCTACTATAGAAAATTCATTACACTATAAAAAGGTAAAAAACTGGATAAAAATACTATATAACTTTAACCAAAAAACATATTACAGATGATTTAGAGTATATAAAGGATATAAAAAATGTTCAGTTGAAAGGGTTTAAATCAAGTTCAGCATTCAATCCACCAGGGGTCAAGGTGGCAAAATTAAAAATAAGTTCAGCTTCTGTCATTAAAAGTTGTTTTGTTATATTTCCCCCTCTATGTGGTTTCACCTTTTTTACACCCCAATAGAGTAAACCTTCAGTCTTCTGGCCATGACAATCTTTAAAATGCTTGGAAAGCAGGTGGTCCTCATATCTCCACTCTATATTGAGGAGGTGCTGTCTTATTCTATCCCTTACAGGTCTGGTTGTTTGTCCGAAATACTGTTTTTTACACGGACACTGTATCATATACACCACATTTTTGTCACAGCATCTGATAGTGTCTCTAATTTTAATTTTGCAATCTGAGTTGCTGGCTTCTATTTGTTTGCACTTGTTACTAAAACTGCAGGCTTTACACTGATGGCATGGATAAAAGCCTTCCAATTTATTGCCTTGTATATCTGAATCGTGATTTTTCTTTTTTCTAAACTCACTAGGGGCTAAAATGGATTTTAGTGTTTTAGCTTTCCTATAAATAATCTTGGGTTTGTTATCTGTAATTTCATTTAAGATTGGGTCTTTCTGGACTATATGCCAGTGCTTGTGTATGATTCTCTTAATTAATTTAAAATCTGCACTGTATTGCGTAATGAATGTAGTTTCAAATTCTTTGGAGTTCATTTGTTTTTTCTCTTTTTTGTTTAGAAGTGAAGTTCTTTCTATTTTTCTACACTCTGTATGGACTGTTCTATTAGTTCCTCATTATATCCTTTTTCCGTGAATCTTTCCCTTAGTATATTAGATTGATCCTTAAAGTCCTCTAAAGTGGAGCAATTTTTCCGTAATCTTAAAAACTGGCCCTTCGGAATGTTTAACTTCCATTGGTCAAGATGACAACTATTAAAATGTATATAATTGTTAGTATCCACTTTTTAAAAAAATGTTTTTGTCTGAACTTTATTATCTAAAATTTCGATAGTGAGGTCTAGAAAATCAGTGGTTCTGGTATTATAGTCATGAGTAAAAGAAATTCCCCACTCATTTTTATTAATATCTTCCATGAACAATTTAAGTAATTCCTCTCCTCCTTTCCAAATAAAAAACAGATCATCTATGTAGCGTTTGATGAGTATGAGGTTTGCGCTCCAAGGGCTGGTTAAAATATTGACATGCTCAAATCTGCCCATAAAAAGATTAGCATAACTGGGCGCAAACCTTGTACCCATCGCCGTCCCTTTCTTTTGTAGAAAAAAATCTCCATTAAAACTAAAATAATTGTTGGTGAGTATAAAATGAATACATTGTAAGATAAAATCAGCCTGATTGAGGGGCATATCTTTGTCCTCATATAAATAGAATCTCGTTGAATCTAATCCTATATTGTGTGTGATATTAGTATAAAGTGCGTTGACGTTGCATGTAACTAGAAGGTAGTCATTCTGCCAAGTTATATTTTCTAGCTCATGAAGTAATGAGGTATCTTTAAGATAAGAGGGTAGAGTGGTCACATACGGTTGCAGAAATTTATCTACGTATTGTGACAAATTGGCAGTTAGTGAACTGATGCCCGAGATGATCGGTCTCCCTGGGGGTTTGATTCAGGATTTGTGTGTTTTGGGCAAGTAATAAAAAATAGGGGTAATTGGATATTCTATTTTTAAAAACCTCAGTTCTTTCTCATTTAGAATCTTTTCTTTCTTAGCATAAAACAATAGTTTATCAAGTTCTAAACTGAATTTCTTCACTGGATTAGTCTTTAGTTTAGTATATGTTTCAGTGTCATTTAGTAAACGATATGCTTCTATTAGGTAATCTTCCGTAATAAGTAATACTAGCCCCCCCCCTTGTCCGCTGCTTTAATGATAATCTCTGGGTTATTTTTAAGATCTTTCAATATTTCATTTTCTTTTTTAGTTAAATTATATTTCTTTCTCTGTTTACTTTTGGTATTAATTTTACTGAGGTCTTCTTTCACTGATTTTTCAAACAACTCTAAGTATTTGCCCTTTCCATGGGTGGGATAGAATGAGGACTTATTTTTGTGTGATTGTAATAATCCTGTGTTTGTTTCTGACTCGTAGGCATAGTATTGGATGTGCGCTCTAGAGGATTTTTATAAAATAACGTTTTAATGTTAATTTCCTTATATACTGATTAACATTAATCATAGTGTTGAACTTGTTCATACGACACGTCGGGGCAAATGACAAGCCTTTACTAAGTACTCAATATAGAGTGGGGATATGAGGACCACCTGCTTTCCAAGCATTTTAAAGATTGTCATGGCCAGAAGACTGAAGGTTTACTCTATTGGGGTGTAAAAAAGATGAAACCACATAGAGGGGGAAATATAACAAAACAACTTTTAATGACAGAAGCTGAATTTATTTTTAATTTTGCCACCTTGACCCCTGGTGGATTGAATGCTGAACTTGATTTAAACCCTTTCAACTGAACATTTTTTATATCCTTTATATACTCTAAATCATCTGTAATATGTTTTTTGGTTAAAGTTACATAGTATTTTTATCCAGTTTTTTACCTTTTTATAGTGTAATGAATTTTCTATAGTAGATAATGACCGTTTTATGAATTTTAGAGAGACAAGATGTTATTTATTTTATCTATTTATTATTATCGTTTGTAGAGGATTCTTTTGATACTTAAAATTAAGTTGTAAATAGTAATCAGATTCTTCATGGTATGCAAATTATTTTATTATCTTATTGTCTATATTAACTATGAACTATGTTATAATTATATTTAAATTCAAATGTCTATCATTGTGTGTGTTTCAGTCCTTTAACATCGCAGTCAGTATACTCATTCTCATATATTTTTAGGCTTTATACGTTAAAATGTAATGATACAAGATATTAAGGCAAAAAAGAACACTGTCTATGGAATAAAGTTTATTGAAACAGACAATCAACAGTTAAAATAAAAAATGGCATCCGGAATAATCCTATAAAAACAGGTGTGAGGTATCTTGTAAGTCATCTTGATAAAGGCACAACGTGCCGAAACGCGTAGAAGAGACTTACAAACTTCTGGATCCCTACATTGGATTTCCTATACCATTTACACTGCCAAGTGACATTTGAATTCGGACCGCTTTTGGAGAGTCCCGATTGGATGATACCTGTCAGGTGACGAAGTACGTACGCGGACAGTGAAGATGCTGGAGTCACGCTTAGGAGCAGGAAGAAAGCTCAGCGTGTAGTGCTCACAGCTGCTCACTCTGTCGTGAGCACGGATACAACATCGGAGCCACTCTTAGCTTTAAGCCTGTCAGGTACGTGGATTACATTGTATATCACATTATCATTGCCTTTGGAGCTAGTTTTTATCTGACCGGTCAGCAACTTGTACTAACATTCTTCTAACATTCGGAGAGACTCACCTTTTATTTGAGATTCACATTAGCCAACGGGTTATCAACTCTAATTTGTACTCTTGTTTTTTTCTGTTTGTGCACAGAAACGGGAACTTGAACTTTAAGAACCATTATAGTGGATTGCCATCTTATATGCTCTTATGTCAGCAACAGTGCTAATATATCTATACATTAGACACTAGTGAGGATTTTCCTTTTGTATTTAGCGAATCTATATCGTAGTATTAGCCTCTTTTAGATCACTTATCTTACTTTTTTCTGCATTTCCTATTCAGGAGTAATTACAAGATTTAGTATTTTAATTAGATGTGGCCACATCATGTAAGAAAGTATTAATTCAAATTTGTTTTATTTTATAAACTGCATGAATTAACTTGTTTGATCTTATGAACTGCATGAATTAACTTGTTTTATTTATATTCTCTGATTTGGTTATTAAATTCAACTTTTTGATTTAATGTCCAATTTGTGCTTATTAGTTTTTATCTTCTTTTATATATATATATTCATATAAGAACATTGGTATTTACCTTCTATTTTATATGTGAACTCTCTATTCCCCCCCTTTTTTTATCATTTCAAAATCTGTTATAGAAACCGTTGTTCTGTTTGTTTATACACAACATGATCGTCCAATCATTTGAGATGAATTATCACACACCTTTGTGTCATGATCCAAGAATGATGAGATTGGCTGAGACAATCGTAAGGAAGCGCGCTTGAATACACACCTACAGTTACGCTTGATAGCTCTATACGTCAGAGCAAGTTTGAATTATTGACGGACATATGAACCAATCAGAGGCTTATGTTAGCAAAATGGCCACCAATCACATCCGTTAGGTGGGCTAATGAGTCTAACAAATAAAGCTGTGTTGCAGCGGCCCGCACCCCCTCTGAGGAAGCGTTCTATGAAACGCGCGTCAGGAGTCCAACAGGAGTAGCCGTGTCTCTCCTAGTTGTTGTTTTTAACTTGCTTGTCTGGGTTTATTAATAGATATATATGCCTTAAAAATTTCGATATATGAGGGCTTAGCATGCTTTAGTATAACAAAAATTGTGGGCTCATAAATACTATTATTATGAATAATTGCAGCAATCTATATTCACCTTTAAACCAGGTTTAAGTGTTTTTAATCTTTTTTTGCCTTGCCACAGCATGAATGTGTGTTCCTAGTTTATCTAATAAAGTTTATAATGTATGAATGTAATGGAACTTTTTAAAATAGGAGAATTATCTGAATCAAACTTAAAGTGAAGGTAAAGTTTAGGTAATCCTAATATATCTAATCATTCTTTTTCCATTGGATAACCTAATCGCTAACTTTATTCAAATAAATAAATGCAAATATTTTAATTTGATTCATTGCTTTTCTTGCTGTTGCGTCGATAAACCCTCCCAACCACTATTTCCGGATTTTTTAGTGCCATGACGTATAGAGCGGTCCCACCCGCTCTATACGTAATCTCAGAAGTGCCTTCATGGTGAGCACTGCAAATGCGCATGCGCGATTCTGATCTTACATCCCCAATGCGCATGTGTTAATCACGGGGAAAACATAATATTGAATGAAGAGCTTTATTCATTCATTACTATGTTACGTGAGAGACGCGACTATTAGCAAAAAGAATGTAGCGCATGCGCAGTGCATCTAGGAGAGGGATGACGTAGGGTCACGGCCGCCTAACGGCCAGAATTTCAACTGGATGAATAAACGTCAATCAAAAACAAAGAAAAAAAGAAAAAAAACGGGACGAATTTTGAACAATGAAAATAAAAAGTTAGATTACGGGATATGTAAGTAAAAACCTAAAAAATGATGACTTAAAGTCCTATTCAATTTTAAAAAATATTTGAATTCTGGATTGTTGACAAGTTAACTTTACCTTCACTTTAATGTTTCTTTGGAGTTAAGAATCATTGTATTCTTGTGGGGTTCTTTGTTACAAACTATGTTGTATCTTTTTATACAATTAGTTTATCTAGTTGTTTTTGTTCTGTCTAACCTAGTATACACATCAGATGTTGGTCCAGTTATTGATAATAAGTAGTATATCATTTCTATTTGAAGGTACATTTATTTTTGATAAATATATAGGATCACCAACTGTTACTATTTAACTCCAACATCCCCGAACCTTACTTGTTCTAAAAACTATATAGTATTATTTTAAACACTGACCAATGAAGGGATTAGATCTAACCGCAGTGTCACTTAACCTATTTTTAAATCTATCTTGTTTTAGATTCTTATAGGGAATGTTTAAGGGTACTTCAACACAGAAAAATAGATAGGAACTAAGCCCATTCCAATGTAGGCCTAGCCATTTGAAAAAGTGTATCAAGGAGAGGGACAAAAGCAGTTAATCCCGGTATAGTTTTAACCTGTATATTCTTTCTCTTTCCCCCTTTTACTCACCCCCTCTTCCCCTTCTCCTTCCCCTTATCTGAAAAACAATTTTATAAGATATTATCTAATTTTCCTTTTTTCCAAAAAAAAAGAGAAGAGGAAAGAAAAAAAAAGAAAACATTATTAAGTTAGCTACCTATTTTCTGCGAATTTGTAAATTACAAAATAAACTTTACATAAGAAAAAAAAATGAAAACAAATTGAATTTACATTGTCAGTTTCTCAGGCGTTTAGTGCTCAGCATTACATAGGGTTCACCAGGTTGCTATAATTTTAGGTATTTATCAATATTTGAGCCATAGCTTATTGACCAGTTGGTATACTGAATTTTAGAGAAAATGTCCAGCTGAACATATAGGAGAAGGAACTCCGTTGAGCCAGTCCAGAGTAAGACTTTTTCTTGGCCTAAAGAAACAGGCTATGTACAATGTTTTCTGCACCTGTTTTCCTATTCCCCTTTTATTAGTCTCCTTCCTCCCTTATTTTCTTCCCCTCTTTCTCCCCTCTTTTCCTCTTTGATTTCTTCTTAACCTCTCTCTCATGGATAATTGGGGATGTACAATGAGGAGGGGATTTATTACATAGAGTTCCACAATTATTCTGGAAAATAGTAAGTTATAACTTATACCCAAATTAAGGAGCTATTTTCAGCAGGTATTCTGCTTAATGTAACTGTTAGTGAGTCCAGTATAAATACTGAAGAGAAAGGCCTGGAGTTTTAGTGTAACCAGCTTCTCAATAAAGGGTTATGATGCCCAAAATTTATGGTGGGTTGAATTTCAAAAGGAGAGCGCAGAGGGGATAATATGCAGCACTTGTTAGGAAAGAAAAATAGCTTTACATTGGTTTGCTGTTGAAAAGGTCCTCTCCTGCTAGCAATAACCACACACTGAGCTGTCAAGCCCTGTAGGCCGCCCAGGACAGCCTATTACAGTGAATGTAGTAGTGGTCTTTGTAGGTGATAATCTCTGGTAGGCTAATTCACTGCTTGATGATGAACCAAGCCCCCTCACGCAGCACCTGTGGGAGGGGGGTAGCCACACAACTGAAGGTCGCAAACGATGTCAGAGGAGAGAAGGAAAATGATCTGTTGCCGAGTCAGGCAGCCTAGAGATAGCAATGAACACATAAGAGAGATGACACAGAGAAATGTCTACACTCTAAAAGTGTGCACTTGTAGCACTCTGGCCCTGACTATAGGGCAGAAAAGTTCCAGAACAGGATTAATAAAATATAACTTTTATTGGTTAGGAATTAAAAGAACCAAAACAATTAGGTTGTAAGACATAAAATTTAAAAACGTCACAGACGCGGCTTGTTGCTATATCTAAAGAGATTCACTATATAAGTCAATTCGGTCTAAATAAATAGAAGATAAATAGTGTCTCATATAAAGATATAGAGGTAGCTCTCTACTTTAAAGTGATTTATCAGGAGTGTGTTTTGGGAGTTTATGTGATTCACAACATAATTATGTTAATCAGATCAAACTTTATTAAAAGATATGTGAACAGTGTGAACAAATTATGTTTCGTGATGAATACAGGACTAGGTTGTAGTATCAGATTGTATTATATATCAACAGTTATCAATGCTTGGACTTAGTCTAAATATCACGCAATAAAAAATGCTAACCACTGGCGTATGGTTACAGCTAGTGTCAAATGTATTGAATTATATCAGTACATAACCAATCTGCCGTGCCTAACTTGATATTGTAACTGAGTGTACAGAAGTAAGTAAATTCAAACAATCCAAGGTACAAAGATTTCTTAAAATGCAGTCGACGTAGCAACACTGAGATCTATGTAAATCTGAGCCTGTGCCAAGTTCAAGGAAATCACCCTTTAATGATGTATAGGGGTAATATAGTTAGACAATGTTCACTATGTGGTGATACTCTGATAATAAACTCAGTGAACAAACAGTTTTATCTAGCTCTAATTTAATATCAATATGAGTAGAGCCTAATGTGTTAATAGTTAGGAGGTAAATTGTACAGGCTTATATGCAGTTATCTCAGTCCAGTGCTGTTATAAGCAGTTTAGATATATAATGTGCGTCTCAATAGCAACGGCTCTATATTCCAAATGAGTATAATATAATAAAGTATCGATCTTAGTATAAAATTATAAATTACATAAATGTAACTGTATTTTAACATAGAGATCTAACCGATTCTACATATTGATAGTTATTCTACCTCTGACACAACCCAGACTATTGTTATTATTATATATATAATTGCTTGAATAAAGAAGTAGAACTATCACAGCTGTTTGTATCTCACTATGAATTTGGTACTAATAGTATATTAGCGTACGGCATGGCCCAGATATATATATATATATATATATATATATATATATATATATATATATATATATATATATATATATATATATATATATATATATATATATATATATATATAGGTAAATTGAAAAGGAGGTCCAGAGGCGGTGTCCCAGATTTATTAAAAATCAAACTTTATTAGAAAAAGTTTAAAAACAAGTGATGTCCAAGAAAGTGCTATGTTAGACGGTGTGTCCCAGTCTAACGCGTTTCAGCCGTTCAGGCCGTACTCATAGACTGCTAGGGTACACCGTACTTACTAACAATATATACAGGTGCATGATAAACAATTAATTTACATCAGCCAATTAAAAACAGGGATTGCTAACAAGCACTAGGAAAGATTTTAACTCTATCATGTCATTCATGGAAATTGTTTTGTGCAAACAATAGTGGCAAATTATAACGTTTTTCAATGGTTTCAAAAAGTAGTTAAATAGCCACTGGTGACCACTTGTTTCTGTAATGCACATTACTAAATTGAGTAACCCTTGATTAGAATAAGCACTATCATGTATTTAAAAATATATATATTAATGTTAATAATACAAAAAGCTGCTTCTAGTCAATTTAGCTTTCACAATTAGTACTGTAATTATAACAATGCATTGTTAATATGGGCATTCTTGTGTATGACATAATTAGTACTAATATGTTAAACAATGTTTTATTTTATTAATTATCCACATAACAATTGACTTTAGCTTGTCAAATATTAAAGTGTTCAAACTTAAAAATGAACTTTGAATAGGTCCTGTATTCTTTGTTACAGAGAGACAAACTAATGTTTGATAACTGTTTAGGGAGTCACCCTTCTTAACAAATGCTTTTATTGCCAATGATTAACCAGATCAAACCTGGAATTGAAGCCCAAAGGTATTTTTGTTTTCAAACACCAAATCCAATACACCTCTCTCTTACTTAAGATTTTATCTAAATCTCCTCCTCTAGGTGGCAATGATACTTTTTCTACAATTGTCCACTTAAGAGTATCAGTGTTCTTGGTATGTTTTTCAATAAAGTGTTTGGTAATAGGTAGCAATTTATCTTCTCGTTTTTTACTCGATTCAGTATCTACTGTAATGTTGGAAATAAGTTCTCTTATGCGTGATCTGATTTCTCTTAAAGTTTTTCCTATGTATTGTAGGTTACATTGTGTGCATTCTATAAGATATGCCACTCCCTTAGTCCTACAGTTTACACACATGTTGATATCATAGTTGTTACCTGTGGCCGAAGATGTAAAGGTTTTGCCTATTCTAGCATGTTTACAAGCTATACAGTCTTTAAAACTGCACTTGTGTAGCCCCTTTTCTTCTAGCCAGGTGGATTGTCTAGTTACTTTGTTGGGTACAGACGGGGAGATAATATTCCCTAAAGTTCTACCTCTGCTATAAACAAATGTTACTTGTTTCTGTAAGTTAATATCAAAACACTCTTCTGCAGTGAGCATTGGTAAATGTTTCTTGATAATGTCACATACTTTATAAAATTGATTTGGATATTGTGTTATAAATTGTATATTGAAATCTCCCTTTTGTGTAAATTCTCTTTTTGTTTTTAAAGTTGTCTTGTCCTGTAATAGTGTTTCTCTGTTTGTTTCTGATACAGATAATTTAGCCTTTTTGATAGTTGTATTGCTATAACCTCTCTCCCTGTGATCTTGATCTAATTTTTTGGCTTCCTCTTTATAGATCTTGTTATCAGTGCAGTTACTCTTGAACCTTAAGTATTGACCCTTCGCTATGGCCTTAAATGTGTGTGATGGATGGTTGCTTAGAGATCTTAGAGATCTTCTTTTTGTATATTCATGTTTCTGTCCTCGATTCTAATACATTACCTATTAAAGTGAGATCTATATAATTTATTTTACTGTCGTGAACTTCACTTGTGAATTTAATCACTGTATCTGAGGTTTTTACATAATGTAAGAAATGTTCCAAGTCTGTCATATCTCCCTCCCACACAATGAGCAAGTCGTCAATGTACCTCTTATATAAGGAGATATTGTGCTTGAAGGGGTTTCCATCTCCATAAATGTGGCACAGCTCCCACCAACCCATAAAAAGGTTGGCATAGGAGGGGGCAAACTTGGCCCCCATAGCTGTGCCGCATCTCTGGAGATAGAAACCCCCCTCATAACAAAAATAATTATGGGTTAGTAAAAATTCAATGATCTTAATCACATATTCCTGAAAATTTTCACTGAGATTGCTCCTGTGTGAGAGGAAGAATGTGACTGCCTCAAGGCCTTTTTCATGTGGTATGCAGCTGTAGAGCAAAACAACATCTATATATATATATATATATAAATATATATATATATATATATATACAATGCGTGAATGTAAAAGTAAAGCTGTCCCCATGGATTTTATCACATAGTAATTAAGATACTGTAGTTAAATCAATGTCTGGCACAACACAGACTGTTAATAGTAAGTACGATTATAAGAAAATTACGAGAGCAAAAACCATTGAAGCAACCGTAATCTGGCTATTTAAAATTAACACAACATGAGAGTGTGGCTAAGCTCACAGCTCTCCCCTGACGCGTTTCGCTCGGTCGGGCTTTTTCAAAGGCGGGTATTTAAACCCTGTAAACCGGAAGTCCTGCCCAATCTCCAGTCTGATTTGGTACTTACTCTGGTACTGAAAAGTTTGTGACAGACAGGTATTTGGACGAATGTCTGTACAAAGAAGATGTGTAGTTGGAATATATAAATACATAACATGTATGGAGATGATATATACATCCTATTTGAATATCTATAGCACATATTGTTGATGAACAAGTTAAACTACACAATATTGATTCTGCATTAAAGTTATTTAATTGTTATACTATTAAGTCATAAAAAAAGTTTTATAATGTATTCTGTAGATCGATATTGATATCATAAGAATTATGTGACAATGTTGCTAAAGTGGGAATCCAAATTAGTTAAGACCTCTGGTAAAGGTTGAATGAATAGTCTATCTCTATAGTTGATATAACCTAAAAAAATCCCCTACATGAACAGATGATGAGACACACATAATATTAAAAAATATATATATTGAAAAAAAAAATGATATGTAGGAAAAATATATATAGAAATACTATGTATGGATCTCACTGAACTTTAATATTGGGATGAGTATAATAAGGAGAATTATATGTGTGAACTTAATATTGAAGGGAATGTGAAATAATCTTAACAAACAAGTGTGTGGATATGATACAAACTATATAAAGGTGAAAATGAACACTAATACAGTGACATGGTGCAAATGAGGATAAATGTTATTATAGTTCATAATAAGTGGTTTGTTATGGACTAATGGTTATGGTGTAAATAAGGCCATTAGTGAGTGAGAGAATCACCATGTGAATAATATTGTGATACTAGTGAGAGTGCTTTTCAATGTGGCAAACTGATATAATATCAATATTTCAAAATAAATATTTTTATTTTTATTTTCTAGAGATCTAAATCCCAATCAGTGAAGAGAAGTATCTCTGTGAAGAGAAATGTGCATAGTGTGAATTGTGATAATTCTAAAGTTACTCCCTAATTCTTTGTGGGACTAAATAGGATACTAATTTATGATTCCATATTGGAATATGAGTCCTAACTTATATAATGTCTCCATAAGGTTATATCATTTCTATGATTCCATAGGATTAATTTATACATTGTAGATCTATACGGTTTCCCTTTCCTAATTAATCTTATGAATTACAGTCATTCAGAGATATAGACCACTTTTTTGTTCATATTTTGATGTGGTTTTGTAATATATATAGGATTCAAGTAAAAGGGTTACATTAGACTGCGATTGAAAAGACCCTTCGAGGTCTAAACTAATCCCTAATTAAAAATATATTTAAATAGAACTATAATATTTGAGGGCTGAATATTACTATACAATCAGCCCTGCCTAGGATTCAGTCTTCATCTCATGTATTTCATAGCAGTCCTAATGCTTATAAATCGGAGATGGTATTTTAAAGGCCCAGAAAAGATTATGGTGTGATGTTGTTAATGTTATAAATATACATAAAAGTTGTTTTGTTCATTGAGACCCCAGGGTTGAACAGCATTCAATAGATAAATCCAGCGACTTTCAGATTTCAATAATGCTGTTTCGAAATTACCACCTCGCATTCCAAGGCTAACTTTTTCTATACCCCAGCATTGTAGATCACTTTGATTGGAATTATGATGTCTCAGGAAATGTGAAGTTACACTTGTCAGTGTTTTCAGTTCTTCTTTATCTTTGGCAGCATTCTTAATGTTCCTAAGGTGCTCCATAAGTCTAAGTCGTAGCTTCCTGGACGTCATCCCAACATAGTACAAATTATTACATGTACATAGAGGTACATAAATCACACTCTCTGTGTTGCAGCTTATGTAATGTTTTATTTTGTGATCTTTACCAAATCTATCTCTGATGACATGGCCTCCTTGTTCACCTGATCTGAACCCCATTGAGAACCTGTGGTCCATCATCAAATGTGAGATTTACAAGGAGGGAAAACAGTACACCTCTCTGAACAGTGTCTGGGAGGCTGTGGTTGCTGCTGCACGCAATGTTGATGGTGAACAGATCAAAACACTGACAGAATCCATGGATGGCAGGCTTTTGAGTGTCCTTGCAAAGAAAGGTGGCTATATTGGTCACTGATTTGTTTTTGTTTTGTTTTTGAATGTCAGAAATGTATATTTGTGAATGTTGAGATGTTATATTGGTTTCACTGGTAAAAATAAATAATTGAAATGGGTATATATTTGTTTTTTGTTAAGTTGCCTAATAATTATGATCAGTAATAGTCACCTGCACACACAGATATCCCCCTAAAATAGCTATAACTAAAAACAAACTAAAAACTACTTCCAAAACTATTCAGCTTTGATATTAATGAGTTTTTTGGGTTAATTGAGAACATGGTTGTTGTTCAATAATAAAATTAATCCTCAAAAATACAACTTGCCTAATAATTCTGCACTCCCTGTACAATCAGCCCTGCCTAGGATTCAGTCTTCATCTCATGTATTTCATAGCAGTCCTAATGCTTATAAATCGGAGATGGTATTTTAAAGGCCCAGAAAAGATTATGGTGTGATGTTGTTAATGTTATAAATATACATAAAAGTTGTTTTGTTCATTGAGACCCCAGGGTTGAACAGCATTCAATAGATAAATCCAGCGACTTTCAGATTTCAATAATGCTGTTTCGAAATTACCACCTCGCATTCCAAGGCTAACTTTTTCTATACCCCAGCATTGTAGATCACTTTGATTGGAATTATGATGTCTCAGGAAATGTGAAGTTACACTTGTCAGTGTTTTCAGTTCTTCTTTATCTTTGGCAGCATTCTTAATGTTCCTAAGGTGCTCCATAAGTCTAAGTCGTAGCTTCCTGGACGTCATCCCAACATAGTACAAATTATTACATGTACATAGAGGTACATAAATCACACTCTCTGTGTTGCAGCTTATGTAATGTTTTATTTTGTGATCTTTACCAAATCTATCTCTGATAGTGGTGGTATTGCACATGAATTTACATGTGCTGCAATTGACACATTTGTGAGCTCCTGGGTTGAATGCTGAGATAGTTTTTCTCCTTTGGAAGTGACTGCTGGTTATTAAGTCTTTAATATTCTTCGTTCTCCTAAATCCAAAGGAGGGCTTCGTTCCTAAGGTGGATTTAAGTAAGGGATTGATCATTAGGATACCCCAGTGTTTTTTAATTATGTTCATATTTTGAGGAGTTTGAGCCATAATTAGTACCCATAATTAGTCTGGGTACTAGGGAGCCCTTTTTGGTCCTTTTGTGTAACAGGTTCTGTCTCTGTGTATACCAGGCTCTTTGTTTTGCTTTCTTGATGGATCTCTTGCTATATCCTCTTTTAATGTGTCTTTCCGTGAGTTCTGATGCTCTAGCCTCAAAGGTGTGATCTTACAAGCAGTTCTGACAGAGTCTAAAAAATTCACCTGTAGGTAAACTTCTCATTGTGCCAGGGGCATGTGCACTTGTGCTGTGCAGTAAGCTGTTTGTTGCTGTGGGTTTCCTGTACAAATCCGTATTGATAGCTCCATCAATATTCTTCCAAATTGTAATGTCCAAGAAGTTGATCTGATCTTGAGTCTCCTCATGAGTCAATTTTCAATTGGTTGTTATTCAAATGTGAAAGAAATTGTTGTAGCTCTAGATGTGTACCTTCCCATATGAAGAAAATATTATCGATAAAGCGTATCCACAAAGGTGCGTGGTCAGTATATTTTTTATTAGCGTCAGTGAATACAAACTCAGTTTCCCCCACCCGAGGAACAGATTAGCATATGTGGGTGCACATGTGGTGCCCATAGCTGTCCCTCAGGTTTGTAAGAAAAATTGTCGATCAAAAGTAAAGAAATTGTAGTTCAGTACTATTTCTAATAATTTAAGAACAAAATCATCATGATCCTTATTTTCCTCTGAATTCTTGTTCAAAAAGTATTTTATTGCTTGTAAACCTTGTTTATGGTTTATCGAGGTGTACAGTGATTCCACATCTGTAGTTACCAACCAGGTAGATTCATCCAGTATAAGATGTTTGAGTCTTTGTAGTACTTGGATAGTGTCTTGGATTGATGTTTCAATTTGTGCAGCATTAATATTCTTGGGGACAAAGGTGGATTTAATAGTGAGTTTATCTCTCCATTTTTCTGATATTTGAGGTTCTGATTCACTTAATAAGTTTCCCAAATCTCTCAAAGTATCCAGTTCATCTGCTGACCAACCATCAACACTAGAGTTTTGAGAAAAAAAATTTTTTTAAAGTAATTTCCTTGTGAATAACTGGATATCTTTTTCAAATGTATCAATGTTACTATAGGGGCAGAATGATAATCCTTTTGAAAGTACTGAATCGTGTTCTTGTTGTAAATGTAATTCTGACAAATTGATCACTCTCAGTGATTCAGTCGTATTTGTGAGAATGGGCTCTGTTCCCTGTTCACTATATAAGTCAATTCGGCCTATATAAATAGAAGATAGTGTCTCATATAAAGATATAGAGGTAGCTCTCTACTTTAAAGTATACAGTCTGAATGACTGTAATTCATGAGATCAATTAGGAAAGGGAAACCGTATAGATCTACAATGTATAAATTAATCCAAAGGAATCATAGAAATTATATAACATTATGGAGACATTATATACGTTAGGACTCATATTCCAATATGGAATCATAAATTAGTATCCTATTTAGTCCCACAAAGGATTAGGGAGTAACTTTATAATTATCACAATTCACATTATGCACATTTCTCTTCACAGAGATACTTCACTGATTTTCTCTAGAAAATAAAAATATTTATTTTGAAATATTGATATTATATAAGTTTGCCACATTGAAAAGCACTCTCACTAGTATCACAATATTATTCACATGGTGATTCTCTCACTCACGAATGGCCTTATTTACACCATAACCATTAGTCCATAACAAACCACTTATTATGAACTATAATAACATTTATCCTCATTTGCACCATGTCACTGTATTAGTGTTCATTTTCACCTTTATGTAGTTTATATCATATGCACACACTTGTTGTTTGTTAAGATTATTTCACACATATAATTCTCCTTATTATACTCATCCCAATATTAAATTTCAGTGAGATCCATACATAGGGGCCTATCTATCAAGCTCCGAATGGAGCTTATGTGCCCGTGTTTCTGGCGAGTCTTCAGACTCGCCAGAAACAGCAGTTATAAAGCAGCGGTTACAAAGACTCTGCGCAGGCGGACAGGAATCGCAACAATTCAACCCGATCAAGTACGATCGGGTTGATTGACACCCTCTGCTGGCGACCCATTGGCCGCGAGTCTGCAGGGGGCGGCGTTGCACTAGCAGCTCTTGTGAGCTGCTGGTGCAATTTAAATGCGGAAAGTGTATTGCTCTCCACATTCAGCGATATCTTGCAGACCTGATCCGCACTGTCAGGTCCGCAAGACATATCTTAAATATGCCTCTCTGTATTTCTATATATATTTTTCCTACATATAATTTTTTTTTTCAATATATATATTTTTTAATATTATGTGTGTCTCATCATCTGTTCATGTAGGGGATTTGTTTAGGTTATATCAACTATAGAGATTGACTATTCATTCAACCTTTACCAGAGGTCTTAACTAATTTGGATTCCCACTTTAGCAACATTGTCACATAATTCTTATTCTATCGATATCGATCTACACAATACATTATAAAAAAAAATGATGACTTAATAGTGTAACAATAAAATAACTTTAATGCAGAATCAATATTCTGTCGTTTAACTTGTTCATCAACAATATGTGCTATAGATATTCACATACGCCTAGATTACGAGTTTTGTCGGTAATGCTGTGCGGTGCTAATGAGCAGTTTTACCTCACCGCTCACCTACAGACATCGCTGGTATTTACGGGTTTTTACAAATCCAGCGTTAGCCGCAAAAAAGTGAGCGTAGAGCAAAAATTAGCTCCACATCTCACCTCAGTACCAGCGCTGCTTACGGTAGCGGTGAGCTGGCAAAACGTGCTTGTGCATGATTTCCCAATAGGAATCAATGGGGGAGAGACGGCTGAAAAAAAAACTAACACCTGCAAAAAAGCAGCGTAAAGCTCCTAACGCAGCCCCATTGATTCCTATGGGGAAATACATTTTATGTCTACACCTAACACCCTAACATGAACCCCGAGTCTAAACACCCCTAATCTTACACTTATTAACCCCTAATCTGCCGCCCTCAACATCGCTGACACCTGCATTATATTATTAACCCCTAATCTGCCACCCCAATGTCGCCGCAACCTACCTACACTTATTAACTCCTAATCTTTCGCCCCTAATGTCGCCACCATTATATTAAAGTTATTAACCCCTAAATCTAAGTCTAACCCTAACCCTAACACCCCCCTAACTTAAATATAATTTAAATACATCTAAATAAAATAACTATCATTAACTAAATTATTTCTATTTAAAACTAAATACTTACCTATAAAAAAAAACCTAAGATAGCTACAATATAACTAATAGTTACATTTTAGCTAGCTTAGGATTTATTTTTATTTTACAGGCAACTTTGTATTTATTTTAACTAGGTAGAATAGTTATTAAATAGTTATTAACTATTTAATAACTTCCTAGTTAAAATAAATTCAAATTTTCCTGTAAAATAAATCCTAACCTAATTTTTAATTACACCTAACACTACACTATAATCAAATTAATTACCTAAACTAAATACAATAAAAAAAAATATCTAAAGTACAACCCCCCCACACTAAATTACAGAAAATAATAAAATAATTACAATTTTATAAAACTAATTAACCTAATCTAATCTCCCTAATAAAATAAAAAAGCCCCCAAAATAAGAAAAAGCCGGCCAGAAGAGGTCCTCCAGGCGGGCAGAAGTCTTCATCCAGGCGGCATCTTCTATCTTCATCCATCCAGCGCGGAGCGGCTCCATCTTCAAGACATCCGACGCGGAGCATCCTCTTCAAACGAAGTCCAACTGAAGAATGAAGGTTCCTTTAAATGACGTCATCCAAGATGGCGTCCCTTGAATTCCGATTGGCTGATAGAATTCTATCAGCCAATCGGAATTAAGGTAGAAAAAATCCTATTGGCTGATGCAATCAGCCAATAGGATTGAGCTTGCATTCTATTGGCTGACCCAATCAACCAATAGAATGCCAGCTCAATCCTATTGGCTGATTGGATTTAGCATTTTTTATTTCGTGATATTTACACTAAGTCCAAGCATTGATAACTGTTGATATATAATAAAATCTGATACTACAACCTAGTCCTGTATTCATCACGAAACATAATTTGTTCACACTGTTCATATATCTTTTAATAAAGTTTGATCTGATTAATATAATTATGTTGTGAATCACATAAACTCCCAACAACACACTCCTGATAAATCACTTTAAAGTAGAGAGCTACCTCTATATCTTTATATGAGACACTATTTATCTTCTATTTATATAGGCTGAATTGACTTATATAGTGAATCTCTTTAGATATAGCAACAAGCCCTGTCTGTGATGTTTTTATATTGTATGTCTTACAACCTAATTGTTTGGGTTCTTTTAATTCCTAACCAATAAAAGTTATATTTTATTAATCCTGTTCTGGAACTTTTCTGCCCTATAGTCAGGGCCAGAGTGCTACAAGTGCATACTTTTAGAGTGTAGACATTTCTCTGTGTCATCTCTCTTATGTGTTCACATTTATCATTTATGCACAAGCACCATCTTCTCCTTCACACTGAGTAATACCCAGTGACGTGCAGTGACGTCAGAGGATGGTGAGGCAGTGGCTAGGATACGCCTTCATTCTTTAGATATCCTTTGTTGAAGAAATAGCAATGCACATGGGTGAGCCAATCACATGAGGTATCTATGTGCAGCCACCAATCAGCAGCTACTGAGCATATTTAGATATGATTTTCAACAAAGGACATCAAAAGAATAAAGAAAATTAGATATTAGATGTAAACTGGAAAGTTATTTAAATTTGCATATGGGTTTCATATGGGTTTCATGTCCCTTTAAATAGTGTCTTGGAAAACTGGTCAACTTAGTAAACATCTGATTTTAGTCTAAAAGGATTGTAACAGAAACACTTGCCAGATAACACAATGCTTGCTCTGATTATGAGATCTAGAAATCCATGCCCATTAAAATATGTTTAAAACATACATTTTACTTTAATGCTGCAAATTATGCTTATAGATTCTTTCATTACATAAGGGATGAGAGTCAGAGGGGGAGGAAGAGAGACAGAGAGAGAAAGAGACCATGGGGGAGAACAACACATAAGGAGAGAGATGGATGGATAGATAGATAGATAGAGAGAGAGACACACACACACACACACACACACACACACACACAAGGGGGGGGGAGAGGGACCACAGCATTTTAAAGTAATAAAACAGCAGAGCTACAGAGAGTTCAGAAGATTAGTCTATAATTTAGTGTGAAGTACAGAGGCAAGCTACTAAGTTAGTGGGTGTAAAGTTTGAGTAAACAAAATACAAAAACGACCCTGCTGTAAAAGAGTAAACAAACACTAAACCACATTCATTAAATTAGCATTTTCACTAACAGAATCTTTCAGTAAAATCTTACTTTAATAAGATGTGGGTGAAACACTGCTCTCTGTGCCTCTCTCCTGCTCTGTAAGGATTCAGGAAGTGACAGTGGCACATTCCACTGCACTTAGAGGGGAAGAACAGAACTCTCTTTTTCACTTTAGCAAAGCTATCAGGTTCACAGGACAGCAACAAAATATATGAAAGTTGTTTTTTTGCGTTTTTGTTTTGTTTTATATGATTTAACATCCAGCCCCAACCCTATGTTCCACTTACTAATGCCTCTCACTGGATTGGTTCAGCCCAAATAGGACTGCCTCAAATAAGCAGTTAATGAGCCATGCAATGATCTTAACCACTTGCATCCAGTAGATGGCGCAGCATGTTGTGTAATGGTGGGCAGACCTGATTGTGCCTCTTCATTGCACAACATATAGCTGTGAGAAAAATTTTTTTTATATAAAATTCACCTCTCATATTTTTGCCCATATGAGAGGTGAAGCACTGCCTCACCTGCCTCTAGTGACTGCACATCACTGGTAATACCATACAGATTTACTCTTCTACTAGTATATTTCAGAGCAGAATGCCAGAGTAGTGCCATTGTTTGTGGTTTCTAACAAAGCCTAGAGATAACAGCGTGCACAAAATGGACTGTCAACCTCCCTCACGTAACACCAGTCAACCATCCAACCGTTGACAGTGCAAATTCTCTCAGGAGAGGGTGGACCTATACCGGGTCAGAGAAAACTGTGAAGGCGAAAGGAGAAAGTTATGCCATCGGCCTTCCTCACGCAGCACCGGTGGGAGTGGGTCAGCCAAGTAGATGAAGGTAGCGTAAAATCCTGGATACAGGAGCCGAGTTTTACTGAGCCAGGTAGAATTGTGCTCAAGGTGGTCAGGGACCAGGCTCTCCTCCTCCCTCACGCAGCACCAGTGGGAGGGGGGAGTCTAAGAATTATGTCTACTTACGGTGTGGCAGGGTATTCACAATACTAGCGGTCCTTTAGCCACTTGCTGGACTGTGTGGCAATATTGCTTGGCACTTAGAAGGTCTACAAGTGATAGCTAGCTCATCCATAAGTTTGCCAAGGTCACATGGGTTGCAGGCACAAATTCTCCACCTAAGGAGCACTTGTGGGGATGCGAGAAGTCAACGTGACTAGAGCTATGGCTCCTCCCCTGGAACCACAAAATGACCCAAGGCCAGAGAATCACTTTTGTCTTCTTAAGCATCATTTCTATCAACTAACTAATCTTCATGAACAGTTTACCGCTCCATCTTGTTTTGGCAACCGAGATGTTTTGCACAGATTTGTACTGAACCTAGAAGTCCTAAAGACTGTATTCTGAAAAATAAAATTAATAGAACCTAGGGGGAAATTTTTGAACTTGTAAGATTCAGATTTATGCAACTTTAGCGCAGGCTTGTATGACTGCTGCTTCTAAACCTATATGCCGGCGATGCCGCCTCTCAGTGGCCAGTTTACAATCACCCCAGACAAGTACAATCAGGGTAATTGACAGCAGCCACTTGTGCAATGATAAACGCAGGCAGCATATTGCTTCCCACTGATTGCGATACTGGGCTGACTGGCTCGCTGGAGCTATCCTCGCCTGCCCAGTGATTGTTAAACGTTGACCATAGTGTTGCGTTTTCTTACAGAAATATAAATTAAACAAAGAGAAACCTCATTCTGCAAAATGAGGTTTAGAATTTTTGGCAATATTTTAAACCTTGTAACTTAGGGCTCCATGTATTAAAAGGTGGATGGACTAACAAAGATTGGGCAGACATCCTAAGCAGAGGTTTAGCATTTTCATATAGCACTAACTTAAAAGAGAACTATATTAAAGTGGCATACAGGTGGTACCTACATCTGAGTAGATTCAGACACACAATTAATTTTGCTGAGACTCCACAATTAGGCTCTTGCTATAGAGGGTGCCCTGAAGAGGGAAAATATATGCATACGTGGTGGACGTGTCCTAAAATACATTGGGTTTTGGAAAAAAACAATAGCTTAGTAAGTAAAATCTTTGACAAACGAATTAAACTGTCTAAGGAACAAGTGCTGTTACACTTCCCGATAAACCATTTAACAAAATATTCACTGAAACTCACGGGGATAATTTGTACGGCTGTCAAAACCCTTATTGCAAAACAATGGAAATCCTTGATTCCCCACTTCCAATCAGTATTAGATAAGATCAGATTTTACCACCAAATGGCTAACATTTCCTCTGCAATCCTAGACAATAGGTCAGAATATATAAGGATTTGGGAGGAGTGGATCATTTGGGAAGACGCTGAGAGACTATGAAACAGACCCAGCTTGCAGAGACCTACAAGGGAGTAAAATATATTTGATTGCGCTGGAACCCATGAGTGGCCAACTAATCCCTCTCCCTTCCCTCATCTTATTCTTTCCTCTCTTCTCATCTCTTTTTTTTTTTTTTTTATTATTATTTTTTTTTCTTTCTGTTTAATAAAGATGTCATAGGACGTTCATGTATAAATTTAAATCCTGTGCTGATGTTCAAGTGTTTTTTTTTTCTGTAAACACTGTAATGGAGTTTGTATTTGCTAATAAAAAACATTTCAATATAAAAGGTGGACGGACAGCTTCTCAACTTGCAAAGCTGTACGCTTGCCTTTGCTGCAGCTGGGCAGCAGATCTGTTCATCAGCAGGCCCGTATGTATCATTACACACTCCAATGAGTGTGTAATGCCCGCCCCTTCATTTGTGTGAGTGAAGGAACTGTCAATCACAGAGAGTGAGTAAGCTCAGTGATTTCTATTCACCACCGCTGCTTCTTACATTGCATGAAGCCAGCTTGCATATGTGATCCTGCCCCGCAAGGGTTCCGGAGCAGCTCTCACTGCTTTGTTCATGGAGCCCTTAGTGGTTTCATGGTTTACAGTATAAGAATAGTTAAAACTCTGATACAGAAGAAACTATTTATCACAGTTTTATTCTTGATTTTAAATTAAAATCTCACCAACTCAGAAAATCAGTTTTTCTCAATCAAAGATTGGAAAAAAATTGTAGTGATCACAATCCAAGCAATAGCATTTTTTCTCTACTGGAAAAAGATTAGATTGGAAATCACAAATGTCCCCCATATAATGCTTAGACCGTATTGACTACTGCAATCATAATCCACCTGGTCACAAGTTTCAACTAAATATTAGCAAGAAAATAGACACATAGGGGCCGAATTATCAAGCTCTGAATGGAGCTTGATGCCCCTGTTTCTGCACGAGCCTTCAGGCTCGCCGGAAACATTCGTTTTGAAGCAGCAGTCTAAAGACCACTGCTCCGTAACTTGTCCGCTGCCTCTGAAGCTGCGGTCTTCAATCTGCCTGATCCTATACTATCAGGCTGATTGACACCCCTGCTAGCGGCCAATTGGCAGAGAAACTGCAGGAGGTGGCATTGCACAAGTAGTTCAAAAGAACTGCTTGTGTAATGATAAATGCCGACAGTGTATCATGTCTGCTCGCACATTTGTGATGTGTACCCTAGGAGATTATTCACGAATAAACAACACACAAACTAGCAAACCTTTTTTTATTTTTTAAATCAATTTTCATAATTAAGATCCAAAAGAAATAATAATAAAAAATGAATGTTGCATTACACAAACATACTCTTGGCATATTGCCCAAAATATTGAAAACACATTTTCATAATTTAAATATACAAACTATAGGGTACTGTATACTACACATGATCTTCCCCGTATACCCCATGCATTCATGGTCCTTCATGACCTCTAGAAGTAAATGAGATGTGGCACCATGCACAATCAATGGCAATTAGGGTTTAAATAGGAGAAAGCCCATCCACTGACAATTTGTATGGATGTCTTGTGTAATCAGAAACCTTTAAATAGACTCAGTACCACATAATACACACACACACACACATATATATATATATATATTTATATATCAATTGCATTCACATAAACCATCACATATAATAATGATATGATAGTGCTATATGGTATAGGACACAACAAATATCAAATAGACTCAATGCTTTTTTTCCCCCCACAAGCTCAGTGATAGGCAGCCACTTTCTTAGCTGCATAGAAGTGTCTGTGAGCTGGAAAAGCTGCATGGGAAAACTAGAGGAAGGGTTTTGCCCAGATGTTACAGAACTAAATGATGTTGCATGTTTAGTTAATATGCTGTATAGCTTTTAAACCACTATCTAGGTGATCTTGAGCAAGATCATAATCGAACTTAAATTTTCATTAATCAGATGCATTTCTAAAAAAAAAAATCTGTTTGCAGTTAGAAATAAGTGGCCAGTGTCAGGTATGTTTTTGTGTGTAGAGTTGGCAGGCTTATTATATCTAGGATTTTGATGAGGCTGTTCACACATAAGTGAGATTATTACAGATAGAGTGGCTGGAATGTCTTTTGGATAATTAAACTTTTCACAGAAAGTGTTAGTGTCATCCTTAGAAAAATCTTGTTGTTTTCTTGTAGGCTTGTCTGCAAATGGTGAACCATCTGAAGGCCGAGATATTAAGACACAGTGAATGCTGAAGACTGTCTCTGATAGATTGTTTAGGTGGGGTTTTTAGCCCATGAGGAATAGTTTTAGTAGAAAGAAAGAAAGAAAGAAAGAAAAGAAAGAAAACAGACACAAGTAAGTGACATTTATCCCACCTGTGTCAGTAGCAATGTAGATTTAACATGGGCGCAAACATGTGCTACAAAGGTCTGTGTTACATCCCTGTTTAGAATGCAACGTGCACAAGTCCCTGTCAGAGCACAAGGTACAGGGTGATGCTGTGTCCTGTGAGGGATAGAAACATCTGCAGTACCTTCAAGACATAGTCATATTTGATCCTTGCCAATAGCATTGTTAGGTAAGATTGAGCGCCCTCTGTGCTTTAGAGGAATGTCATGTTTAAGGACACAACAATCACATTGATGTTAGAGACAGGGATAGGCAAGGTGTCCGTACACGGACACTGGTGTCCGTGACTAGCCCTTGTAGTGTCCGCCACAATCTTAGTATATCTTTTCTTTCTGATTAAATAATAGGAATAAAAAAAAAATATGTAGTGTGAATAAAGTTAGTGGCTTGTCAAGAGACTTCTAGCGATATTGGGTGATAAGTTATGGAATAAATAAAGCCTGAGTGAAATACTGGATGTGCATCTGTATAATAACACCCAGCTCTATACAAAGACACAGTTGTGACACTGGCACATGGGTATAGCCAGAGGAGGTCTGGTTATAGGATCAGTGGTATCTGCAGCAGTATAATAACACCCAGCACTATATAATGACACAGTAGTGACACTGGCATATGGGTATAGCCAGAGGAGGGCTGGTTATATAATCAGTGGTATCTGAATCAGTATAATAACACCCAGCACTATATAATGACACAATAGTGACACTGGCACATGGGTATAGCCAGAGGAGGGCTGGTTATAGGGTCAGTGGTATCTGCATCAGTATAATAACACCCAGCTCTATACAAAGACACAGTAGTGACACTGGCACATGGGTATAGCCAGAGGAGGTCTGGTTATAGGATCAGTGGTATCTGCAGCAGTATAATAACACCCAGCACTATATAATGACACAGTAGTGACACTGGCACATGGGTATAGCCAGAGGAGGGCTGGTTATAGGATCAGTGGTATCTGCATCAGTATAATAACACCCAGCACTATATAATGACACAATAGTGACACTGGCACATGGGTATAGCCAGAGGAGGGCTGGTTATAGGGTCAGTGGTATCTGCATCAGTATAATAACACCCAGCTCTATACAAAGACACAGTAGTGACACTGGCACATGGGTATAGCCAGAGGAGGTCTGGTTATAGGATCAGTGGTATCTGCATCAGTATAATAACACCCAGCACTATATAATGACACAGTAGGGACACTGGCATATGGGTATAGCCAGAGGAGGGCTGGTTATATAATCAGTGGTATCTGCATCAGTATAATAACACCCAGCACTATATAATGACACAGTAGGGACACTGGCACATGGGTATAGCCAGAGGAGGGCTGGTTACAGAATCAGTGGTATCTACATCAGTATAATAACCCCAAGCACTATAAAATAATGTTTTTAATTTCAAATGTACCTTGGTGTCCTTCACTAAGGTCTGTACTTTGTAAAATGTCTGCCACAGCCTTTGTCTGTGCCTATCCCTGGTTAGAGAAGTAATCCATACTCTGGTCTTTTGTGTGCTAGATTACGAGTGGAGAGCTATTTATCACTCCCACTCCCATGCGCTAACTGCACTTAACTTCTGCTTTTTGGATATCGTGCATATTACAAGGTAAAAGTAAAATGTTTTATTGCTAACCAGATGTGCGCAAAAAGCCGAAGTTACAAAATTGCAATCTCATTAACCTATTCCCCCATAGACTTCAATGGAGTGCGTAAGTGGAAAAAAAACACCCAACAAGATGCGCAAACCTGATCGCGTTTAACCAAGTGCGCTAACCTGACATGAATTATAAATGTCACCTTCCAATGGTCTTCACATAGCAGAATATTTAATTGTATATATATATATATATATATATATATATATATATATATATATATATATATATATATATATATATATATAAAATATAGAGAAAATAACTCATTGTGTAAACCATTTACAAATCTAAACAAGTCAGAAGACTTGCTTTAAAACCAGAAACTCTCTGACAACACTGTTTCCAATGCAGCAAAGGAATCTGGGTAAGATATGCAAATGAGGTTCACAATGACTCACTTTTTTACTTTTAGCCTGCTTTTTAAAGACAGACTTCCCTTTATGCCATAGCACTGCTGCATTACACAGCTTTGATGCTTAGCTAGGGTTAGTACAGTGATTTAGACCAATCCCAGGACAGCTGTTTCGTAGTTTTCTCCTCATTTGCATATCTTACCCAGATTACTTTGCTGCATTGGAAACAGTGTTGTCAGAGAGTTTCTGGTTTTAAAGCAAGTCTTCTGACTTGTTTAGATTTGTAAATGGTTTACACAATGAGTTATTTTCTCTATATTTTGTATTTAGTGGAGGATTTTAAACTCACTTTTCGCCTCCCCATAATTTTAATTGTTATATATATATATATATATATATGTTTTTTTGTAACATATATATCTATACCTATATATATATATATATATATATATATGTTTTTTTGTAACATATATATCTATACCTATATATATATATATATATATATATATGTTTTTTTGTAACATATATATCTATACCTATATATATATATATATATATATATATATATATATATATATGTTTTTTTGTAACATATATATCTATACCTATATATATATATATATATGTTTTTTTGTAACATATATATCTATACCTATATATATATATATATATATATATATGGTTTGAAGAGATGGTTTTTCTAACAGCGCTTCCAAGAGATGTTCCACATGTGCATGTATGGGTACAATGAGATAAATATATCCCCAATGAGTACAATAGTGTAATCAGCAGAAGCAGGCGATATAGATAGCTCACCTGTAGAAGGTTTTTATAAGTGCAATAGGAAGAACTGCACATGTTGTGACCATGTTAGCAGAAATAAGAAAGATAACCATTGGATTAGCGATGGAGAAAACAAATATGAAATAGAGAGCTTTATGAACAGCAAATCTCAATTTGATATTTATCAACTCACATGCAGCTGTAACAAAATCTATATTGGAAGGACAAAGAGAACCCTGAAAACAAGATGCCTAGAACATATCAAGAACATTACAAGTGACACCCCAAATATGGTATAGGAACGAATTTTTAAGAGTTTCACAATAAAAATAAAGAATTAACAATTAAAGCAATAGAGCATATACCTCTGACAGAAGGAGTTGATAGAATGTTACAACTGAGAAAAAGGAAAACATATTGGATTTACAAACTAAAAACAAGAAAACCATATTGGCTAAATACTGACATAGATTTAGCAGCATTCCTTTAATTTATCTCTCTATATATAGCACTTCTTTAATTTATCTCTTCATATATGATATTTCACATCATATTCATTTGAGGCTAATACCTTGTACATGTAGTGAGAACATACTCCTTTTTAGAACCCTATTTCCCTTATTTCTGGTGTATATATCTTCTTCATATATCCTATATATATATATATATATATATATATATATATATATATATATATATATATATATATATATATATATATATATATAGAGTTTTCCTACCCTTTAGTTACTTCGTTCAAGACATAAAATATATTACAATATATATATTTTACATATGTTTTACTTACATGTGTTTAATTTCATTTTTATAGTTTCCATTCATTTATTTATTTATTTCCTATATTTCACACTGAATATAACTAAAACTAATCCAGTAGTCAATACCGGCATTGATTATTCCATATATACTATGAAACAAATAGAATTAGTTTACAATATTTCGTTCCAAAGTCCGTTTTTGAATAAGTGGAAAATGAACAGCAAGCTAATTCCTTCTGATCAAATTAAGTAATTTATCAATCAGCCAATTAACCAGCTTTTTAAGCGCCCCCTGGATGGCTGTAGATTACATGCCTCTGATGAAGTGAGCTGATACGCTCACGAAACACGTAAGGCAAATGACGCACGTTCGTGACATCATTTCCGGATAGCCATCTACACATCAGGACGCTACTCGCTAGCGTTTCTCTTTTTTACACAGTACTTCAGTTACTTCACATAGTAAGTGCTCTAACGACCTCTCTTTCTTCAATTAAATAATGTTCAGTCCTTTGTTGTTTTGAGGCATTTACACCGCATTAGAAGGCGTTATAACTATTTTTCCTCACTACTACTTGTTAATCCAGGGGTCTTTTATTACGCTCACATATTATATACATTTTATATATATTTGTATAATTACATAATTAGAAACACCATCTCTTCAAACCACAAACATTTCATCTCACTCTGGAGGAAGCGAGTTACCCCTAACAGCAGCATTCATCAGATCCATTCCCAGTGCTCCTGTCTACTAAGCCTCCTTCAATCTCTTTAGGCGCAACTACCTACAAACGCATCCAGAAACTATAAATAAATATATATATAAAATTAAATATAGGTATATAGATAGATAGATAGATAGATAGATAGATAGATAGATATACATATAGGAATATCTATTTAAATATAACATTCTGCAATACAAAGAACATTGGAATGGGAAATATTTACAGTAAATACACAAACACTTTATTAAATATGAATATTGCATAAATATGCTTTTACATGTTTTCCGCTACTTAACTGCAAAGGGATCAATTACATATATACATATAGATATAACTGTAAATCTATTTCCATAGATATATAGATATAGATATGTATTTCTCATGAACAGTATTAGATATATATCATATAATATATGTGTTTGTCCGAAGCTGTCGAGCACAGTAGAGACAGCGCAAGGACAAACACACCTGGCCTTCAACACCTGGCACCTGATCCGTGAAGAGGACGAGAATGGGCGAGCATAATGGGGACGGAGCTGGTTGGGCATAAAGAGGGTGGGGCCAGCCGGGCATGATGGGGGCCTGCCAGGCGTGACGGGGCGTGACTGGGCAGGATCAGCCGGATCTGTCTGTCATGAAAGAGAGAGCGCACAAGAGGGGCAATATAGAGCAAAAGAGAGGGGAGATAGAGCAAAAGAGAGGCGTGAGAGAGAGCAAAAAAGAGGGGTGAGAGAAAGCAAAAGAGAGTGGTGAAAGAGAGCAAAAGAGAGGGGTGAGAGAGCAAAATAGAGGGGTGGGAGAGAGAAAAAAAGAGGGGTGAGAGAGCAAAAGGGGTGAGAGATGTCAAAAGAGAGGGGTGAGAGAGAGAGCAAAAGTGAGGGGTGAGAGAGAGCAAAAGAGAGGGGTGAAAGAGAGGTGGGAGAGAGAGCAAAAGAGAGGGGGAGAGAGAGACAGAGCAAAGAGAGGGAGAGAGAGAGCAAAAGAGAGGGGAAGAGAGAGAGCAAAAGAGAGGGGGAGAGAGAGACAGCAGAAGAGAGGGGGAAGAGAGAAGAAAAGAGAGGGCGAGAGAGAGAGCAAAGGAGAGGGGGATAGAGAGACAGCAAAAGAGAGGAGGGGAGAGAGCAAAAGAGAGGGGGAAGAGAGAGTGCAAAAGAGAGGGCAAGAGAGAGAGAGAGAAAGAGAACAAAAGAGACAGTGATAGAGTGCAAGAGAGAGGGGAGAGAGAGAGCAAAGAAGAAGGGAGAGAGCGCAAAAAAGAGGGGAAGAGAGAGAGAGCAAAAGAAAGGGGGAGAGAGAGAGAGAGCAAAAGAGAGGGGGGAGAGAGAGCAAAAGAGAAGGGGAAGAGAGAGCAAAAGAAAGGGGGGAGAGAGAGAGCAAAAGAGAGGGTGTGAGAGAGAGAGAGAGAGAGAGAGAGAGAGAGAGAGCTCAAAAGAGAGGGGGAGAGAGAGAGTGCAAAAGAGAGGGGGAGAGAGAGCAAAAGAGAAGGGGAGATAGAGCAAAAGAGAGGGGGAAAGAGAGAGAGAGAGCAAAAGAGAAGGGGGAGAGATGGAGAAAAAGAGAGGAGGTTGAGAGAGAGAGAGAATGAGTAAAAGAGAGGGGAGGGAGCACAAAAGAGAGGGGGAGAGAGAGCAAAAGAGATGGGAAGAGAGAGAGTAAAAGAGAGGGGGAGAGAGAGCAAAAGAGATGATGGAGAAAGAGCAAAAGAGAGCAGGAAGAAAGAGCAAAAGAGAAGGGGAGAGAGAGAGAGCAAAAGAGAGATGCGAGAGAGAGAGAGCAAAAGAAAGTGGGGAGAGCGCAAAAGAGAGGGGGAGAGAGAGAAAGCAAAAGAGAGGGGGAGAGAGAGAGCAAATGTGCGGTTGTGAGAGAGAGAGAGAGAGAGAGAGAGAGAGAGAGAGAGAGAGAGAGAGAGAGAGAGAGAGAGAGAGAGAGAGCAAAAGAGAGGGGAAGAGAGAGAGTAAAAGAGAGGGGGGAAAAGCGAGAGCAAGAGGGCAGGGAGAGAGAGAGCAAAAGAGAGGGGAGAGAGAGAGAGAGCAAGAGAGGGGGGAGATAGATAGCAAAAGAGAGGGTGGAGAGAGAGAGAGCAACAGAGGGTGGAGATAGAGAGCAAAAGAGAGAGTGGAGAGAGAGCAAAAGAGAGGGGGAGAGAGAGCAAAAGAGAGGGAGGGGAGAGAGCAAAAGAGAGGGGGAGAGAGAGAGAGAGCAAAGGAGAGGGGGAGAGAGAGCAAAAGAGAGGGGGAGGAGAGCAAAAGAGAGGGGGGAGAGAGAGCAAAAGAGAGGGTGGAGAGAGAGTGAGCAAAAGAAGGGGGAGATAGATAGAGCAAAAGAGAGGTGGGAGAGAGAGCAAAAGAGAGGTGGGAGAGAGAGCAAAAGAGAGGGGAGACAGCACAAAATAGAGGGCGAAGAGAGAGAGAGAGAGCAAGAGAGGGGGGAGAGAGAGAGCAAAAGATAGGGGGATAGAGAGAGCAAGAGAGGGGGAGAGAGAGAGCAAAAGAGAGAAGGGAGAGAGAGAGCAAGAGAGGGGTAGATAGAGAGCAAAAGAGAGGGTGGAGAGAGAGAGCAACAGAGGGGAGATAGAGAGCAAAAGAGAGGGTGGAAAGAGAGAAGGCATAAGTGAGGGGGAGAGAGAGAGCAAAAGAGAAGCAAAAGAGAAGGGGAGAGAGAACAAAAGAGAGGGGGGAGAGAGCAAAAGAGAGGGGGGGGGGGAGTGCAAAAGAGAGAGGGAGAGAGAGAGCAAACAAGAGGGGAGAGAGAGCAAAAGAGAGGGGGAGATAGAGAGCAAGGGCTGGGACCGCTGTACTGCAAAAAATGGCCCGTGTACACGGGCTTTAGGATAAGTATAAATATATATTTAATATATATATTTTTTTCTATGTGAAATAATTTTTATCAGAAAGTGTTATTATGAGTGTAACTGTACTTTTAAAAGTATTTTTGATGTTTTTGTGCAACTTTTTTGTCGAGTGTAACAGTTAACCGGAGCTCTGAAGTCGCACTTACCTGACATGCATTAAATTCAATTGAGCGCGAGCAAATGTGTTTCCTTTCAACTTGTAATATGTGCTACTTCTGACACACGCAAGCACCCACGATAAATCTGATAGTGCTTGCATGCAACTGTTAGTGTGCCACTTGTATAATCTAGCTCTATGTGTTCTTTGTAGGTACTCACTGGTCCTTTTGGAATACATGTTTGAAGCCGATTCCCTTTCAGATTTACAAAACATTAAAAAGAAAGGGAGACATAAGTGTCAAATGTAGACATGTATACATCTGTTTGTGTTGCCTCATTGCTTGTTTTTACGTCATATGATACTCCAATTAATTGTCAGGGACTTATGCCGCATCTTACGCTATAACTGAATTAGTTAAAGGCTATTACGTACAGTAGAATTTCATAATCAATAAGTGCTTAATAAAAAGACAATGCAATGGCACTTAGTCTGATTTACAAATAAGATTTTTTTTTTTCCTGACAAATTACATTTTCTTCCATTTCCCTGTTCCCTGAGTCATGTGACAGCCATCAGTGAATCACAGACTCATATATGTATACAATGTGAGCTCTTGCACATGCTCTGTAGGAAGTAGTGCCTCAAAAATTGAGCATATAAAAAGTATTAGAAATAAATTGGAATGTTTTTTTTTTTTTAAAACTGCATGCTCTGTCATTTAACCTTGACTTTTATGTCCTTTTAACTAAAACCTAATGTTGTGTGAGAGAAGTGTTTTGTATCTTGGCCTTTTCTGATCAGGTCCTTTTATTCTTAATGCAGACCCCAGAAAATAACATGGTCTCCATTCAATAATATGCTTTTAGTGTTTAGAATTATGTGAAGATAATTTTATTGAATTATTAGCTGTTTCCCAGTACGTGTATTTTTGTTTTTTTTTTTGTTTTTTTTAATACAATAATAATAAAAAAAATCCTGTTGCAGCCGACTCTCAGGAGGTGAGGGTGGATTAATGTAAGGAACTTCTAACTACCCTATCTGTGGGTTATATAAAACAAAATATTAAACATTTAAAACAAAAGGATATGAAAGTTATGATATGAGTTTGTTACAAATTAAAAGAAAATGTTGTGTCGGGTAGTGTTTGATATGGGGTGTGGGTGGGTATGAGTGTGTATTTGTTAGACTAATGTATGTGCACAGATATAGATTGATTTGGATAAAGAAAAAAAGCAAGCGATTCCTTTCATACAAAAAATATATATTTATATAAATCAACATCATTAACATATTAAAAAGTAGAATGAAAAGCTGGAGTAAAACACATTTAGAAAGTATACATCTTAAAAATACAAATCACTCAATAATTACCAACAGAGAGTCTCTTGCTTTATAGATTTGTAATGCAATTGCAAATGCTTTCTTGAAATCATCCAGTAATTTACTAGATAATGATGGATTAAACAACTCTACTGAGCCTTACTTGCTATAATGGCCATTCAACATAATCTTTACATCAATATTATCTACTTTGCAGTTCTTTCTAGTAGTCACTATCACAGGTAGGGGAATAAAGTGTTTTTTTTTAACTTGTTAACAGACAAGAATATGTTATGTCAGAAAAATAAGACTGAAAGGATATTATATCTAAAAGCAATTTCATTAGAAAACTAAAATGTATCGTAACATATACGCCTAGATTATGAGTTTTGAGCTATAGAGGGTTTGAAACGAATGCAACTAAAGTTGCGTTATTTTACCCTCTATATCGCTGCCATTACAAGTTTCTGAAAAGCCTCCTTGTGCGTGCGATATAGTGGCAATAAGCTCCATACCGCACAAAATCCAAGGGCTGCTTTGACATGCTCGTGCACGCTTTCCCCATAGACATCAATGGGGAGAGAGTGTTAGAAAAAAAACTAACACCTGCGATCACGGAATGAAAAGCTCCGTAACGCAACCCCAATGATGTCTATGGGGAAAATAAAGTTACATTTAAACCTAACACCCTAACATAAACCCTAATCTGCCGCTCCGACATCGCTGACATCGAAATAAAGTTATTAACCCCTAATCTGCTGCCCCTGACATTGCCGACACCTAAATAAAGTTATTAACCCCTAATCTGCCACTCCCGACATTGCCGCCTCTAAGAAAAGCTATAAACCCCTATTCCGCCGCTCCCTGACATTGCCGCCACTATAATAAAGTTATTAACCCCTATTCCCCTGCACCCCAACATCGCTGACACTATAATAAAGCTATTAAGCCCTATTCCACCGTTCCCCAACATTGCCGCCACTAAATAAAGTTATTAACTCCTAAACCTCTGGCCTCCCACATCACCGCAACAAAATAAACTGATTAACCCCTAAACCTAACAACCCCCTAACTTTAAATTAAAATTACAATATCCCTATCTTAAAATAAATAAAAACTTACCTGTGAAATTAAAAAAAAAGTTTAAACTAACAATTAAACTAACATAACTATTATACTAAATTTAAAATAACTATCAATTAAATAAACTTAATTACACATTAAAGAAAAACTAACACTACTAAAAAAAAATAAGTCTAAAATTGCAAAAAATAAAAAATACTAAATTACAAAAAATAATAAACACTAAATTACCAATAATAATATGAAATGATCAAAAATAAAAACAATTACACCTAATCTAATAGCCCTATAAAATCAAAAAGCACCCCAATATAAAAAACCCTAGCCTACAATAAAGTACCAATAGCCCTTAAAAGGGCCTTTTGTAGGGCATTGCCCTAATGAAATCAGCTCTTTTACCTGAAAAAATTACAAAGACCCCCCATTAAAACCCATCACCCAACCAACCCCCCAAAATAAAAAACCTAACTCTAACAAAAACCTAAGCTACCCATTGCCCTGAAAAGGGCATTTGTATGAACATTGCCCTTAAAAGGGCATTTAACTCTTTTACATAAAGCCCAAATCCTAATCTAAAAAAAAAAAAAAACACCCAAAAAGATTTAAAAATAAACCCTAACACTAAACACTAACACCCAAAGATCTACTCACAGTTTCTGAAGTCCGGACATCCAGGCGGCGAGAAGTCTTCAACCAGGCAGCGAGGTCTTCATCCATGCAGGCAGCATCTTCTATCTTCATCCCGGCGGCGCGGAGTGGGTCCATCTTTGAAGACATCCGGCATGAAGCGTCCTCTTCATACGGTCACCGCCGTACACTGGATCTTCAATGCAAGGGAGCCTTTTCAAAATGGCGTCCCTTGCATTCCTATTGACTGATTTGATTTTTGAAATTCAAATCAGCTAATAGGATGAGAGCTACTGAAATACTATTGACTGTTCAAATCAGCCAATAGGATGAGAGCTACCTAAATTCTATTGGCTGTTTTGAATAGCCAATAGAATTTCAGTAACTCTCATCCTATTGGCTGATTTGAATTTCAAATATCAAATCAGCCAATAGAAATGCAAGGGATGCAATTTTGAAAGGCTCCCTTGCATTGAAGATCAGAAACTGTGAGTGGATCTTCAGGGGTTAGTGTTAGTTTTTTTTTTAAATCATTTTGGGTGGGGTTTTTTTTAGATTAGGGTTTGGGCTTTATGGAAAAGAGCTGAATGCCCTTTTCAGGGCAATGTAAAAGAGTTGAATGCCCTTTTCAGGGCAATGGGTAGCTTAGATTTTTGTTAGAGTAAGGTTTTTTATTTTGGGGGTTGGTTGGGTGGTGGGTTTTATTGTTGGGGGGGTCTTTATATTTGTTTTCAGGTAAAAGAGCTGATTTCTTTAGGGAAATGCCATACAAAAGGCCCTTTTAAATGCTTTTGGTAGTTTATTGTAGGCTATGGTGTTTTTTTATTTTGGGGGGGCTTTTTTATTTTTATAGGGCTATTAGATTAGGTGTAATAGTTTTTATTTTTGATAATTTTGTGTTATTTTTCATAATATTCGGCTAGATTATGAGTTTTGCGTTAGGCTTAAAAAGCAGCGTTAGCCGGTCCTAAAGCTGCTTTTTAATACCCGCTGGTATTACGAATCTTGAAGTTCAGGCTCACTGCTCACTTTTTTGGCCAGACTCGGAAATACCGCAAATCCACTTACGTAAATTGCATATCCTCTTTTTTCAATGGGACTTGCATAGCGCCGGTATTACGAGTCTGCCAAAAAGTGAGCGGTAGACCCTCTCCTGTCAAGACTGGTACCGCATATTAAAGTCAGTAGTTAAGAGTTTTACACTACAACGCCGTAGTTTTTAGCACTTTAGGTAGAAAAAAATCCTAATGGCTGATGCAATCAGCCAATAGGTTTGAAATTCAATCCTATTGGCTGATCCAATCAGTCAATAGGATTGAGCTGGCATTCTATTGGCTGTTCCAATCAGCCAATAGAATGTCAGCTCAATCCTATTGGCTGACTGCATCAGCCAATAGGATTTTTTCTACCTTAATTCCGATTAGCTGATAGAATTCTATTAGTCAATCGGAATTGAAGGGACGCCATCTTGGATGACATCATTTAAAGGAACCTTCATTCAGTGATATCCGTCGGATGAAGAGGATGCTCTTTGTCGGATGTCTTGAAGATGGACCCGCTCCGCGCCGGATGGATGAAGATAGAAGATGCCGTCTGGATGAAGACTTCTGCCCGTCTGGAGGACCACTTCGCCCGGCTTGGATGAAGACTTCTCCCGGCTTCATTGAGGACTTCGGCCCGGAAGGGGATCTTCAAGGGGTTAGTGTTAGGTTTTTTAAAGGGGGTATTGGGTGGGTTTTAGAGTAGGGTTGGTTGTGTGAGTGGTGGGTTTTAATGTTGTGGGGGATTTGTAATTTTTTTTCAGGTAAAAGAGCTGATTACTTTGGGGCAATGCCCCGCAAAAGGCCCTTTTAAGGGCTATTTGTAATTTAGTGTAGGGTAGGGCTTTTTTATTTTGGGGGGGACTTTTTTATTTTGTTAGGAGGATTAGATTAAGTGTAATTAGTTTAAAAATCTTGTAATTTGTTTATTATTTTCTGTAATTTAGTGTTTGTTTTTATTGTACTTTAGTTAATTTTATTTAATTGTATTTAATTTAGGGAATTAATTTAATTATAGTGTAGTGTTAGGTGTAATTGTAGCTTAGGTTAGGTTTTATTTTACAGGTACTTTTGTATTTATTTTAGCTAGGTAGTTATTAAATAGTTAATTATTAAATTGTTAACTATTTAATAACTATTCTACCTAGTTAAAATAAATATAAACTTGCCTGTAAAATAAAAATAAACCCTAAGATAGCTAAAATGTAACTCTTAGTTATATTGTAGCTATCTTAGGGTTTATTTTACAGGTAAGTATTTAGTTTTAAATAGGAATAATTTATTTAATGAAAGGAATAGTTATTTTCGATTTCTTTTAATTATATTTATATTAGGGGGTGTTAGGTTTAGGGTTAGACTTAGGTTTAGGTGTTAATAACTTTAATATAGTGCCGGCGACATTGGGGGTGGCAGATTAGGGGTTAATAAATGTAGGTAGGTGGTGGCGATGTTAGGGCCGGCAGATTAGGGGTTAATAATATTTAACTAATGTTTGCAAGGCAGGAGTACAGCGTTTTAGGGGTTAATATGTTTATTATAGTTGTGGCGACATTGGGGACGGCAGATTATTGGTTAATAAGTGTAGGTAGGTGGCGGCGACATTGGGGGCGGAAGATTAGGGGTTAATAAATATAATGTAGGTGGCGGCGATGTTGGGGGCAGCAGATTAGGGGTTAATACATATAATGTAGGTGGCGGCGGTGTCCGGAGAGGCAGATTAGGGGTTAATAATTATAATGTAGGTGTCGGCGATGTCGGGGGTGGCAGAATAGGGGTTAATTAATAAGTGTAAGATTACATAAAATGTATTTCCCCATAGGAATCAATGGGGCTGCGTTAAGGAGTTTTACGCTGCTTTTTTGCAGGTGTTAGACTTTTTTTCAGCCGGCTCTCCCGTTGATTCCTATGGGGAAATCGTGCACGAGCATGTTACACCAGCTCACCGCTGACTTAAGCAGCGCTGGTATTGGAGTGCGGTGATGAGCAAAATTTTGTTCAACACTCACTTCTTGCCTTTTAACGCTGGGTTTGTAAAAACCCGTAATACCAGCACTGTAGGTAAGTGAGCAGTGAGGGAAAACTGCTCGTTAGCACCGCACAGTTCATAACGAAAAACTCGTAATCTGGCCATTAGTGTTTTTTATTTTTTGCAATTTTAGACTTACATTTTTTTAGTAGTGTTAGATTTTTTTAAATGTGTAATTTAGTTTATTTAATTGGTAGTTATTTTAATTTTAGTATAATAGTTATGTTAGGTTAATTGTTAGTTTAAACTTAGGTTTTTTTAATTTCACAGGTAAGTTTTTATTTTAAGATAGAGATATTGCAATTTTAATATAAAGTTAGGGTGTTGTTAGGTTTAGGGGTTAATAGTTTAATTTAGTTTTTTGCGATGTGGGGGCTGGCGGTTTAGGGGTTAATAGGTTTATTTAGTGGCGGTGATGTGGAAGGCCAGAGGTTTAGGAGTTAACAACTTTTATTAGTGGCGGCGATGTCGGGAAACGGCGGACTAGGGGTTAATAACTTTATTATAGTGTTGGCGATGTTGGGTGAGCGGTGGAATAGGGGTTAATAGCTTTATTATAGTGACGGTGGTGTCGGGAAGCGGCAGAATAGAGGTTAATAGCTTTATTATAGTGGTGGGGATGTGGGCGGGCGGCAGATTAGAGGTTAATAAGTTTTAAACAGTGTTTGCGATGTGGGAGGGTGGCGGAATAGGGGTTAATAGGTCATTTATGGGTGTTTGTGTACTTTGTAACAGTTTAGTTATGAGTTTTGTGAAACATTTTTGGGGTACAAAACTCATAACTACTGCTTTCAGATAGCGGAATGGATCATGTTGGTATAGGCTGGAACGCAAGCATTTTAGCCTCACGCACAACTTGTAATACTGGCGCTATGGAAATCCCACACAAAAACGTCATATTTTTGAGTGCGGGATTGACGTTGCGTTACAGGCTAAAATGCTTGCGGTATTGCTATAACATCAAGACTCGGAATGGCTGCATTACTGTACTGTACTTTTACTTTATACTAAAATGGCCATTTTTACAGCATTAAAACCGTAACGCAAAACTCGTAATCTAGGTGATAGTAAACTTCTAATCTCAAACAATGTAAGAACTATTTTATAAGGGCAGTTATTTTGAAACAACTATAAAACATATTTGTTGCAAACTGAAATCTGCTTTGATGCATGTTTATATTAGAAGAATCATCTTTCATCGTATTGGATACATTTATGTAGCTATTCCTCATAAAATTACATATAACAGCAGAATAATGTTGCTTTAATGGTTCTTATTTATTTAAAGAACAAGATAAGAGTTGTATAGAAAGGTAAATGGGTAGACTACAGTTCAAAGTTAATTACATTTAGGTTTGACAAGGGATCCTGCCATCCCTTACCCTTGGGAGACAGTAAGAAGCAAGGGGTTTATCTCTAAACTTTTTTTTTTTTTACTTTATCTACTGCTTTCTGATGCTCAATTAATGTTGAGGAATTCACTAGTTCATTAGAGACAAATAGAATATAAATATATGGAGATAGGTGTTAATACTTCCAGTACTGCTTTATAAATGTATATCAATGGTGCATACCTCAAAAAATATTTTAACTAAAAAGAAAGAAAGAGCCGATGGATATACAATTCTATACTTTGAAAGAGAGGACACTCATAAGACGTTAATATAGTTTATTTTAAGCTTATCCTCCAAAGTATAATGGAAAAGTGAGCATATATTAACATATACACCTTATACATATAAGGCACTCAAAATAACTGTCTATCTGTCTAATGTAAATACAAGGTCAACACACACAACAGCATAAAAGATTATTATAGCATCAGGGCACTCCCAAATATAATATGACCACAGATATCAGCTGCACTTTAGGTCATTTTCATTGAGCAAAACTAGGCAGCTGCATATAGGATTACTTTCTTTCCAAGACAGTCCCGGATATAATGTGACCGCAGCAATAAGCTGCACTCTAGGGGGCATATTTATCAAGCTCTGTATGGAGCTTGATGCCCCGTGTTTCAGGCTCACCAGAAACAGCAGTTATGAAGCAGCGGTCACAAAGACCGCTGCTCCATAACCTGTCCGCCTGCTCTGAGCAAGTGGACAGACATCGCCGGAAATCAACCTAATCGAGTACGATCGGGTTGATTGACACCTCCCCTGCTGGTGGCCTATTGGCCGCAAGTCTGCAGGGGGCGGCGTTGCACCAGCAGTTCGTGTGAGCTGCTGGTGCAATGCTGAATACGGCGAGCGTATCCGACAGACCTTGATAAATTGGAGCCTTCGTCTAATTACTCATGTATCCTAGGTGGTTGTCCAGGACTCCTGGTGCGGAGATATAAAGTGATCACCGCTTGTGAGAGCAATCCAAACTGTATAACTATGTTTCCCTTTGAACTGTGCTCATGGACATAAATGAAAATATGAATTCAATAATGTTTTAAATATTTATTAATTTTGTTTAAAAATAATTGCTGAATACTGGTAAAAAAAACTGTACTTTATATTTAAGTTCAAGTTATAACAAAGATGTATTTAGTTACAGAAGTAGTGTTTGCTTATTTGTTTTTTTGTTTCTACAAGAACACATAAATTTATTTTCATGTAGGATTCCCCAAGCTTTATGTCATTAAGGTAGTAGGTAGTTGCTTTTTTGCTTACATGATGCATAATTTTATGTTTATCTGTTTTAAATCAAATGTATAATAAGTTAGCCCATTTTTTTTTAGTTGGTACAAGTGCCTATGCCTCCTGTTTGAAATAATAATATAGTTTCAACTACAAAGATGGAAACACTGTTCCATTAATGTACCATTAAATGGACAGTCTACTTGAAAATTTGTATTGTTTAAAAAGATAGATAATCCCTTTATTACCTATTCCCAGGTTTTGGATAACCAACACTGTTTTATTATTATACTTTTTACCTCTGTGATTACCCTGTATATACTGTAAGTGTCCGCAGACTTGCATTTTAGCCAATCAGTGCTGACTCACAAATAACTCCACGGGAGTGAACACAATGTTATCTATATAACACACATAAACTATCAGTGTCTAACAATGAAAAACTGTCAAAATGCACTGAGATAAGAAGCAGTTCAATGGCTTAGAAATCAGTTTACCCTACCTAGGTTTAGCTTTCAACAAAGAATACCTACAGACAAAGCAAATGTAATGATAAACGCAAATTGGAAAGTCGTTTAAATTTGCATGCCCTATCTGAATCATTAAATTTTTTTTTTGACTAGACTGTCCCTTTAAGCATTGGATAACAATTTGGCTGGTGTAAATTTGTTTTCAGCTCACCTGGTTATCATAGTTCCTCATTCCTTTTTACAACAAAACATATTTTGTTTCAGGTTTTAAAGATTGCCACCACATTTTGGTGGCAAATTGGTACCATAAAAAGTTAGTTGCTATGGTAACCCAACTTTACATTAAAAAAGTTACGCTCCTTATCTGTATTACCTCTAGAGAGAAACAAAAACAAAGATACACTTATTTATAATACATATATTGTAACTATAAGCAAAACATAATTTATGCTTACCTGATAAATGTATTTCTCTTGTGGTGTATCCAGTCCACAGATCATCCATTACTTGTGGGATATTCTCCTTCCCAACAGGAAGTTGCAAGAGGATCACCCAAAGCAGAGCTGCTATATAGCTCCTCCCCTAACTGCCATATCCAGTCATTCGACCGAAACTAGCCGAGAAAGGAGAAACCATAGGGTGCAGTGGTGACTGTAGTTTAAAATTTAGACCTGCCTTAAAAGGACAGGGCGGGCCGTGGACTGGATACACCACAAGAGAAATAAATTTATCAGGTAAGCATAAATTATGTTTTCTCATGTTAGGTGTATCCAGTCCACGGATCATCCATTACTTGTGGGATACCAATACCAAAGCTAAAGTACACGGATGAAGGGAGGTACAAGGCAGGTACTTAAACGGAAGGGACCACTGCCTGTAGAACCTTTCTCCCAAAAATAGCCTCCGAAGAAGCAAAAGTATCAAATTTGTAAAATTTTGAAAAGGTATGAAGCGAAGACCAAGTCGCCGCTTTGCAAATCTGTTCAATAGAAGCCTCATTTTTAAAGGCCCAGGTGGAAGCCACAGCTCTAGTAGAATGAGCTGTAATCCTTTCAGGGGGCTGCTGTCCAACAGTCTCATAGGCTAAGCGTATTACGCTCCAAAGCCAAAAAGAAAGAGAGGTTGCCGAAGCTTTTTGACCTCTCCTCTGTCCAGAGTAAACAACAAACAGGGAAGATGTTTGAAGAAAATCTTTAGTCGCTTGTAAGTAAAACTTTAAAGCACGGACTACGTCCAAATTATGTAAAAGACGTTCCTTCTTTGAAGAAGGATTAGGACACAATGATGGAACAGCAATCTCTTGATTAATATTCTTGTTGGAAACTACCTTAGGTAAAAACCCAGGTTTTGTATGCAGAACTACTTTATCTGTATGGAAAATCAGATAAGGAGAATCACATTGTAAAGCTGATAACTCAGAGACTCTATGAGCCGAGGAAATAGCCATCAAAAACAGAACTTTCCAAGATAAAAGTTTGATATCAATGGAATGAAGGGGTTCAAACGGAACTCCTTAAAGAACCTTAAGAACCAAGTTTAAGCTCCATGGTGGAGCAACAGGTTTAAACACAGGCTTAATTCTAACCAAAGCCTGGCAAAAAGCCTGGATGTCTGGAACCTCTGCCAGACGCTTGTGCAAAAGGATAGACAGAGCAGAAATCTGTCCCTTTAAAGAACTAGCTGATAATCCTTTATCCAAACCCTCTTGGAGAAAGGACAATATCCTAGGAATCCTAACCTTACTCCATGAGTAATTCTTGGATTCACACCAATGAAGATATTTGCGCCATATCTTATGGTAGATTTTCCTGGTTACAGGCTTTCGTGCCTGTATTAAGGTATCAATGACTGACTCAGAGAAGGCACGCCTTGATAAAATCAAGCGTTCAATCTCCAGGCAGTCAGTCTCAGAGAAATTAGATTTGGATGATTGAAAGGACCTTGTAG